>NC_090026.1:88162251-88469751 GCF_037176765.1 Anolis sagrei | reverse complement strand
TGGGCTCATTCATAATCTTTTAGAAGTATTTTCTGAAGGAGAGGAGTGGAGGAGAAAAAGAAGTTAAAGGGTGACTCTCCCAAGCCCCTAAATGCGCATGCGCACCACACCCACCCATCCTGCACGTTCCCAACTTCCACTAAATAAAAAGAATCAAGAAAATAAAGGAAAATAAAGGAAAATCAAAAAGATTAAAGAGAGAGGCCAACCCAAGCAAAATAAAATAAAATAAAGCTGAGAGCAAGCAACAAGGCAATCAGACTGAAGCACTGTCGAGCCAGGATGTAACTGAGAGCAATGGAGGTGGTTGTCCCATTAAATAGACACAGCTTGCATAAGACGTCACAGTTTTCTTCTATTCTAATTGGACTAACAGGCAGGGCTCACAGGGAAACCCTGTATGAGCAGCATGAGGAGGCTTCTCCACGCACCATGTGCCGCCAAATTGGGGAGGAGTAGCTGTGAATGGCTGCCACGGGGACCCATTACGGACAAAAAACGTGACAGCTGAGTCCTTACCATTACAGCAATCCAGACAAGCCAAACAAGCCGGATTGGCTAAAGGGAACCAATCACACTGAATCCACGCACAAACCTAAACTCAAGTGAAATGAGATATAGGTTGTCAGTTTGAACATCTACAAGCAGTCCAGCATGTTTTTTAAAAAGGCAGTAACATATCTGGTGACTGGCAGGAAAAAAGAAGTCAATTCAAGATGCCCAGAAGTCAGTCAGTTCATAAGACTGTTCTTCAAAAAGAATTTTTATTTTTTATATTTAATGTGTCCCCAGAAAAGGTTAAACTTAGAATGGATAATTGCACATCCTTAACAAGGGACAGCCTTGGTTCAGCGAGAAGATGCTATGCTTTATTTATTTAAAATATTATATTCCACTTCAACTTATATGTAGTAACTCAAAGTGGCTTACAAAAAATTGCAAGAATATCAAAACAGTTTGAAAAGGAAAAATCCAACAACAAAACAACAGCAAGTCATAGCGAAAATGTAAAATCAATCCCTAGCCAGAAAAAACAGAAAATTAATTAACTGAAAGGGCCTGTCTCTTGTATTCTTCAGGGCCTCTTGATAAAATGAATCATCAAACTTTTATTTCTTATGGAAGAGTCAGTATAGGAGACTCAATCTGGTTTGAGACTCTAGCATGGAGATGTTTCAGGGCTTTAAACCCTTTAACATACAGATAAGGAAATCTGCAGATAACTTGAAACATATCACACTAGGCAACATAATTGGGAGACACAGGATCACACTGAGGAACAAAGAGGAACATTAAATGTATTCTAACCTCCTTGCTACTACTGTTCAATCAAGACAAAAATCCCTCACACTTACATTAATTAAAGTAATAAAACGGTACCTCAATATCTAAATCTTCAAATTTTGCATACTATGATTCTCATCCAGAATTTGTAAGAGAGCACATAATGGAGAAGTTTATTCTTCCAGATCCAAAGTCATTTTAAATTGAAACTATATGAACAAGCATCTTGAACTGAATTTGGGTACTGTTCCATTATCCGGGCGGAGGCCATTGGGGGTGTTAGAGTGTGAAGGATTTGATGGGGGGGGGGGGGGTGAAGGATGGGTTGAAGAAGGAAAACCATTTCCCCCTGTTTTCCTGCCCCTTCCCCCAAATGGACTATCCTTCTCTCTCTAGTGCCCCAAGTGGCTTCCACCTGGATAATGGAACAGTACCTGAATTTGTAAGTAAACCACCAAAGAAGATTGCATAATACCAAGATAATATGGTCTGTCGAGCTTGTCAAATGTCAAGTGGAGGCATGTTGCACCAGCTGAACCTGGTAAAAAGCACTGTACATTCATTTCTCGAACAGGCAAACATTAGAAAGTACACTTTCCCTATTACATGACTGTTGTATACCAGCTTATTTCTTCCTGTTATGCATCAATTAAAAGTACAATACAAGAAAATAATTGACTATGAGGCTTTTCATCTTAAGTGCCTTGAGATTCCTCAGGAGAAGGTTTACACATTTCTTCTTAAACAAAAAAGCTGATACACAACTGTTTTGGTAACATCATCACTCAAGTTAGCAAACTATGAGTGCTTGCTGCTTGAAATGGAGTATGTTTTCCATATGAAAGAATATATGCAGGCATCATCCCCGCACAGATTCATGCTATGATTCCAGACATTGTTGAATTGCAACTATCAGCAGCTCTAGCCAGCATGTTGATATTTGCAGTTCAATCACACCTAGAGAGTCACATGATTCCCAGCCTGCCATGATGGATCTTAATTTTGAAAAATTCTGCCTAAGATCTTAGAAAGTAGCTGTAAATAAAGTATAGACAATTTTCAGTTGGATGGAACAAGGGTATTCTTAGAGCACCACAATATAAAATCATGCACACACACGCAAAGATTCTGAAATATCCCTTTCAGTTCATGATAACCATCTGACCAACACATGATAGTGAGCCTTTATTTATTTATTTATTTATTTATTTATTTATTTATCATGTCAGAAGCGAATTGAGAATATAGTTATAAGTGAGCCTCTGATGGTTTGTATAGCAATATGATTATCTTCCTTATCTTAGTCACAAATCTTTCTTCTAAAGATCTCAGAGACCAGATAGTCCTTCAGAATGCTTACACAGGAACTATAGGGACCTTTGCAGGTCATAAGCAGAACTCTTTTTTTTAAGCAACTGATTTTAAAGTGGATATAAGTAATTTTAATGTTTGTATATATTTATGGTTTTATGTCCCGGCATTGAATGTTTGCCGTATAAATGTTGTACTCCACCCTGAGTCTCCTGTGGGGTGAGAAGGGTGGAATATAAATATTTTTAAAAAATAAATAAATAAACTCTGAATTGTATTTGGAACCCAGCCAGTAAAACTGTTATAACAAGGAAATCAGATGGATCATGCAATCAGCAGTCATGGGCCCGGTTATCGTTCCATCAGTTTATTTCGTGTTTTCATTCCATTTGTTTCAGTTGGATGGCACAAAACAGTTCAACCTCCCACGGTACGAAAATAATAGTGAAAACGAAAAGGAAAGAATCAATGGTAATCATGTGGGCACCTGCTTTTCGGGCCATGTGGCACAGTCCAGGGAGTATTTCTGTGTTGCTTTACCTCTGAGCCCAGTTGGTCCAATCAGAGAAGAACATAGTGATATACACACACATTGCTCGAGGTATTGGAGCGACCGCCCCCAAAGCGATCATTGTGTGGCGCACATCTGTCAGTGCTGGATCTTGCTCCTGTGCCTGTTTACCTTGCTGCCAGCCAGCCACTGATTTTTGCCTTAGCTTGGCTGCTTGCGTTTGGCTGCTAGCATTTATTTCTTTATTTTTATTTCATTCTTTTTATTTTTATTGAAAAGGACTGGGAGTTTTGAACTGGTGGCATGGGTTCCACCAGGTGTCACCCCTCAACACTGGCAAGCATCCATGGGGCTTTGGGGAGAAGAGCATCCTTTGCTCATTGCTCAGGTTCTTTCTTTTCTTCTCTTCTCTATACTTTATCTTTAAAGTATTTTAAAATCTTTGGGTGGCTCACAGATCATTAGTCAGGGTAACCCTAATTTTGTTTTCTCCTTCCTTCCTCTCCTATCCCTAAAATTTATTTATTTATTTGCTTTATTTCTATACCGCGTATTTCAGCCCAGACAGGCGACTCTATGCGGTTTACATGGTACAAATTATTAACAGTGTCAGTGCAATTAAAACACAACAAGTGCAACGAACAGGATCAACAACATCAATCCACAACAGTTAACAAAACAGAACAGGACAATCAACACACACAACATAACGCCTCAGTGAAATCAGATCCCTTCTCATAATCCTTGTGCCATTCCTATGTTCCATTTACCGTCTTCTTTGATTGATTGCACTGTTCAACCAAACGCCTGTTCATAAAGCCAGGTCTTAACCTTTCTCCGAAATGCCAGCAACGAAGGTGCCTGTCTGATGTCTGTCGGCAAGGCATTCCATAGCCGAGGGGCCACCACTGAGAAGGCTCTGTCTCTCGTCCCCGCCAAGCGCACCTGTGACGCAGGCGGGACCGAGAGCAGGGCCTCCCCAGACGATCTTAATGTCCTAGTCGGTTCATAGGTGGAGATGCGTTCAGAGAGGTAAGTGGGGCCAGAACCGTTTAGGGCTTTAAAGGCTAAAGCCAGCACCTTGAATTGTGCTCGGTAGCAAATTGGCAGCCAGTGGAGCTGGCTCAACAGAGGAGTGGTATGCTCCCTGAGTGCCGCTCCTGTTAGCAACCTGGCTGCCGAGCAGTGGACCATCTGAAGCTTCCGGGCAGTCTTCAAGGGCAACCCCACGTCTTCAAGGGCATTTTAATTAATTATGATTATGTTACTGTAATAGCAATTCAGCTAAAATAAAAACCCTCTAAAACCACTTTCTTTACCTTCCCTCTAGTACTATATTTGCATTCCTTACTTCTACTTCTGATATATTTTTCTCTGTGGGTATTCTGATCCTGCATTTTTTAAAAAAATAATTATTTTTCAAAGGAAAGTAATTTTTGGCCTTCAGTAGAATAATTTCTCCACCTTTGAAAACCACCATATCTCTATAAAACCTTCAGTCTCTCTCTATCTCTGCACCTGGTCTGCCTTGTTTTGCCCTCTAAATCACTGAATAGTTAAATCACATCTGTAATACTTTTTAAGAAAACAGCCATAGGGTTGGGAAAAGGTGTCATAGTGTCACCTTCAATGGAGTTTGATTAAGTTGGTTAGCTAAAAGTGGTAGATATACCTTCCATGTGTGGCAATTTTCACCCCTCTAGCCCTAAATTTGCGGGGAGGGTAGCCTGGGACGCCTGCCTATTGCCACCAATGGTCTGGTGGAACACCTATTAAGAAAGGTGCCTGTTTTAGGAAGCGGCACTTGAAAACGAAAATGGGGCCATACGAATGAAACAAACAGAAACGGATAGTGGTTCTATACAAATACACAAGACTAGCAATCAGCCATGGTTACCAGTCTGGCCCAAGTGCTTTGGTGCAGATTACGTTTCTGAAGATAGCCCTATGTACAACACATTGTAGCAATTGAAATGGGATATAACTAAGGGCTTGTTTACACACAGAGAGAAAAACTACCCTGGATTCTTCTTGAATCTAGTGCTGTCAACATAAAGCACTAGGACTTCTGGTGCATATTTTGAGTCTTTTGCCCATAAACCAATTTGGCTACACTCTAATTTGTTGCTTTCTAAGGCTGCAAGCCTCTTGTTGACGAAAACACTGAATGTAAAGGTTGTTAGATTTGCTGAATGTACTGAGGTATTTGATCTGCTAACTGATGGGTTTTCTTCCAATGAAGAAAGGGGGAAACTTAGTATTTCAGGTCTTGGACCATAAAATCTTGAAAAAGATTTTGTTGGTTTATTGACAATATTTTGTTTGTTTATTGACAATATTTCTATCATATGATGTATGAGCACTTTATGACAAAATAATTTGGGAAAAAATAAAAGTTAAGGCTACCTAAATAAAACAATAACTGTTCAGACAGGAGAGGAATAGAGAGAGAAGGCTCCAAAAGTTGTTTCTCTAATGATAAACAAAAAGGAACCAACAGACAGCAGATTTAGCAGTATGCCCAGCATAAAGGACAGGACAAGTCTACCATCAAAGCTAGTCAGCTCTAGAAGTTTACAAAGGAGTCTTTGTGCAGGTGAGTCAATCTGTGAGTTGCACAGAATATGACAAAGAAATGCTAGTTACTACCTTTAAAGCTCCAAATGATCTGTGACTAGTTTACCAAATTGATGTTATTGTCAGGGACTCTGCTTATCTGCCCATCCGTTTGGCTAGTACAATGATTCCCAAATTCAAATCCTTTCTTAATAACTTAAGAAAGCCATTATGGGTTAACTGAATGGTCTTAAACTGGTCACCAGTCTCAACTGTAAAATGATGTGCATGCCTTCCAGACTATAGATTGTTGGTTTTATGTGTCTGATGATATATATGATGGTGTTCACTTTCTTTAACGTGACTTTGATCTTTTGCTTGAATTATGTTGCCATTATTTCCTAATTTGTCATCACCTATATTTTTTCTATGTCATTCCTCTTAAGCTTTCAGACACCACACAGTGTACTTATGCACAGGATTGCCTCCACTGTCATCTGACAGACCAGGTAGAAAGAAACAGAATAAAACTAAGGGATAAAGATACAGCACTATGAGAACTGTGATGGTTTTTATACTGAATGTATAAACGGTGAATGCATGTAACAGTGGTGCATACTGTATATACATAACATGAATCAATTATATGCATACAAATAATATGTGAGAATTGTGATTCACAAAATATAGCTCCTGGAGGTGTCTATTTGTACAGAACGAATGATTACCAAATGTATTGTCATAGATTTTCATGTTCTAATTTCTATGTGAAAATTCGAAAGCAAGTCATTAAGTTACCTCTTGCAACAACATTTGGCAGCAAACGATTTATGAGAATTGTGCATTATTTAATTTTCTATTTAGTGGCATATTGAACCAAACAAAACATGTGGAGTGGATTCTTTTAAAAAATAATACTTGCCCCTCTCTATTAAGCAATAACAGTATTAGGTCCATCAAAGCTCAGAGATAATCACTGGAATATAAACACTGAGTCATGACTGATGGACAGAATAATAACTGTACCTATTTCTGTTGATAGCTTAAGAACTAATTATACACAAATTAAACATTTTTTTCTAATTTTTTTGTTCAGATACATTACAAAAAGATCGTGTAGTCAGTCAAATGTTTTAGAGTTGCTATGTGGTTTCAGTGCTGCTGATTTCTTCATGTGAACGTGGTAACAAAATAATCTTTGGTTTACAAACCCATCCAAGATAATCCCATACTATCCCTTTGCTTGTCAATGGATCTATTTAATGATATATTTTAAAATAGTACGTGTCCTGGGAGGAGCAATTAAGACGGAAAGAAAGAAAAGTCACCATAAACACATTAGGTGTAAGTAGCAAAAGTTACAGGTTTCAGGAAGGGAATGGAGCGTGGTAAACTAGTCTCAGTACCAAGCATCTGTTGTTATAGCATATGTATAAAATGTATAAAATGTGTGCCAGAAGAAGAAGGCAATTTTATAGATCAACTGTTTGTCGAGTCGCCCACTAAACAAGTCTTGAAATTACAGCATTCCATGTGGCCATCTGTTTATTTTCCCTAACAAAACTCTGACCGTATCTTCAAGAGAAAAACTGTCAATATTTTAAAACACTAATATTACTACTGATTACGCTTTCATGCTTGTTTCCTAATTTAGGGAAAAGATCTGGATAACACAAACCTAACAAACTTCAAAAGTATGTAGTTTTCCTGAAAGGGAAAAACATTAATTGGATGTACATACCCTTTTGAGAATATAGAGGCATTACAAAAGGAAGTTGCATTTCCCATATGGGAAAAAGGAGAACCCTTCTGATAAGATCAGTTCTCCTCTATTTGTTAAAAAAAACAACACTTGGAACCAGCTCACTGCTTACTGTCTGCTATTTCTTCCAAAAAGAAGTCATCAACTTACATGAACTATGTAATTTGCAAGGTCATAACCTTTGTTGCCCTTCCTCTGACAAGCAAACTTCATTTCAACCAAAATGTTCTTTAATACCTTTCTGAAAGATAGGTTAAGCCTAAGTCTAAAAGTTAGACCCTGAATTGACATGCTGAACATTTCATGTACAGGTGTACCTCTGTTAACCAAGTCAACAAGCTCAAGGCCATTATTTCTTAGCGGAAACATTTGTAGTAGAGATAGAAATAAGAAAAAAAGGGGGGTAGGCTCCAGTACTACAAAAAGGGAGAGCAGTTCAGCATGTTTCAATGAAAGTTTTCATCCAAAACTGAACACACAAAAATGTGAAATGAAATGACCAGCTGAGGATGAGCCTGGGATATGTAAACAAAAGCATACTGAACCTTTTAGAGACAACTTGAAAGCTTCTTCAACTTGAATTCAGGAATATGTTTTTTTTTTCTTTCACAAGCCTCCACTTTATATTTCTATACCAGCTTGGGTATCTGATATTGCCAGGGTAATTTGAGAAAGTCATTTTTTTTTATTTTACAAAATGCAGGGTAAACTACAACTCCCACCATGATGAGTCAGTCCCCTCAAACTACTCCAGTAGGTTCAGTTGGCCCATGGGGATTCTGTCTATTGTCAGTGGTGGTCACAGTGTGTCCAGATATAGATGAACTATAACTCCCAGAAACGTGTCCATTATCAGCATGTCCATTATCAGTTCCCCTCAAACCCCTCCTGTATATTTAGCTGGTCATGGGGGGTTCTGTGTGCCAAGTTTGATTCAGGTCCATTGTTGGTAGGGGTCACTGTTTCTCTGGTTTTAGAAGAACTACAATTCTCAAAACTCAAGGTCAATCCCTCCTGAACCCCTCCGGTAATCAAATTTGGGCATATCAGGTATGCATCCCAAGTTTGGTCCAGATCAATTTGCTTTTGGATTCACAATGTTCTCTGGATGAACGTGAACTACAACTCCCCCAAATGAAGGTGAATTTTCCCTAAAGACCTCCAGTATTTTTTGATGGTCATGAAAGTTCCATGTGCCAATTCTCATTTTGGTGGGACTCAGAGTGTTCCTTGATTGCAGATGAACTATAAATCCCAGTACCTAAAACTCCTCCCCAAACACACCAGTATTCCAATTTGGGCATATCAGCTATGTGTGATAAGTTTGGTCCAGATCCCTCATTGTTTGGGTTCACATTGCTCTCTGAATGTAGGTGTACTACAACTCCTATAAATCCCTCCAAAGACCTCCAGTATGTTTCACTGATCATGAGGGTTCTGTGTGCCAAGTTAGTTCCAGGTCCATCACTGGTGGGGTTCAGAGTGCTCTTTGATTGCAGGTGAACTATACATCCCAGTACCTACAACTCCTATAAATCAAGGTGAATTCTTCCCAAACCTCTCCAGTTGATCATGGGGATTCCATGTGCCAAATGTGATACAGGTCCATTGTAGGTGGGGGTCACAGTGTTCTGTCTTGATACAGGGTGAACTACAACATCCATCAGGTTGAGTTAGTCCCCAAAACCCCTCCAGTATATTTAGTTGTTGATTAATTCCTGTTTGCTGCGCGCCATAGGAAAGGGTAGGATAGAATTAAGGGAGAGGCAGTGGGCGGGGTCAGAAACACTGGGATGGGGAGGAAACACATCAAATCTGGGATGAAATTGTCCCCCTATGAAACCCTTCACTTGGGTTGTGGGCAGTATGGTGTTTGTGGAGGACAGCCTTCACTTGGGTGTTTGGCAGTGTGGTGTTTGGAGAGAACATTGGCAGGGGTTGGGGGACACGTTCATGGTGTCCGCTATAACCTGCAATGTCTGTGGAAGGAGTGCTCTGGTGGCTCCTCAGCACTGTGGGTTAAAGTTGTTTGTGGAGGTGGGAGACTGTCTGTGTAAGTGGATACCTCCGCCACATACACATTTTTATTTTTATTATGTGGATAGATAGATAGTATAATTTTATTATGTATATAGATAGATTAGTGGCCAGGGATAAAGATCTAAGATTTTAAGATGCTGGTGTGGCAGCTTGTTTGCTTTCCCCATTTCTCTCTGTTTTGATATTCATACATTCTCAATAAAGGATTCTGGAGGCAGCTGTAGTTTACCTTACCTGTTGTAGGTACAGTAGACGTGCCATCACCGCTCAAGGAGGAAGCTTTGAGATGGTTGAACAGAAACTCTCTGAAGCGTTAGGTGCTCTTACTGCCTATTAGACAAAACCAGCTGATTCCTAATCCATCTAAAACACAGAGATGTGCTTGTCATCTTAAGAACAGACAAGTATCTCGAGCTCTGAGGATTACGTGGGAAAGAATCCCACTAGAGCATTGCAGCACACCCAAATATCTGGGAGTTACCTTGGAACATTCTCTGATGTACAAGAAGCACTGCTTAAATAACAAGGAAAAAGTGGGCGCTAGAAACAATATCATACGAAAGCTGACTGGCACAACCTGGGGATCACAACCAGACACAATGAAGACATCTGCCCTGTTGCTGAGTATGCATGCCCAGTGTGGAACACATCTCATCATGCTAAAACAGTGGATGTGGCTCTTAATGAGACATACCTCATTATCACAGGATGTCTGCGCCCTACACCACTGGAGAAATTACACTGTTTGGCTGGTATCACGCCACCTGACATCCGCTGGGAAGTAGCAGTCAATAATGAAAGGACCAAAGCAGTGACATCTCCGACTCATCCCGTTTGGATATCAGCCAACACGCCAACACCTTAAATCAAGAAATAGTTTTCTAAGATCTACAGACACACTCACAGGAACACCTAAGCAACCGAGAGTCCAAAAGTGGCAGGCTAAACCCCAGAACCTCAATCCATGGCTGATACCATGGATAAGAACCTCAGTCCTGGGAACACAGAAGACTGGGCGATTTTGAAGGTGCTGAACAGACTGCACTCTGGCACCACGAAATGCAGAGCCAATCTTAAGAAATGGGGCCACAAAGTGGAGTCCACAATATGCAAATGTGGAGAAGAGCAAACCACAAACTATCTATTACAATGCAGTCTAAGCCCTGCCATATGCACAATGGAGGAGCTCCTTATAGCAACACCAGAGGCACTCCAAGTGGCCAGCTACTGGTCAAAGGACACTGAATATAACACCAAGTTTATGGGTTTTAAATATATATATATACATTAAAACTGTACCCTTGGTTTGCTCCTGATATAAATAAAAATAACCTACAGTAGAAGAAGCTTCTGCTCATTCCCAGTTTGTTTTTTATTGCACTGTTGATTACAGACACACTGGTGCAAAAGTGGGGGCTGGGGTGAGATTGGGCAGGTATAAAGAGACTTTGTAAAAAGAAGCTGTTTTGTTAGAGGTATGCCTTCATTTATTACACTATACTATTACACTATTTTAAAGGATTTGAATGACCGCTTTTCACTAATAGATAAACAGATAGATAGATATTAGGGCTGGGCAACCACGGAAAAATTTGTTTCTAAACTCAATTCGTTTTTTGGGGTTTTTTGCGTTTCGATATTTAAAAGAATTCCGAAATTTTTCTTTTAAAAAGTTCGATATTTACGAAATTTCGTAAAATTACGAAACAATACGAAACGAATACGAAACGAATACAAATCGATTCGTTAATGGCGGCCGCGGCCGCGCAATACGCTAAAAAACCTCCATATGGGACAGGGGGAACTTCTGAAGCTTCCCTCTCCCTCTGTTGTTGACTGTTGGTGTGATATTTATAATTTTTTTCACTGATTAAACAAACAACAGCTATAAAACTTGCCCCAGACATGCGGAAATAATAACGAAACGATTTCGAAATGATTTCGAAACGAATACGAAGCAATTACGAAACGAAAAATTGGAAAAATTCGTTTCGTTTTTTAGATGCTCCTGAATGGTTCGTTATCGCTTCGTAACAAAAAAAAAAATAACGAATTTTTAATGAATTACGAAATTACGAAATGAAACTGCCCAGCCCTAATAGATATAATAAATTTGTGTCTTACTAGGTAAAACATGTATATCACCCTTTGGACAGTGGTTGGATGCAAATGAAATAAATAAAAATAAATTTTTACCAGGTCTCTGCAAAATGTGAACGATCAAGATGTTTCTTAGAAATCAAGGACTTGTGGACCTCGAGATCATATGTTGGTCATATAAATATAGGCTATTTATATGACCTATTCCATGAACAAAGAAAACAGCCCAAAGCATTTCAATCTGTTTTGGGAAAGTACATAATGATTTGAGTTGAACCTTATATTTCAAACTTAACACAGTCAACTTCACAGCTTAGAATATTTTATTTAGAAGGTTTTTAGCTGAAGGGCAGAGTATGAATACGCTGATTAAATAAATAAATAAAGGTTTGTGCCTTTCTGAATGTTAATTCCATATTTTTATAGTCCACATCATACAGGTTTAAAAATCAAGGAGAACAAAGCATCTAAAGCAGAGGGATTTTTATGAATTTAGTCAGAAACATATTAGCCACACATTTAAAACATTTTAAACCCCCAATAACTCTGTCTTTGTAAACAAATGCTTCAGATGACTCCTTTATTTTGATGCAAGTGCCACTAATTTCTAGACACTAAGTTCTATGGCACGCAGCACACCCTAAGCACATTTCCTTGGGCTCTCTAAAAAATCAACATGTGTGTAATGTTTCAAAGTTCTTCAGGAGAATAACCTGAGTAGAGCAGACTACACACTAATAAAGTGCAACTTAATAAATCATGTGGAATCTTATTTTGTTCAAACCCTTACTAACTCCTAGCACCATCTGTTACCATCAAAACTATATGACAAGATATGATATATAATTAATAGGTAAACAACAATCTAATTAAAATGGACAAATACTCCATGTTCCTGCCATTTGGGAACTCTAATTACAGACTAAATTTTAAGCTTGAATTAAATATTTAAGCTGGAAAATTAACTTTCCTTCTCAAGCCTTGAATACATTAATACAGATATGTGAAGCGACTTCCTGATGGGAACTTAAACATGTAATTTAGTTTCATCAAAGCAGTTACTAATTGTTAAGCAGCAGTACCTTACCATATGTACACAATAGCTATTTAGAGCTGATAAGGTGATTTTAAAGCACCCCTCTGCAACCTTTCTCTGAGATAAATCTAAAATGTATATACAGTGCAGCAGTTCCCACCTTACACGGAAAATAAAATACACTGATGTCTCAAAATTTTAAGCTTCTAGGTACTTATACACACAGAGAGAACCACAGAAACAAGGATGTCTCCTTATAAGGGTAGACTCTAAGAGATCAAGTAGTAATAAAACACAGTACTACATTCAAACACACATAGGTATGAAAATATGGGCAGCTAAGGCTGGTTTTCAATCACATGACCTGACATTATTTATTGAGCTCTTGAACACTGCTTGTAGAGTGACATTTCAAATTTTAGTATGCCTGTCTTATCAATGCGGCCAAAGGAAACCAACTACAAAAGAAGGTGCTTCAAATGCAAATGGTAGAAAAATAAATAACTGTCTTTCTGTGACCTATTAAATAGCAGCGCCAGTGGGTTATCACAAGTAGAGCTAAGGGCAAGTTTCTCAGAACATTTTGCACACCGGTAGTAAACTATCTCTCCCTCATTCAGTTATAACCATACACAAATTTCCGATAACTTCTAAGCAAACTGAAACAAATGAGATTATGAAGGAGGATATCTTTCATCAGCAGTGCTCTGAGCAATGAGTCCAAGTTAAAATCAGACAGAATTAACCCTGTTAAGACATGTAGGAAATGTTAGCACTAAGTCTTACTAGGTACACCTTAATAATTTTTCCTTCTGAGAAGTGTAATATAGCTGCGAAGGAGCCATGGGGGCCTGTGTGGTTGTTATATATTTCAGTTGCCTATATTTGGCCCCAGTGAGGATAGGTCAATTAGTTCAGTTAAAGAACTAGTGGGTTTTCAAACCCTTGAGATCTCTAGGATTTATTTAAAGACAGCGAACCCTGTTGTTCCAAAGATAAGAGGAGAAATATGCAGGATTTTTTTCATCAAAAAAACAAAACTTCTGCTTTCCAATGAATTGATATCACTGTGATGGCTGACATAAGAGGAAAACAATCATACCATGTTTCCTCCTCTCTCAATAGAATATAACCATCAATGAAGATGTCACAAGTAGAATCTGACCTGCCATCCCTATCAATTATAGTAAACACCTCCTCCCCCATCCCCACAGTTGCTTTTTTGACTAAAGTTCCAAGAGTGCTCCTTGTCAGCATGTCCATTATAACCCCACTCCCAAAGAGGTTTTCCTACCTTTTGACAGTAAATTGGCCAGAGTCTTAGCTGGATTCAAAAAATCAAATAATAAGCAGTGCAATTACACGTTTTTCAATCTTTTCTATACCAAATGTTCTTAAACTGTTTACACCACCAGATAAAGGTTCTTCCACTTTTCTAGGCACTTTCATAGGTTTTTGCCATGCGCTAGATATTTCAGTGATATACTGAACTAGAGAGAGAGAAAATAGGTATATATTTCTATATTTAAGATACTCAGTGGAAAACCGTTTCAGGTCCCACCACTCCACGAGTCTAGGTTGGTGAGTATATGCAACAGAACCCCCCATACAGCAGCAAGCCAACTGTAGAACCAGCTGCCAAGGGAAATTAGACTGATTTTATTCCTTCTAAGCTTCCAGTAGACAGCTCAAACTGTGTTGCTTTGCATAACTAAGGATGGCCACTCCGAGGGTTTTTTAAAAACTTTCTGTGGTTTAAAAATGTTTTAAAGGGTTGTTTTAGTTGATTTTTACTTGTTTATTTAATGTTTTAAAATATGTAATTGATTGTACATACATCAACATGTTGGCCCTGACAGACTGAGAGGAGATGGACAAATATGTTAAATAATTCAAAGTAGTTTTATACTGACCAGAAAACACTAAGCTGTAGATTTATCTTGTGGAGAAAATTGACACTGTCTCAAAGAGCATTATTACCAATAACATTTGTTTCAGCAATGCTTTGTTTGTTTGTGTCTTATGCAAACCCAACACAGTAATTAGTGGGAGATTTTTATTTATTTAGTTTCCTAAAACAGAGTTAACAGTACTAAAAAATTGGCAGTTTGGCTGTAGAAAACTTTCAGTTTTGTCTACTCCCTAATGTTTTGTATCCAACTTAAACACATTTTTGATTGGATAAAGAGGGGAAAATGCTGCCACAGTTTGACATTTACAGGCACAGACTGATTTGCGAATATTTTGTGACTATTTCTGAGCTCAGCGGTATGCTGCTAGGGTTTTTTAAAATCACATTTATGGGCTATAACCTACATGAAATAGGATATGAAGTACATTTGATCAATGTACTTCATATCTTATTTGATGTAGGTTATAGCCCTACATCAAATAGGGCTATAACCCTATTTCATCGGTCAATCCTCCGAAGCAAGTGATATGTATCTCTGAAAATGCTTTCAATGTTTTGTTAAGAAAACCAGAGTTCTGTAATTCAGGTAACTGTAATCTCTAGCAGAGATTTCAAACTACCTCACCAGGACCTCGAGGTGTTGAGTTTTAACAATTAAAGCAACATCATATATGCCATGCCATAATATCTGAAATGGTTAGCTCAAGTTCAAGGGATATTAAAAGCATTCTAGGCTGTGGGCCAAAGTGTCCAGGGATTGGGAGGATTGGGTTCTGTGAATAAGACTGTAAATGCAGGCATGGTTTTAGCAACTATATACACTTTTGGTGTATATTTTATGCTGAACTCTACAGCCAGATTTAATTTGTACAAGAATTTATTTCAATAACATTCAATATCATTCAAATATGAATGGATATCAATTTTACTTCTTCCCATGTCTGAATTTTTAAAATACAAAGTTTCCTCCAACTGATGTATGCAAAAACGTGCAAAGTCTGGTGAACTGTAATTAAAAGTATTTTTTTTAAAACCCACACCAATTTGTACTGACTAGATTTAATGATTATATCTATTCCTACTAGAGAAAACCATGATCTGCCTGTTTAACACATACTTTTTAAGTTGGGGGAAGGGGCTTTCACACAATTTTTCATACTTAGAATCATGCAATTGGAAGAGACAACAAGGATTATCCACTCCAAACCTTACCATGAAGTAAAAGAATTAAAGAACTCCTGGAAGACGGCAATCCAGCCTCTATTTAAAAACCTCCAAAGAAGTAGACTACATCTCACTCCAAGTCGGTATATTCCAAAGCCGAACAGATCTTACTATCAGGAAGTTCTTCCAAATGTTTAAGTGGAATTGCTTTTTCTGTTGTTTAAATCAGTTGCTCTGCATCCAAATCACTGGAGTAGAAGAAAACAAGCTGACTCCATTTTCAATATGACATCCTTTCAAATATTTAAATATGACTATTGGGTCACCTCTTAATCTTGTCTTTTTCAGGATAAACATACCCAACTCCCTAAGCCACTCCTCAGAAGGCATGTATCCAGACCTTTAATCATTTTGGTCACCTTTCTCTAGACACATTCGTTTTTTGTTTTTTTAGTAACCAGAACAGTATTCTAGGTGAGGCCTCACCAAAGCAGAACATACTGATTAACACTTCCCTAGATCTAGCCCAGGTATAGGTAAACCCAGGCCCAGGGGCTGGATGTGGCCCCTTGGGCTCTTTTATCAGGCCCTCTTCTCTCACACATCCTTCCCTCTCTCCCTTCTTTCTTTACCTCCCTCTTTCTTCCTCCCTCCTTCCTTCCCTTTCACCCTTTTGTCCTTCCTTCCCTCTTTTCTCCCTCCCTCTTTCCCCCTCTTTCTCCTTCCTTCCCTCCCTTTTCTCTTTTCTTCCTTCTGTCTTTCCTCCTCCCACCCCCTCTCCCTTCTTTCCATCCTTCTCTTTCTCCCTCCTTTCCTTCCTTCTTTTTTCCCTTCCTCCTGGGGATGTTTAGCTGGGAAAAGAGAAAGTAGAGAGGGAACATGAGAACCATGATTCAAGATTTAAAAGGGTGTCTCATTGAGGAGGAAGCGGGGGGGGGGGGTGACTTCCTGCTGCTCTAGAGAACCATGGGTTCAAAAGCCAGGGAAAGAGATTTGAGTGAAAAGATTAGGAAGAACTTTTTAAGAGTAGGAGCTGTTGAAGAGTGGCATAGGCTGCCTCAGAGTGTGGTGGGGTTTGCTTCTGGGGAGGCATTTCTGCAGAGGCTATTGGGAGTGCTTTGATTGTGCCTTCTTTCATGGCAGGGGGTTGGGCTGGTCTCTTTCAGCTCTAGGATTCTATATCAGGAGTAGGCAATAGGGGTCTCATGGATACACTTTTAAAATCCCGTTTCCCATCTTTCCTTCACTTTCTCCCTCTGAAAGAGAAGAGGAAGGAGAGGAAAGGGCAGTGAGGGGACTTGGGGGAACCCCCTCCCTCCCGGCTCGCCATGCGGCCCCCAAGTTAGAAAGTTACTAGACAATATACAGCTACTGATGCAGCCTAGAAACACATTGGCTTTTTTAGCTGCTGGATCATATTGTTGGTTCATATTCAGTTTGTGTTCTGCTCAGCCACCTAGATCCCTTTCACACGTACCGTTGTCAAGCCAGGAACCACCCAGCCTATATCTGTACATTTCATTTTTTTCTAACTATGTGTATTTCAATCCTTATGAAAATTCATTTCACTAGTTTTGGCTTAGTTCTCCAATCTGTTACAGTTATTTTGAATTCTAATCCTGTCCTCTGTGTTACTTCCCAGTTATTATTCTCAAGTTCCCAACCTTAGAGAAAAACCATGTAAGAAACCCTATTATACAAAACATTCAAGCAGAAAGAAATATGACCAACATTTAGCAGGATCAAACCTTAGAAAATAAAATTGTAAGTGTTTGTTAATAAGCTATTAACAGATTCTTCACACTACATACAATATGAAACGTAACTGCTTTTTATCATATGGTATTTCATTTGCAAGAAATACCAATTAAAACATACTTGAAAGCATTCTGGTGAAATTAAAAATGCATGTTATTGATGTATTTTGATGTATTCTGATATTTTGAATAGTATACAATGTTATGTATAAACTATGCCACGTGCACAGTATAATGGCAACACATTGACCATGAACCTGGGGCATTCTGTGCTTTCAATCAAACCATTGCAATTAATATGAAATTCTAAATACAGAGTGTAATGCCACATAAATACTATAACAGCCAAGTCCTGTCTAAGAAGCCATATGTTTTTTCCCATTGTTCAAAAAAAGGAGATGACTTCCCGTCACTTATGTTTCTGATTAGCAAGGTGATTTATGCCACAATCACTAAAAATGCCAGCAAGTGAATGAGAAAATGCATAGTGACTGCACCAGATGTGCACAATAAACAGGAATCCCATTGTAATCTCTGGTACTTAGTTTATATGAAGGTAATGTAAGAAACACTCTTGGATATGGCAAAGTCACTTTTTTTTACATTTGACTATAAATGATATGAAATAAATTGTGTGTTTTATACTTTATGGCATGCATACATTGATAAATTAGGTACAGTTTTGTATCCTGACTTATCTTCAAGACAAACCTGGCTAAGATCATGGGGATTAATTGCTTCAGAAGTGTGAAATGCAGCTTTTCCATTCTTTTCTGCACACTCAGTGAAGAAACAATGATTAATCACTGTTTAACTATTCTCTTGAGGATCTACAAGATTGCCAAAGCAGGACTTATCCTCATAAATCCAAAAAAACAGAGGTTTAGATTTGTTGCCAACAACTGAAGGAACATGAACTTAAAGCCATTCGTTATCAGATTAAAACCATGTCAAGGCTTTAGAACTCTAGTAGCACAAAATTCTCTTTAAATCTTCAAGTGAACAATGGGGATTGCATTATAAAGTCAGATTATTTTCCAAAAACAATATAGGTGTTTAAACAATATTTAAATGTATACCCTGAAGAAAAACCGTATAATATTATACATTAAACCACAATAAAATTATCAAACTTATTTTATTAGATTTAAAATAGTAAACAACAGCACAAACAAATTGCCATTTTTAAGGCCAACATAAATACATCCTGGTGCAGCTGAAACTGCATCCGTTTTTTCACCTGAAAGTATCAATTAACTTGAAACATGAAAACATGAGCTATTTGCTATTTGAATGCCAATTTTATAAGATAAAATCGGCGTACTTCAGAAGTATAACAAACACATTTACAAACTATTTTAGATATAAACTAAAGTAATAAATGAAATATTTATTCGCATCTGTTTTAAAATCTTCAGTTAACGAATTTTTTAAAAATAGCAAAAGTCTGTAAGAGCTAAAAATTTATGAAAGAAACTGGGAAATCAAGATAGTTACTGAGGCATCCCCTGTGGTTTTTTGCCCAACTCGCGGACCATGGTCGAGGATTTCTGCATAAAGATCCACAAGAACCTCATCAAGGAATTCAAATATGCTCTGGTGTGGTGCTCCTCTGTGAAGCACAATCTGCAGAAAGTGGGCAAAGATCACACCATAGAGGACAAGGACGTCATCCAGATTGTCAAGAAATAAGCCAAAACACAAAAATAAAACACAGTGTGGCTTGAAGAGTGAAAAAAAAGATAGTTACTGAGGCAAACTCTTCCCTATGATAGGCTGAGAGCAAGGTGTGGGAAAAGGCATTTGGACTCCTTTTTTTCCTTTTGAATCTGAATTGATCCTAGTGGTTTGAGTAGTTTCTCATGCATGGCCCAATTGCTTTGTTGACTGTTGAAGGAAAGAAAAGGATGAGACATCCAATAACTGTAGTGGAAAAGAGTAAGTAACACAGGGAGTAGAAAAAATAATTTATGAAAGCATTAATCAGACAGTTCAGCCTTTCTTGAGATGTTATAAAGTACAGAGGAGCCCCATGTTATTTACATTCAGGCAGGATGAGTATCTTTCTTGCAAGCCATTTACAATTCTAGATGATGATCATGTTTTTAAATCTCCAACTGGGTTGTGTTTGGCAGTACTTTACCGCACTTAGTTCCACATTTTCATATCACAGAGAAACGGAGCAAGCCTACAGGAGTTTGGGTGGAACTGGAACTGGAACTGAAAAGCCCCCACAAAAATAGTCTTCATGCATCTTGTGAGATTTCCTGCCTCTCAACTCAAGGATTCACACTTCTGGGAGTCTTATAAGATGCATCAAGGAAATAAAGTACATAATGTGAACTCCAGAAAATGTAAATGTCTACCAATGTGCAAAACAGAAAAAAATACAGATAAATATGCACATTGGGCAAAATGTATGAATATTTGCACACATTAGTAACAAGATATCTTAAAAACCTTATCTTGTTGCTTCATTCACTTAAGGCTCATCAAACAATTCCAAGGGTAATCCGGAATGGGGTTACGTTGTTAGGGATGATTCCAATTCATTTCTCAACCTTTAAGAGGTTTTCCCACTTATAAGAAATTTCTATTGGGTAGAATACAGGCAGCTGCAATACTACTGTAAACTTCTTTTCAGTATAGGGCAGTGTTTCATAAACTGTTCTCCTCCAGGTGTTTTGGACTTCAGCTCCCAGAAATCCCAGCCATCTTACCAGCTTTTAGGAATTGTGGGCATTGAAATCAAAAACATCTGAAGGAGCACTGTTTGAGAAACTCTGCTATAGGGTCTATTTGTGCAGAAATACACATTGCTTTTCTGTACAGATAAGCATTTTCTGCACAGAAAAAGGCTGTCTATTTTTGCACAGAAAAAGACATGTACGAAGGTCCACTACAAATGCCATGTGTACTACTATGCAGAATGCATGCTTTCTGCTCAGAAAATGTATTTCAGCACATAAAAGTATGCATATTTTTGGACAAATATAACCTTCTGAAGCACAAGCAACTATGCAGAAATCTTCTTGTTCCTATCCAGAGGGGAGAATACTGGAGGAATGTTTTACTCTTGACTACAAACATGAAGAACCTATGAAGTACATCGCAAAAATCTCTTACGTGGGTATACGATAGATTAGAATAAAGAATATGCCTTGTCTTGATTGTATCCTGTTAAGACTACTATAACACATTATACGTGAGGCTACAGTTGGAAACAGTTTGAAAATAGTTTACACATGCGTGGTATTATGTGAATATGAAATGTTGAACCAATTTCGACATCTCATTTATTTTTGGAAGCGCAAGTTACCAGAAACATAAATTGGTACCGGGTATGAGGGTATGATGGAATAGCAAAAATATCATGCATTTAATATAGGGTAATATGTTTGATAGATCATCAATTGCATATCCTGAACACAATTTTAAATTAAACTCCAGTGGTAATAACCTCCTAGAAATATTATAATCCCTCTACTCATCCTGAATTCATGTTCTGTGTTTGCATACAGTTTGAAGATTACTGACATAGAAATAGCTTCTTCCAATTTAACAATGTTAACATACATTAAATATAGTGACCGAGGCATAAATCCATCTGTTGGTCCCAACTACAGTAAATGTTTTTAATCAAAGGTATTTCTCTAAGTATTAAATTACCATGCTCCCATTGATTCTGGGGATCTGCTTGAATAATTAGATTTATAACACAATTGGCTCTACTGGGTTTATTGGGGACTATTTTTTTTCAGAGTTGGTCACTAGAAGCAGAAGATTTAAAACCTCTGAGACTGCTTACCTTCCATGGAAAAAATCTATAGTTTACTGATGGGTTACTAAACATTTTGAAGAAAAAGATAAAAAGTACTCTATGAATTTACCTACTTGTATTAGATATTCATCATCTAACAAATCATTAAACAATTCCTCTGAACAACAGGTGTGATGTTTGCTTTTTATAACTTTAGAAAGGCCTCCTCCAATTTCAACTTTTTGGAAAACTCTTTATGCACTACATAAACTGTAAGAAAAAAATAGAAACAGATATCACAACATACACACATAAAAGTTATTGTCAGTTATAAGTTACTGTTACCAAGGGATTGCAATAATTTATGTAACATCTGTTTTCATATTTTTTCTAATTAACATAAATATTTAACGCGTAAACGCTCAGGCCACTTTTTTGCTACTATCTTCCTCCATCCTGCACCCCCTCCGTTTTAAAATAATATCTGCTTCTGGAAACAGGTTCTTCTATTTAACTGGGGAGGAATGGTCAAGGGAGTTGTAAACTGTCCAATGAAAATTTAGATAAAATTGGTTGAAACACTGAAAGGAATATGCTCCAAGCATCTATTCTGCCAAATAATGCATCAAGCTTCTGAATATTGAATTGAGATTTCACATGCTCATGTTTATGTAGCCAAAACCACACTACCCATAGACAACTGAGAAAATTGTACAAGTATAAAAACAAACCAACTGCAAAGTGGGGGAATCCCCATAGAGAGGAATTCTAAAAACAGCCCCATAAAAGGTTGATAAACTGATATTGACAAGACTGAAACACTATCCAAAAGTTCTGTTTCCAAGTTGTGATCTAAAAATTGGAAAAACCATACATGGTTCTAACTTATGCACCGGTCCTATGATGACAGGAAAGGCTTAACTGCTGAAAATTGTCCTAAACACTTGAAAAGTAATGTAAGGCAGATGAAGTGTTCATGTTTTGCGTCAGGAGTTGCGCCTCTACTACCTTCCCGGGAAGGAAGGAGACTGCACCATCTTCTCTAACTGTGCCCTTCTAGTTTCTTCATGGGCCCACTTAAAAGTGATCCTCATTGAAAAGATAGAGAGTGGTGTGGCCGTAATTGATCAGGTCGATCATATCAAGGCCATCGAGCTTGATGTCGAGGGAGACTTGGCCGATGTCGGGCAGTGGGGCAGGTCGGTGCTGAGACTTGGCTGTCTCAATGCCTTTGACGTGTGAGACGTCTTTGAAGTAGTTGAAGATTTCAAAGGGACTGCTGAAGCCAGAGGCACCGTAGAAGTTGAAGAGACCAAGGCCTGCTGTTAAAGCATGGGTTTCAGCCTGGACGCTCTATTTTTCTGGCCTGGACCATAAAGGCCTGGCAATGGTGGTACAAGCTGACCATATGGCTCTCTCCAAGGCAAAGGAGACACTTAGTATGGCCATCAGAATCTGGTATCTTTGATGCGCACTGGATACAGCATTTGAAGTGAGTCATCGACATTCTTTATGAGCAAAGTTCCAGGAAGAGCTGCTGCAGCGGTGGAAAAAAAAAAGGAACTGGGGAACGTGGAGCCAGGGCACCTTTTATGCCATGGGGAGGAGTGGGTGGGGTTACTTCCAAAATTTGGAAAATCACAGCTTTGGAAGCGTCCGTTAGAGCCTGCGCAGGCTCAGTAAACTCCCTATGTGTGCATTCAGAGAGACCACAAAGAAGAAAGTTAATTTGACAGGGAAGACGTTAGAATAAGGTAAAGGAAAAAGAGGAGGGAGCAAGAAGGAGCAAAAAGGAGAATACAGGAATTTGGGATAGACAAACATTGCTAGAATAAGACATCTGGGTGAGTGTTAGAAAAAGATCAGGCTGACCCAACAGAGATGGGGGGGGGGGGGGATGCACAGGAAATGTTTCCAAAACAAAGGATGTTTAGGAACAGAAAGAGACACTGGAGCAAAAGGTTAAACTGATAGGGGAAAATTATAGTTGGGAAAAAGAAAGTTTGATTTCGTGTGTACGTGTACTTGTTTGAAACTATAAAACCTGTGGTTCAGAAAAAGGCCAACATGGCACTTTTTTTGACACTTCTTGGCTTGACTTGATTGCAAAATCAACTCCTTAGTTCTTCTGCAGAATAAACTATTGAATTTTTATCTCCTCATTTCTAGTCTTTGAGTGGGAAATAACAGCATTAGGTTGGATTTGGGTAAACTACAACCCCCGACATTCTGTATCAATTCCCCCTTCCATCAAACCACAGCAATATTTAAAGTTGATCATGATGGGTATGTGTGTCACGTTTGGTCCAGATCCCTCATCGGTAGAGGGTGACAGGGCTTTCTGGATGAAGAGAGACTGCAACTCCCATTATGCTGGATCAATCACCCCCAAACCCTTCGGTATTTTCTGTTGGTCATGTGGATCTGTATGCCAAGTTTGGTCCAGATTCATTGCTAGCAGGAGTCAAATGGTTCTTTGGATGTATGAGCCATCGTGGAAATCCCATACAAACATACACAGATACAAACAAACATATTTTCACTTATATTATACATTAGCTTGGGGATTCGGTGGTGCTCAGGTTATTTGAGAAAGGCATTGCTTGTCTGTGATCCAAATTGAGTCTAGATCCAATGCCAGCTGGTTCAGTGGGTGTGGGTGAACTAAAAATCCCATATGCACGTCCCACTGTAGATGATACATCATCCTACATACTGCACCAGGGCTCTGTGTACCAAGTGTTTTCCTGATCTGTCATTATTGTGGGTCAGAGTGGTCTCAGGAAGTTAGTGAAGGTACTTCATCTCCCACATTAATTGTCCGTCATTCCACACCAGGATGTAGAGTAGGTCATGAGAGCTCTGTGTGCTAAGTTTGGTCCTGATCTATCATTATTGTGGGTTGGAGTAGTTTCAGGAAGTTAGTGAAGGTACTGCATCTCCCATCATCCATTGTCAATCATCCCACAAAGTGCGCCAGGATGTAAAGTGGGCCATGAAAGGGGGGGGGGGTTATGTGTGCCAAGTTTGGTCCAGGTCTGTGATTTGTGGGGGCCGCAGTGTTCTGTGGTAAGTGAATTGGGTGAAGGTACTGCAAATCCCATCATCCATGGTCCATCCTCTCCTAAACCGCACCAGGATCTCAAGTGAGCCATGTGGCCCCTTTGGGCCTAGTTTTTTCTTGATCCGTCATTGGTGTGGGTCACAGTGGTCTCAGGAAATACTGAAAGTCCCATCATCCATGGTTCATCGTTCCCCCAAACCACAACAGGACATAAAGTGGGTCATGAGGGGTCTGTGTGCCAAGTTTGGTCCTGATCTGTCATTGGTGGGAGCCACAGTTGTCTATGGGAGCCAAAGCATTTGAAAATCCCATCATCCGTCGCCCATGCTCCCCCAAACCGCACCAGGATGTAAAGGGGGTCATGGGGGATATGTGTGCCAAATTTGGTCCAGATCCATCACTTGTGCAGATCGCAATGGCCTGTGGAAGTGGGAGCCAATCAAAAAGATGGCACATACACATACATACATCCCCACATACATACAAACATTGACTTTTATTATATAGATAGATATAAGTATAGAATATATAGATATAATTAAGAAGAATTTCACTCATGATCTTTAGGGGATATCCAAAGCCTCAATTACACTCCTGTGATTCAAATAATTTTCTGGTTTTATCAACAAAAGAATGCTATCACTTTTTCTCCCCTCATACTGATAACAAGCAATATTTCCTTATATTTGATTGACATAAAAATCACTATATGCATCTGACAATCATAAAGTAGTATCTTCTTCAGATCAGCATCCAAATACATTTGACAGATGTCTATTGAAATAATGTCATGACCAAGAAATTCTTATTCTATAGTTTTTTAGGAAACAAACCAGTCACAAGATTCACTTTGCCCCTCACTTTATTCTTACAAAAACAACCCCATTTGGCATTTTGAAGACAAGCTTAAATCTGAATCTTAACTGTAAATTCATAACTTTATGCCTACCATTGACGTTCACTGAAAATCCATAAAGAATAAATGTGATTTTGTTTTCCGTACAGCGGATTTAGAAGGAATTTCAGGCATAACAGCATTTTTAGAAACACTATCACAGCTGATATTCAGGGTATCTTTGTTCAGAAGAAGTTGGGAGATGAGCCTACTACATAGGCCTTGATCTATAACAGGAATGTTAATCAACCTAAATTCAAGACAGAACTGTAGACAAACTGAAACAAATGTAACACTGCCATTCTTAGAGGACAACTTGATGTGGGTAGAAAAATCCCACTAGACAAGAGGCATCTGCATACTCTTAAAATACTCTCTTTTCCCAGTAAAACTTAACTGATGCCTGGTGTCAGGAAAACTCCAGTTCACAAAACCTGACTTCTATTCTGGGCCCAGCCCATCCTTCCAGATTCATTACCCTGTTTGTCTTCTCCAGTACTGGACATTAAATTTTTGAGAGGGGACACTGGAAAAACAGAAGCAGTAGATCACATCCTTGTATAAATGATCTTTCAATTACAATCAAACATCTTTGTCACCATCTTGACAACTGAACCTGCTTCTTTTCCAGCACCCAGTCCATGATAGTAAATTAACAACAACAACAACAACAAAAGCTTTGAGTACACAGGCTTCTAATATCAGGAAATCGGTAGTAATAGCTAAACAAGTCACTTGTAATATCAAAAATTATAAATTCTGGAAATGGTTGGATTTCTTTTCCATGCTTGCATTAAGTAACAGAAAAATCCTGGTACAGCAGTTGAACACAGGGCTCTCTGTAATAAAGAAGACAGTCCTCTGATACTGCTTCTCGCTGATACCCCTTTTCATTATCTTAAAAAACAATCATAATTTTAAGAACAATGGGGAGGTGCTCTATAAACTGCAAAGTTTGGGGAATACCTAAGAAATGTTCGTTTTCCTGCATCTGGACTTTCAACAACAGTATTACCCACATTTGACTTAATAAGCACTCAACACGATGATGATGATGATGATGATGATGGACAGAAATGTTAGCTGGAAACTTAAAATGTAACTCCTTCCAAACATCTCTCAAACCATTTCCAGCCTCATATAGGGGATCATGTATATGTGAAGACAAGGGTTGGGATTTTCCAAATTCCTTGAGTTTAAAATAGTAGTTTAGGATTATGTGAATCAGGAAATATAAATGAAATTTAGAAACACACAATTGCAAACAAAACGCAGCAGACTTTCCTCCTACACTGACAAATTATAGGTAATGTTGAAATCCTGAAAGAACAGGCAGCACTGGGCAAAGGGGGTGAGTGGGAGTGAACTTCTACTTTCTTACCCATGAGTTAACCAGCCCCTTTCTGTTCCAAGTAGCTTCCACCACTGCTATTTTTCATTCCAAAAGGCAAGAAATGGCACTGCAGTGGAAAGAGGCACTCTCATTGACTCATGTATAAATTAGCCCAGAGTTTGGTAGTCAATTGATTCCAGTTTCTACTTGGTATAATCTTTCCTCCAGTTCTTTAAACATGAGATATGTTTCTATCACATCACACTGGCATCAAAGATCCACATAGTAAAAGCAATGGTATTCCCTGTAGTAACCTATGGATGTGAGAGCTGGACCATAAGGAAGGCTGAGTGAAGGAAGATAAATGCTTTTGAATTGTGGTGCTGGAGGAAAGTTCTGAGAGTGCCTTGGACCATAAGAAGAACAAACCAGTCCATACTCCAGGAAATAATGCCCAGCTGCTCACTGAAACGAAGGATATTAGAGGTATAGAGGAGTACTTTGGCTACATAATGAGAAGACAGGAAAGCTTGGAGAAGACAATGATCCTGGGGAAAATGGAAGGAAAAAGGGAGAGGAGCTGACCAAGGGCAAGATGGATGGATGTTATCCTTAAGTGACTGGCTTGACCTTGAAGGAGCTGGGGGGTGGCAATGGCCAACTGGAAGTTCTGCCGTGGGCTGGTCAATGAGGTCACGAAGAGTCGGAAGTGACTGAATGAATAAACAAGTTTTTCTATGTCAAACTTAATGGCCAAGATCCTGTACACTTTTAGCCTAAATATACAACACTATAGTTACATTACTTCCCATGGCAATTCAACTGACTGCAATGAGTGCAAATATCTTGAGCTTGTTTTATGTTAAACAGTAAGTAATCTCTCCAATCACTGAGTCAAAAGTCAGAAAAAGTGTCTGTATGTACCCAGGCACAGACTGGCTGCACTAGGACCTATACTGAAAAAATGCAAACACTTGTGCAACCAGCCATCCTGTTTTACTTCTCAACTACATAAACTAGATGAAATCTTTTATAGCCTTGTCAACAATAATTTGCAGTATTGGTGAATTTCTGCTAAAGAAAATTATCAGCTTGAAAAATATTTTTAAGTACGCTGTCCACTGCATTTCAATTTTATCTACAATGCAAAGAAAATTATGTTGTCAGTGTTTTCAGATCATTAGCTGTTTTATATTGCAACATCTGGTAGATTATGAAGCATGTACCAAAATATACAATATTTTGCTACACATCTTCAGCAGAGTTTGTGAAAGTCAATGTTGTTTCGACTGCAGCCATTTTCTTTTAAGAGAGGAGGGTTACAATATGGAGAGCGCTCCTGACACCCTTCCATATATATATATATATATATATATATATATATATATATATATGAATGCAAACATGTTTATTTCAGTGTCAAAGAGCAATATGAAAGAATCCTAGTGTACTGAGGTACAGTAAAATGTTCAGAGTGTGCTGCATAAGTCTTTTGTTTGTCTTTTTATAGTAAAGTAATTTTATGGTATTTGTGTCACAATGAAGGACAAAGATAAGCCAACTGTTTAGATTCCTCTCCTTTATGTTATGCCTTTGATCACTAACAATGCTGCATGAACAGCCAACAGAAGGCTGACATTTCATAAAATATGCAGTGATAAAAACTAATACTGTAGCATCTGGGAACGATATATAAAATGCAGGAATACACCTAATAACTGTGATCTTAAATTACAAGTTACGAAAAGCTAACTTGGAAGCATACACATCAGAAAGAGTGAGATTTTTTTGTGTGCTTTTTCTCCTTAAAATGCTTAAAATATTAATCTAAAAAAATCAATCAATAATTTGCCACAATACCTCAGGTGCATAAGAAGTCTATTCAAAAGCAGACTTCTAAGTAAAGTTTTCTTTCTCCCGCTCTCTTTCTGTCTGTCTGTCTGTCTCCCTCTCTCCCTTCAGAGAGATATCTCAGCTGCAACTATCTATATGAACTGTTGTAACTTTTTTCAAAAGTTTCTTATCTCCAAAACTACAAATCATAGCCTTCTGAAATGCTTTATAATTTGTTTTTACAGCACAAAATACAAATTTTCTAGGTCTGAAACTCACCATAAAGTTATAGAAGTAGATACAAAATCAAATTCGATCATATCACACATGAAGAGTAAAAAGTGAATTCCCTTGAATCCCTATAAGTACAAAGGAAGTGTGGAAATCAAATAGCGTCATGAGTAAAATGGAGGGCCACACTAAAGAAGGAGGAGGAGGAGGAGGAAGAGGAGGAGGAGGAGGAGGAGGAGGAGGAGGAGGAGGTATACGAACAATATAGACCATCTTTCCTGACTATCACACTTTTCTGTCCATTCTGATACATGGGTCTTATCTTCAACGACCCATGAAAGGTAACTGAAAAAATGCTATGATAATCTGAGATGTGGATCAATGAATAGTCCAATAGAAATATGGAATATGGAATCATAAGTTAGTAAACAATAATTACCCTCAATTGGCTTAACCAATATAGGCACATAATTGGGTATGTACATTAAACCATCTTAATTTAAACTCCAAAGGAAATTAATTATTTTTGTGTGAAAGGTTTTGAAATATTTTTTCCACTCCCAACTCCCCGAATTCAATCAAAGATATCCTCCCAATAAAAACTGTATATTAGTTATAGTTCTGTGAACAGCAATTCCATGGAAGTTTACTCCAGAGGAACCTCAACTGATTTCAACTGAATTCATGTTTAAACATATCCAAAACTAGAGGCTTCTGTGTAGCAGTCATTTGACTGTCAGATGACTATAAAAAGTTTTAAAGATACATTTAAAAACAATGAACAGAATAAGAAATCTCTTTTAAAAATTGCATGGATGTAAGAGCAAGTTTACTTTTTTGATTCAAGATCTACATTCAAAATTAATTTTTAAAAATTGTAAGTACTAATGGAGAGGCAACCCTTTGTCTGGTTTTCCCCTCCCTGCCCACCCAATTATCTTGCTGCTTTTGGAAATTACCAGGCAAAATATTTTCTATGGATTACTACTGTCACCTTCAAATCTAACATTTGCTGATAGAGATAGTAACCTGTCTCCATTTATAATCCTAGAGAAAATGAAAAGCAAGAATTTCATGTGTCAAAATTTTGTTACCTTGAGGGCAGGTAATTTGGTTAAATCTGCCATTTATCTTCATTGATGCATAGGTTTCACACATTTAATGTGCTGTATATTGTTCCAGACACATCAAAGTTTTGTTTTAAAGTAGGAATGCTCTGATATGTTCGTTTTCAGAAGGTAAGGGAGAAACAAACTGTAAACTTGGGTTGGTCCTCCCACTTGCTGTAAGAAGCAGGCAAAAGAAGACCTTCAAGAAAGACATTGAACAGCACCCCTAGAAGGTCAATCAATAACTTCTAAGAGAGAAATGATCTTAAACAATTCATTATCATTTGTAGAATATACAGAATGGTCCAAAATGAAGATAAAAACAAATTTTGTTAGTAACCTATACAATCTAATGGAGCGTTTCTCAACCGGGGATTCAGGACCACTGGAGGGGTCATGAGGAAATGGCAGAGGGGTCGCCACAGACCATCAGAAAACACAGTATTATCTGTAGGTCATAGGGGTTCTGTGTGGGAAGTTTAGCCCAATTCTATCATTGGTGAGGTTCAGAATGTTCTTTGATTGTAGGTGAACTATATATCCCAGCAAGTACAACTCCAAAATGTCATGGTCTATTTTCCCCAAACCCCACCAGTGTTTACATTTGGGCATATTGAGTATACGTGCCAAGTTTGGTCCAGATTCTTCATTGTTTGAGTCCACAGTGCTCTTTGGATGTAGGCGAACTACAACTCCAAAACTCAAGGTCAATGCCCACCAAACCCTTCCAGTTATTTTCTGTTGGTCATGGGAGTTCTGTGTGCCAAGTCTGGTTCAATTTCATTGTTGATGGTTCAGAATGCTCTTTGTAGATGAACTATAAATCTCAGCATCTACAACTCCCAAATGATAAAATCAATTCCCCCCACTGAACCACATCAGTATTCATATTTGGACATATCGGGTATTTGCGCCAAATCTGGTCCAGTGAATGAAAATACATCCTGCATATCAAATATTTACATTATGATTCATAATAGTAGCAAAATTACAGTTATGAAGTACCAACAAAAAAATTAATGGTTGGGGGTCACCACAACATGGGGAAATATATTAAGAGGTCACGGCATTAGGAAGGTTGAGAACCACTGGTTTAACACATTCTCGTGCCAGAATCCATCAGGGTGGGGAGACCATTTGACCTTTAATCTCTTGAAAATACACGTATTACAGGTAACACCAACATTCCTTTTTCAAGCAGGTAAGTGAAGAATATACTTTAACTTGGGATCTTCCAAAGCTTTCCTGAATAGAGTGGGCAATGCTGGCACCCTAATGTTCTAGGTTTTAATAATCTGATATATGATCTTTATCCCAAAGTCAGCTTCAGTGGAGTCAAATGTGCAAAGATTGTAATGCCTAATGAAATGAGGAGGGTGACTTCCATCTGGCTGCCCAGCAAACATTTGCTAGGATATGTTTGTGAACAGTGCTGCAATTGCTGCAATCCTCATGGAGTGTATTATCATGTCCTACAAGGGTGGAATTTTTAGTTTCATAACAAGTTGCTTCTGCTCATAGTCGAAGTGGGCACCTTCTGCCCTTAGAGGATGGCTAGAAAGAGATAAAAAGAGCACCTGAGGACCGGAAGCTGCTTGTTGTTTTAGGTAGATCCAGATGGCCCTGTGCAATTCTAAGGTATGTCATCTCCAGTTCTTTGAATGGCAGAGGACAGGATAGGAGGATCACTGTGCTCTACCCAGTATCCATGCCTGAACATGTCCAGGGCTCATTAATCTGAGATGAAGGTCTTGCATATTGGAGTCAATGGAAGGAGAAACCCAAGTTACAGATGTTCTTTCCTTATAGGACAGTGGTTCTCAACCTGGGGTCCCCAGATGTTTTTGGCCTTCAACTCCCAGAAATCCTAACAGCTGGTAAACTGGCTGGGATTTCTGGGAGTTGTAAGCCAAAAACATCTGGAGACCCCAGGTTGAGAACCACTGTTATAGGATGTCTTTCAGAAATATAGGATTTGCTGTGGAAAACACTATGCGCAAATATAAAGACAAACTGAAGCCTATTTGTACATTTGCAATAATGAACTGGCTAAAACATTGTCAGCTGAAGTTCTTCAGGACAGCAAAGGCCAACTTTTTTTATCCTTGTAAGCCACTTTGGAGGATCTTTTGAGGGTGCTTTGAAGATGATTTTCCTGCTTCTTGGCAGGGGGTTGGACTGGATGGCCCACGAGGTCTCTTTCAACTCAATGATTTTGGCTATCAAAATTATTTAAATAGATTAATTAATAGGCCAATACCTGCATAATTTAGTTTTAGACAAGATGGATGGATGGTATCCTTGAAGTGACTGTCTTGACTCTAAAGGATTTGGGGGAGTTGACGGCCGACAGAGAGCTTTGGCATGGGATGGTCCATGAGGTCACAAAGAGTCGGAAGCGACTGAACGAATGAACAATAATCTGCATAATGCTGAACAGCCCAATTCTATATATCTACATTCAAAAGTAATTTCTGCTATATTCAAGGAAGATTACTCCAAAAGAGACATACTCCAAAAGAGAGTGATATACACAGCTGATAACCTAAAAAGAATAGTAATCTCTCATCAGGATCTGTTAAAACCATAGATTCCAGATAACTCTGAACTATGTGTGAAAAAACAACAACCCTGAAATCCTCCTAAATAATTAGATATGTGGGTGGCAATTTTCCTTGTGTTGGTAATTAGCACCCAAATTTAAGTATTTCGCAGCTAGATATACACCCACCTACCAGTTAGTCTTATATTATTTTCAACTTACGTAATAGAGATAAACATTTCCCCTTCATATTTACATCAAAGCTCTTTAACATTTTAAGAAATGCTGTAATAAGTGAAAGTTACAGTAATGGCATAGCTCCATCCCCCTCCCCCCACTTCCAGTTCTGTCATCCTCTTTCAGGTAGAAAGTGGAGATATTCTGACGCTTCTACATGAGCTGGATTGTCCGGGTTCCAACTCAAGTGAAAGACCTTCACGGAAAATAGAGGCTTTCTACTTCAAACTTCACATTTCATTCACAGAATAACATGGAGTTGATGACACAAGAGTAAGGTTAGCATACTCCCTCACTTCACATGCTGAAGTGAGGTGAGGGTTTCACACTTGTGGCTTTGGTCATTTGTGAACTTATACTGTCAAACTCACCAAACACACCTGGCTCCTGAAGATGGGACTTTGACATGTTAGCCCCATTGTCAGGAGATGAGGTGTTTGGGAGATGGGCATGTTGCAGGCAGTGATGACTCTCCTCCCCGGTCATCTCCTTAGGGTAGAGCTGCCTTACATAGCAGTGCCATCTTCAGAAGTCAAGTGTGCCACTTCACCTGCTCAGTGGATCCCAGGTCCTTTCCCCCTTCCTGTGTGCTACGTATGCGTTTCTGTTTTCTGTGCAGATGCAGTTTTTAGGAAGAAGGAAAAGGGCCCAAACACAATGCAGATTATAAATTATAAGGTATTAAAAATATCCAAAATCCCTTGTATCTAGACATTTACATAACAGTCAAGGAGTCCAGGAATATTTGGTTTTGAGTTTGATATCTTATTTTTTAAGAAGAGATGTAAGCAACAATACTCAACTAAACTATGGGCATGTCAGTGTCATGCATGACCTCAAAATAAATAGAGACAATTATTATTATTTATTAAATAGCGAATCTAGACCAGATATGTACTTCCTGAAAATGTTTATTTTTTATTATTTTGCATATTTTAGTATAAGATTTGTTTAATTCCAGCTACTTAAAACTGACCAAGTTAAATATCTGATTTGTCTCATATTATTTCACTCTTTATTTCAAAAGACGTCACTTTCAAATTTATGCCAATGCATTCACTACAAGTTCTACACTAGTAAAGAGAATTATAATTTCATTTCAGGCTTCAAGGAAATGCTTGCAGCTATTGCTTGTTCCAAGAGTTCCAGATAATATTAACTATTATGCTATGTGAAAGAGTAAGTCAATTTCTTAACTTGTTTTTGACAGTTCCAAAACACATGCACGAATCCAGAACAACTTTCTACCCCAAGTCTGGTCAGTAAAGAAATTGAGGTTAACCTTTAATTTTTAATGTCACCTGCAGCCAGTGATTGCTTTTTCTAATGCAAGTGACAGATAAACAGAAAAACACTCCCAAGATGATACACAAAGCACCACACACCATAAGTGCATTTTTATTTTTAAACCAACTCAATTTCTCAAATGGATAACCAATGTTCCTACTAATTTACATTAGGAATTGAGTGAGGCATGAAAATTGTTCTGATGCATAGACACACTTTAATTCACTATATAGGATGCAGAATTTCTACTGCAACTCTAAGCAACACGAAATAAATTTAAAGCTGAAGAACTTCATCTTCTGATTACCAGCACAAATTGTGAAGAGCCTCTAAAAGGAAAAGAGGATAATAAGGATGAGGAGAAAGGAAAACTAGTAAGAACAACTGCTTACAATATAAGCAACTACTAAATGTCCTTATGTTAACTGTGTTAAATGGGAACAAGTCAATCAAGCTGGTATTGGTCATCAATATTCCAGCCACTGTGGCTTTTTAAAAATTACTCATACTAAAATTAATCATGCATCAATGATATCAATGTGGTATGAAAAACACATATGATAGTAGCCACAAGCAACAGTAGAGGTGTTTCATGGACTTTGCCTCATTAAGGATTTAGCATGCAAGATGTTATATCTGCAAATCTTCTGGAAAAAAAGGTAGATAAATCTTCTATGGTGATTCTTCTGAGAACAGATATACAAGTGATTTTGCCTTAAACAAATATAAGAGTTAAGAACTTTCCTACTGAATACTGGATTCCAAGAACAAAGGGCATTGCTACAACCAGACTTAACAGTGACCTTAAACTCATTTCTAAATTAAGTCTGAAATTAAAAATGAACTCAGTGACACATTTAGGAGAAACCAGAACAGATCTCAAAAATAAAAGCTGGACATTTTCAGGATGGGCTGCAGGTTAATGATCAACACCCTTATTCCAGATGTTGACATGTGGGATTAATCTCAGATGCCTCAACTACACGGGAGATAAAACTACCCTTTAGTAAGAAAGATAAGATGACAATAGCAGTAGTTGCAGTAGTAATGTTGTTGTTAACCAACATTTTTCTTTTCTGCCAATAGCATATGTCTTACAACATTTATAACAGCTACAAAAATAGATATCCAAGAATTGAGCTTCCAGCTGTATCTCTTTTTTAAAAAACAAAACAAAACATAAGCAAGCACTTTAGACATCTCAGAATTAATAGCTAGGTGGCTAACTCTGCAGTAATCTCCAAAGCTTCATGATCTTTTAAAATACAACTTTAGTGTGAAACAGTAATTCTGTGTCATCTGCATATAGAAGGTGGTTTATCAAGACTAGTTCTTGAGACTAAAAGTCTTTTAAGCTAAGTGCATGAGATAAATCATCAAGATTCATTTTAAATAAGAGGAGGTTAGTTGTTGTGTGCTATCACGTCTTTTCCAACTTATGGTACATTTACAAGTTCCAATAATGTGGTGTGACGGGGGTGGGGAGAAAGAGAGAGCGAGAACAGTCTTAATTGTACATTATTGCTGCTGTTGTGTGCCTTAGAGTAACAGAATCATGCATGCAGTTGGAAGAGACCTTGTGGGCCATCCCCAACCCCCTGCCAAGAAGCAAGAAAATCGCATTCAAAGCACCCCTGACAGATGGCCATCCAGCCTCTGTTTAAAAGCCTCCAAAGAAGGAACCTCCACCACACTCCGGGGCAGAGAGTGCTACTGCTGAACAGCTCTCACAGTCACAAAGTTCTTCCTAATCTTCAGGTGGAATCTCTTTTCCTGTGATTTGAAGACTGTTGCTCCAAGTTTACTATTGTGCTCATGTGGTGCTTCTTACTGTACGGGCCTTGGGCCTGCACAATAAAGTATTTTGATGAATTTAAGGGCAATGTTGACAATCTGGAATGTATTCAGAGGAGGGCGATTAAAATCTGCCTCCTAGTCTCCAGGGCAGCAGAAAACAAGCCTGCTCCCTCCACCCTATGACTTCCCTTCACATATTTATACAAGGCCATCATGTTTCCTCTCAGCCTTCTCTTCTTCAGGCTAAACATGACCAGTTCTTTGAGCCACTCTTCATGGGGCTTGTTCTCCAGACATTTGATCATTTTAGTTGCCTTCCTCTGGATACATTCCAGCTTGTCAACATCTCCCTTAAATTCATCAAAATACTTTATTATACGGGCCCAAGGCCCGTACAATAAGAAGCACTACATGAGCACAATAGTACACTCGGAGCAACAGGCACCAAAGATACTAAGCAGAAACCATCATGATGCCCAGAATTGAACACAGTGTGATTCTACGTATGGTGTGACAAAGGCAGAATAGAGGGGTAGCATGACTTTCCTGAATCTAGACACTATACTCCTATTTATGCAGACCAAAATCCCATTGGCTTTTTAAGCTGCTGCATCGCATTTATCAATTTTATTTTGTTTTAACTTTTTGTTAGCCACCTTACGTTCTGTCAGAAGAAAGGCAGGATATAATTTCATATAGAAATGAAAGTAATCGTTTGTTACTATTACATATGGTTCTCGTGACTTTTTGGACCAACTACTACAATATGCTCTCCATATACTCGCCATGAAGAACCACAAGTGATTTCAGAACCGTACATTTTAATTTTGTCATGATTTTGCTTTTCTGTTCAAAGGAGGAAAACAATTTCCTTTTCCTCATGCATGCCTACCCCTATCCCCGGTTCTCCAATGCCCAGATAAGATTTCAAGCATCTGGAAATAGGAAGGAGACAGGAAGCCCTATTCCACTAATGTAATGTAAAATAATGTAAAGTAATGATTTGACCTTGTCCGTTGGTTGATGGATTTAAGGTTACATCATTATTTTTTCAATATAAGTAAAAGTCAGACTTATGACTCAAAATCTAGTTTATATTGCTTACTGTTGATAGCACCACCTTCATTCTCTTGGAACTGATTGAACAGCACCCCCAATGCATAATACTTGTCTCCAGACTGCTGGTATTTTATATGGGTGCAGGAATGTTCTATGATTTGGGTTAGCATAGGGAAATTATTTATGCTCCAAATTTCTTATGGGAGGTGGAAAAGAGAAGTATAATATACTAAAGATATTATACTAAAGGTATTATCTAGAAAGTGTAACACTGATCTCAGAACCAATTTGCAATGTGCCAAGCTCTTTACAATTGTATCCATCCTGGTAGGATATCAAGTAGCATTATCACTTCTACCCAGTTATCCAAAGAATGAAAAAACAACTTTCTCCCCCATTGAAGATATATATGAAAGCAATAAACAACAAAACTTTTGAAAAGTCCATTATTTATATGACATGAAATTATTCACTTATTCTTTCTGAATGAAAAGATGTCAATCTAACACTAAGAGACCTCAGGAAGATTTCTAAAGGTTTCAAGGAAATTGCTTTATTTATCAAAACTTTATTCCACACGTCAGTTCATTAAGTACTGTAGTTTTGCATTAAGGTCAAACTGTGTCAACCAATTATTTTGTAGGGAAATTCCTACTCAAAACAAACATCGTAGATACTAAATTATTTTAATAGGCTGGCTGAGCACTATTTATCCTAAATGTATTTCGACCATAAATGCATATTTTAAGGTACTGAAAACTATCACTTCTAATGCCATTTTACCAAAGCAAACATTAAACACTGTATTTCCTATTCTTGCATTTATTCAAGTACTCTCAAGTCAGCATATTTAGACATGGTTTCTAAGTTGTTTGATTTTAATTAGAAAAATGTAACAATTATTGTTGGCGTCTATACTATATTTAAAAGGTATTTGGATTTTTTATTTTTTTAAGAGTTAGTTATACTAAAACTATATCTTATTTTATGTGTTTGTGTATAAAATGAAGCAACTGAAACCTTAAACATCTAATGTGTTGTGAAATTGTTGGATATAACGATTGGATGTTATGATAAAAAATTGATTTTGTTGTGCAATAGTACAATGACAGTAAAGCTATTCTATTCAAAGGGGCAAGAGCCATTTGTGTGAGTCACAGACACAACAAGGTAGTGTTGAATTTCATTTGATGTTGCTGAAAGTTTAGATTTTAAAATAAGATTTTTAGGAATCAATGTTGAACAAGTAAGTGTTTGAGTTTTTGGAGCTAATCTGGACTGGGGAAACCAGATTACAAAGTCTCATTTGGATAGGAAGTTCACTGGCAAACTTTGGCACAGTGTTTCAGTTACATATTAAGGGTTTTTAATACCACAGACTCACCTAGCAATGTCTAGGGCAGTGTTTTCCAGTCCTTTGGTGCGATTCTTTGGTCAACCTTGCCATAAGCTCCACCGGAAGCTGACCATAGAATTGCATTAGTGGCCCAGAGAGAACATGTTTCTTAGTATTGCTAAAATCCTGCAAGATTCTATGATATGCTTTGACCAGAAGCACAAGAATATTAAAACTGGAACAAGCCTATATGTATGCATGTGTGTATCATTTAAGTGCCTTAGAGTTAGGTTAAATAAATATGTTAGATAAGACTATGGAAAATCTGTGTTTTTCCTTTCAGCATAATCTAGAGCAGTGTTTCTCAACCTGAGGGTCGGGACCCCTGGGGGGGTCATGAGGGGGTGTCAGAGGGGTCGCTAAATACCATCGGAAAACACAGTATTTTCTGTTGGTCATGGGGGTTTTATGTGGGAAGTTTGGCCCAATTCTGTTGTTGGTGGGTTCAGAATGCTCTTTGATTGTATGTGAACTATAAATCCCAACAACTACAACTCCCAAATGTCAAAGTCTATTTTCCCCAAAGCCCACCAGTGTTCACATTTGGGTATATTGTGTATTCATGTCAAGTTTGGTCCAGATCCATCATTGTTTGAGTCCACAGGGCTTTCTGGCTGTAGGTGAACTACAACTTCAAAACTCAAGGTCAATGCCCACCAAACCCTTCCAGTATTTTCTGTTGGTCATGGGAATTGTGTGTGCCAAATTTAGTTCAATTCCATCATTGGTGGAGTTCAGAATGCTCTTTGATTGTAGGTGAACTCTAAATCCCTGCAACTACAACTCCCAAATGACAAAATCAACCCCCCCCCCCCCAAATTTAATACTGCTTAATTTTAGCAGTATTAAAATTTGGGCATTAAGGAGTCGCGGCATTAGAAAGGTTGAGAAACACTGATCTCGAGTGAGAATTATCATGACATCTTATCAGCTATGAAATTCTAACAAGCTTAACTCGTTAACTCAGAAACCAGGAGTTTTGCAATAGGGAGAGAATACAGCCAGAGATATATGGCAAGCAGCTCATTCTCATCAGGACCTGTTCTCAGGGCCAGATTATCAATTGTTCAACTTGTTGTATTGTTCCAAGTCCCTCACCAGTACTGAAGGTGGTGGGGGCAGTGGTGCTTGCTTCCTTAACCAGACACTCTCTGAAATTCCTAGAGTTTCTATTATCAAAAACATTTTATATTACTTGAATGAAAATGTGTGAGACTAGACATTTAGACACCAAAGCTATAGAGCTCAGACCCAAAGGTTCAAGAGTTGGATGATTTCAAACCTGAAATTTTTGTCTAGATGTCCACTGCATTTGTATATTATTTATTCATTCACTGGATCCCTTATTGGAAGAAAGGTGTAATACAGGCCTGCACAACCTTCAGCCCTCCAGGTGTTTGGACCTCCAATTTCCAGAAGACACAGCCAGCTTGTTCAATGATCTGGAATTCTGGGAGCTGAAGTCCAAATCACCTGAAGTGCTGCAAGTCTGGTGTAATATAATGTAAACAAACAAGCAAACAAATATAATTTCTATATCGCCTCCCCTAGAATCTGCACGAATAAAAAATCCCTTCAGTTCTTATTGAAACCTAGTCTTATCTGTTATTTCTCCCCATCCTGACCACAATTTGCCAAGACTGCCCTTATCTGTCTACCCAATGGGTTTCAATGTTCTATCGTCTTGCTCTGAGTCCCCTTCGGGGTGAGAAGGGTGGCATATAAATGTCGTAAATAAATAAATAATAGAGCAAGGGTTGGGGAAATTGATAAAGTACATAACTGTCATACATTTATTTTTTGCTACCAATTCTTATGAATTATTACCTTATTTCCTGTCTATTAGCAGAAAAAGTAGTAGTTCTAAATATATCTAAAGTAGATTCATCTATATATATTTAGAACTTGGATTATGCTGCTTAGTTTCCTGGTAGTGCAATGCTGCTGAAAGATTACCGTACTATCTCAGGCCCCATCTACACTGCCATATCCAGATTATCTGAATACTGATTACCTGCTTTGAGCTGGATTATATAGCAGTGTAGATTCATACAATCCAGTTAAAAGCAGAAAATTAGGATTCAGAAACTGGGTTACATGGTAGTGTAGATCGAGGCTTAAGTTAAAATGAAGACTCTCCACTTATTAACCCCAGTGGACAGATTTATCCTGTAGTCATATGGTGGTGGGCACTAAGATAAAGAACAGGCTACAGGAAAGTAAAGCTCTTATAATTATAGCTGGAAACACAATTTGTTAAAGGAAGTGTACTGTATAATTATATTTGAAATTTTAGCAAGATGCCCAGAGGCTGTCTTACAGCTGTCAGGAACTGGTAATACTCATGAGTTATTTTCAAAAGGCAGCTACAATAGCAGTTCAAGACACCTTTTCTCTAGTCAACCTAACTTAGGAGGAGGAGGAGGAGGAGGAGGAGGAGTACACAAGTGAATTTACAGCATGCCTAAAAGTATGCTGAAAATGCTCCCTGGTTCACTAAATGGCATTTAGGGAAGGAGGAGAAGGAATTGATTATGATGTTTTTGAATGAGTGTGTTGGGGATTCAGCCCTTCAAGCTCTATTGTAGGACTAATGTAGCCCTCTACCCTTCCAAAAATGTCTATCCCTGGTTCAAATGTGCAGAAAACATAGAAATTACTTATGGGTTGATGAGAAAAGAGTATGTATTAATTTATATTAATTATATAATTTATATTCATCATTGAAATCCATTATGTTTTTGTTCTGTGTTACTGCACCAAACAGGACAAGCAGTCTATCTTGATATGGGTTTTGGCTTGTATACACAAAATCAGAGGACTTGAGAGAAAGAAGAGAAGAGGAAAATAAAACTGAAATAAGAAGTCCCTTCCGCACTCATCATCACAATGGCGCAGGCCTGGGATGGATTCGCCAACACCACTACTTCTTCTTACAGCGTTCCAAAACCTACCGAGACAGCTGCAACAAATAATCTTCTATGAGTGAAAGGCAACAAGCCAACTGGCAGCCAGGCCACTCAACTACTTTACCTTGTTCGGAGAACAGCCTAACTTAAACCCTGTTGTTGTCAGGGCTGGGCCCATGGCCCATATATTCGAGTCTCAGAGAGAGTTCACTTCAGGGCACTTCAGGGTATGAGATGAGCTTCAGAGATAGAGAAACTTCATACAGCACTTGGAAGAACAGTCTGAGGGGAATATTGATGGATTCCCCGCAACATGTGGGCAATGTGCATCCACAACTGACAGTGTGTGGGACAGTGTGAGGGACCTGATGGAGGTTGGAGATATTATTATTACTAGGCAGCAACAGCCAGATGATTATAACTATTGTTAATTGAAATTTAAAAAGCAGAGAGATTGCAAAGGATAGGATTAGTCTAGATAGAGCAGTGGTTCTTAACCTGTGGGCCGTGGACCACCAGTGGGCTGCGAGGACAAAACTCTGGTCCTCGAGCCTTCTTTCTCTTTATTTTATTTTATTTCTGTTCCTTTCATGCTGCCTACCATTTCTTCCCTATTGCTGACCAGGGCATATGTTCTATATCAGAAACCAGAGCTGATATGGTCTATCAAATAAAATTTTCTGAATCAGCACCCCAAACCAAATCTAAAGTTGACCAAAAGCCGATGTGTAACCCTTTTGATACTAATATTGGAGAATGATCCCTGGTCAAAGTGGTTCCTGGTCAAAAAAAGATTGGGACCACTGAGGTAGAGGAAGGAAGGCTGGTAGAACTTGGTGTTTTTTGCTGGTACAATTCTTTTGGAATAGTATTATTAAAAACATTAATATTTTATGTCCGGATGGAGGTTTGAGTTAAAAGAGAGACAATGGGTTCTGTTGGTTTGGCAAAGCTTCCAAGAAGCCCAATAGTTTTGTTGTTATTATTATTAGCAGAAACAGCCAAATTATTATTACTACTACTAATTGAAATTAAGAAGGCTGAGAGCACAGAGAGAAATATAAACAGCAGAGAAAACTTGTTTGCAAAGGAATGAAAGGTATTCTTGGTAAGTTTAGATAAGTAGGTAGGTAGATGTTTTCTAAGAATGAGGCTTTGCTGTTTGCTATTATTATTATTATTATTATTATTATTATTATTATTATTAATCTTTTTAAAGTATTTTCTGAAGGAGAGGGGAGGGGGAGAAAAACTTTATTATTTAAACTTGTATGCCGCCACTCCCCTGGGGCTCGGAGAAGCTAAAGAGTGACTCAATGCCCAGTACCACTCTAATATTTTTGAAAAAAAGCACACACACACACATTTTCCAACTCACAGTCCCACTAAATAAAATGAATCAACAAAATAAAGGAAATTAAAGGAAAATGAAAAAGATTCAATGCTAGAAGACAAGCCAAGAAGAAAGTTAAACCAGAGCTGTGAGCAAGCAGCAAAGCAAAGCAAGGCAAGGCAAGGCAATTGGACTGAAGCACCTCTCTCTAGAGCAGTGGTTCTCAACCTGTGGGTCCCCAGATGTTTTGGCGTACAACTCCCAGAAGTCTCAGCCAGCATACTAGGTGTTAGAATTTCTGGGAGCTGAAGGCCAAAACATCTGGGGACCCACAGATTGAGAAACACTGCTCTAGAGCCAGGATGCAACTGGGGGCACTCGCCCCATTAAATAGACACTGCTTGCATGAGACACGCCACAGTGTTCTTCTACTCTGATTGGCCCAACAGGCAGGCCTGTCTGTGTACCGCATGATCCCGAATAGAAGAGAAGGTAGCCATGACAGGTAGCCAGGCGGGCCAATTTGGTTGAAAAAAACGTGGAGGCTGAGCCCTTGCTGTTATGGGCTTCCGAACAAGCCGAAGGCAAACAGAAAAAATGAATCAGTGCACAAGTCTAGTATTAAGATCGATGGTTATGTGGAAAACAACACATAAAAATCAGTTCCTCCAATTGATAGGATGTCACAATATAGCCTATCAAATAGAAATGGACAAAAGCAGGATCCTCAGCTGCAGACTCCTTTTAGTACAGATGTTATTTCATTTCTGAAGATGATTTTAACAATAATAGCATCTTTACCACTGAAAGTAGATCACTAAATTTTAATTAGTACTTTAACTAGATTTTAATTCTTGTATGTTTTCAGTAATATGCACTTTTACCTGTATCTTTTTAATTTTTGCAAGTTACTTTCAGTACAAGTACAGTGGTACGGTCAAGCATTCCTTATTCGTTAGTCCAAACTTTGTTTCATGCACAAAACTGTCTAAAAATGTTGTATAAATTTGCCTTCAAGCTATGTGTATTATATGAAACATAAATATATTTTGTTTTTGAATTTGCGTCCCATCTCTAAGATATCTCATTTATATATACAGAAATATACCCCCCCCCCCAAATCTGAAATCCCAAATACTTCAGTTCCCAAGCATTTTCGGGAGGGATAATTAACTTCCTATATTTAAATAAAATAATAAATAAATAATAACTCTGGGAAGACATGAATCATTAATATGCTATACAATTAATTTGTATTGTGACAAACAACAAAAAAAAAATAGAATCATTCTTTGAAATGTATTAATTCCAGAAGAAAGAGACAAAATGTACAACATGTGCAATTTAGTAATAGGCAGGGAGAATTTTGCCAGCAAATGACATCCACTATGCTATTACCATAATAAATGGGGAGGTACGTAAAATTCTGTCAACAATATGTTTTGGGGAAAACTTCATCAGAATGACAAATATGTCATCCCTAAAGAAATATAGGTCATGCTGACATTTAAAATTTACAAGTTAACATTTCTTCTTCTGTTCATTTTCCTTGGGTTTTTTTTAAATGTAGGTTTTAACTTTAAAAATATTTTATTCCATCTGAAATGTATTCCTGATTGTTCATCACTTTAATATTAAGATTGCTAATATTACACACAGTACAAATACAAGTCATGATTTGCTATCTTCCTAAGCACTAATGATGATAAAAAATGCCAAACGTTTTAAAGGCTTATACAAATCTGTAGTTTGTGCTACATCTCTCCATATTTGTTTAAACCTTAAATATATCTTTAAAAACTCTGAAGCTAACATGCAATCTAAATCTTGTGGGGATAACACATCTGGTTGCATGCACATGCTGCAAATTAATTTTATCATATCAAAGAAAGCAAAAAGGAACAATGCCCATTGAAGGTTTAGGTTTTTTTAACACATTACCATTGTAAAGCTTGTTTCATATTCTTCCTACCTTCTGTATTCAATAGTTAGCATTACCTCTGATGAACAGAAGCCCGGCTGACTGAAGACAAAACATGATTTTATAAGTGTAAAAAGGCACTGGGTTGGATCCAATATATAGAGATCTTCTGTTGATGGAAATATATTGTTATATCTTGCTTTAGGGCATTACATGGAAGATAAAAATTAAATCTGAATGTAAAAATACCATTCCTGTCTAGGTGGTATAAATTTTATTTCATCTGATGGAAAGATCTGAATGGCTGAATGCAAAATGTTCCAGAGAAAATAAAAACAAAACAAACCTGGCCATGCTACATTATAAGGAACAAACAAGAAGCTTAGTAAGATTAATTTTAGAACCAATGCAATTGCCACAAAAGTATGAAATCTTTAAGGTTCTCCAGATCTCTTTATCAGAGCAGGTGATACCAATGAACAAACAGAAAAGTCCCCAAATTAAAGTATGTCTATGAGGTCTGAATTTAACTCAGGTTGGTTCTATACTGCCACTTAACCATTGGCCGATCTGATATGGCGAACACTGGATCACTCCTAGGATGGTTTACACTATCACCATCCCGGCTGCTGTGAAGGCAGAAGGGAGTCCTTGTTGGCGTAATGAAGATGACACATAGTTCACGTTTTATCAGCCCACACACTGTCTTGCCAGAGAAAGCAAATATGTGACTCAGATGATCAATAAATAACAAGTAGTTTACTCTTCGTAACATGGAACAACATATTTACAATTATGAGATTAGTTACACTGGCTCACACAATGTCCTTTTTCGAGAGCCATTAATGGTTTTTCGGTGTCCATGTGCAAAACGTTCTTCCAGCAGCTCATGAAGCAAATTATCTTTCTCTGTCGGTAAGCACCTGCACAGCTCAAGCCTGAAAATGTAACTGTAGCCAAAATTTCTAGGCTCAGCTGACTCCCTGGGCATGGTCTAACCAATCAGCTTCGGGCCCTACATTTCCAGTTAACACAAACACACTGATTTTCTTACATGCTCCAACAATCCTGAAAACCCTGCGGGTCTGAACCTGGTTTGGTGGAGGAGGGCCACTCTTACAGCTTCTTCCATTCTCCTTGTTGGGGCACCCAAGGGATGGAACATGAGTTGTGCTGGTCACTCATTGCATGAGTGGCATCAGTTGGGGTGCCGGACCGATGAGGGAGAGGGCACGGGGAGACAAAGAATCGCTCCCTCTTCTCCCCCACTCTACTCCAATCATCTCATCATTCTGGTCAGCATCGTTCCAGGCAATGAGCGACTGGCATAACGTATGTTGCACCCAATGCCAATATGAAGAGAGTGGTGTGTGTGTATGGGGGGGGGGGCATTAAGTGCCTTCTTGCGTTCCCGGGTCATCTGAGCCCAGGAAACACAGGTTTGGCCATGTAAACAGTTGTGGATAGTTCCATTTTGGAACTAGCCCAACTGATGGCCCAAAGTCACAGGTTGCTCCAGATTCTAGGGGAGAATTTGAAGAAACTCACAACTTTGCTTAGAATTTTTAAGCTGCTTTGACCTGCATTTACCTGGATTAACTCCATGCACCATTTAGTTGGCACGGATCTGATTCAGCTGCCTTTTGCACTAAGTGGGCAGTGTAAATGTGCCCACAGCCTCAAAATGGAGATTGCAGATTTAAATGGACAGAAAGTGACACCTGTAGATTACACTTAGTAATGCATTAGGAAAATAATGTGCTGTGTGTGGTGTGTGTTTGTATGTGGATGATCTGAACCATTAAGAAACATGAGGATAAGTAAATACCAACAAAGGAGAAAAAAACTGTTTTCTGCACCCTGTAAAACACATACAGGATTTTTTTTCATTCCCAGCTCTAATACATAACAAGCAACTTTGATTCAACTTTGATTAGGAAAAGAAAGTTGGGGCTAACAACTATTCAACTTTCAACCTACTTTTATGACCACGTTTCAGTGTGCGTAATTATCTTGTCTGAATATCTTATGCTTCTAGGTTCTTGTGGGGTTTTTTCAGGCTATAGGGCCATGTTCTAGAAGCATTTCTCCTGACGTTTCGCCTGCATCTATGGCAAGCATCCTCAGAGGTAGTGAGAGCATCTTATGCTTCCTTTCATCTCTCTTCTAAACAGTGTTTCCTTTCAGAAAGAAAATAATAGCAGAGTAACACACAAAGCTCAAACCCACTGGATGGCCATACTTTCTCACACTTTCTCAGCCGGAGAGGAAGACAATGGCAACCCCAATCTGAACAAATCTTATCAAGAAAACACCTGTAATAGTTTGCTATTAGAGTCACCATAAGTCAGAAATGATTTGAAGTCACACAACAACAGCAAAACCTACAATTAGGGCTTCTCTCTCTCTCTCTTACACACACACACACACACACCCCTACCTTATCGAAATTTAAACATTTTGAAAATTTCCTGTTATATTTATTAATCTGAAACTACAGGAAGTGTCATTACAGTTATCTAACCAATAAATAGATTTATCCAACGTTATGTAAAGTACTGCAAAAGAAGCTATTGATGACACATTTACCAAAAAAGAAATTTCAATTTTGTCCTAAGGGTGGCTTAATTTGGTGACAATTTAGAATAATGCCATACGTGTTTCCAAAGCAGATGCTAAGGGACTCTAAAAGGACACCCAGCTCAATCAGAAGTTATATTAAAGTTCCATCTGGAATGTCATTTTTCTATAAATGTAAGTCATTAATGTCTGATGCTAAAAAGTTCTACAACAGACCAGGGTCAATGTGTATCCCATGAACCAGTCAAGTATTTCTAATTACATGTTGCTTTGAACGTGTAAGATAAGAGTCTTGCAGCATTGCAGGCCAGATAGTTCATGAAATAGTGATTTGGAAAGGGCCAAATGATTTCTGGAAAACTGGCAAAGAATGATACTAAATTCTCACATTCACCCTATATATGTTTCATGTAACACAGCAAGTGAATGTTTTGTGATTATTTTAATCTTTGTTTCATGTAGTTTAAATGTGTAGTAATATGTTTTAATATATGCATTTTACTGAATGTTTTTATCATTATTTGTTTTAATTATGTTGTGCCCCGCCTCAAGCATTGAGGAGAGGCAGAGAAGAAATATTACTACTACTACTAATCAAGCAGAGCCCTATCAAATGGTTTTAGTGGAGTGCTGTATGGTTTCCGGATTGTATGGCCATATTCTAATAACATTTTCTCCTGACATTTCACCTGCATCTGTAGCTGGGATCTTCAGAGGATCTGATTTTAGCATTGCAGCTTTTGAGCACTACCAGGTAAGCTGAGAAAAGCCAACTTGCACTAGAAACAGAGAGAGATAAAAGGTTTCTTGGAACATCTGAGAAATTGCGCTTATGATACAATGAGATGTAATTCTCCCCTTTTGTCTGTGTAAGTGTCAGGACTTTTCAGAATAATGTATAGATGATATTCAGGAAAACTGAGAACAGCAATCTGGTCTTGTGGGTTTCCATTTGCAGGGACCCAATCTATAATGCAGGGCCTAGTTCATCATGTGGGTCCAGGGGAATGTCAGCTATAATAAACATACTTTGTCTTAATGTTTTATTGCCATATCTCTTTTAAAACCTTTATGTTGCGTATATATATAAACCTATTATTTTGGAGTGCCTGTTACTTTGTTTCATTCTGACATTCTCATACTTTGGTCACGTAGGACCTAAATAGGACCTGGTTTTACTGTCCTGTTACAATACTCCTCAGCAACCTCTAGTGATACCTTCAAGAATCTACAATGCTGATCAGAGATGAACTTATTTAATAACATCTTTAAACAAAGAAACTACCCCCACCACCATCCGCTTCCTTGTCACCTCTGCTCTCTGAAGAGGAGTCACTCCTGTTCCTATATTACACTTAGAGAGGGGGGGGGGAGAGGGAGGGAGGGGAAGAGAGGGAGAAGAGTATTAATACACGGATGAGCAAACTAAAAAGAGAAATTGTATACAGTAAATGAATCAGGATGGAAACTGTATCTATGAATTAAGAAACTACTTATGTAACACTACTCAAAATGACAACTCTGCCTCTCTCCCACTAGCAACAAATTTATGATTTTAAAAAATGTTTCTTAGAAGAGAGTTAAAGTATCCCATATGTTGGCTCAAATGCTACAGAACATTGAAAGCTAAGGCCAAATCCCATTCAGATGTATCTCATGATCAAAGACAACATGCAATATAAGCAATTTTGATACTTAAAATTGTCCTCCAAATACCCATATGTTGCCTAGGTCTTTCAGCCCAAATCCAAATGGGGAAGTGACTGTGTGATACCAGCAAAGATGCCAATTTGTTGCTTATGTCACTAGATGTGTTATGTATCAACTTTGCTCTAAACAAGCAATGGACCTCTCTCCTGAAAGTTGGAAATACACAAATGTAGAGCCTTATGAAGATTTACTCTTAGTCTGTTGGTCCTCACTCAGGCATGTAGATTGGCATGTCCCCCATACGGCCTCAAGTGATTCAGATGTTATAAAGAAATAGGAGAATGTCAACAGCATTAATTGTGAAAAAGTACTACAAATCCCCTAATAATTACATCTAATAGATTCATATGAATGTTTACCAGCATTCAGAGTACCTTGCAACATACATCCATATTAGGTTTTGCATATAAAATAACACAGATTTGATTCACACTAAGGTGGCTGTGGGCCCTGTGGTGGTGCAGTGGGTTACATCGCAGAGCTGCTGAACTTGTTGACTGAAAGGTTGGTGGGATGAGCCCAGCTTCTCCACACCTAGCAGTTCAAAAACATGCAAATGTGAGTAGATCAATAGGTACCGCTTCGGCGGGAAGGTAACGCTGCTTTATGCAGTCATGCTGGCCACATTATCTTGGAGGTGTTTACGGACGTCAGCTCTTTGGCTTAGAAATGGAGATGAGCATCACCCTCCAGAGTCAGACACAACTAGACTTAATGTCAGGAGAAACAGTTACCTTTAAGGTCGTTGTATTCCACTCTCATTAACTCAAGAAGACTTAAGTTAGCCATTATTTAATTTTTTAAATGATGATGCCCCAGAGCATCGCTGTGCTGCTAAAGAACCCACACTGATTGCTTTTAAACTAATATAAGTGAGATTCAAACAGACTGAATTTAATGCTATTGCTACACATGAAACATATAATGCAATGTCATTATACAGCACTCACCCAACAAACAGCACTAGAAATCTATCAAAATCATACAGGAATAGTTATGAAATGCATGGCTTAGGGAGTGGAACTGAATTTATTTTAACAAAATTTGATTCCCTATGTTTCACATGGAAGAATTCCAAGGTTGTTATCTACTGTGAAAAACTAAACTAAATGTTTAGCTACAGGCAAAAACAGGCATTGCCAATATATCAACATCCACACAATTAATGAGTACTAAATGGATGACTGCATCCTGAAGTTTATTCACCATATGGATAATAAAAATGGTCCTTTGTATGACACCCACATTTGATACAACCATTTCTGGACAAAAACTAACAGGTTGTCTGTATATGAGTCTTTTATTGCACATTGACCCAGGATTCTGTTTTGGTTCTCTCTTAACTCATGGATCAATGCATCATTGTTTACTACATGTTACCTTGTATTCTTCCTCTGCTCCTTCTGTTGTTTTTTTCCTTCATAAAAATGAGGGAAAATATATTTGTTTTTCATATTTGTGGTATTTGGAATTGTCCATCTGAAAATATCCCTAAAAAGTCAAGAATCATTGAAAAGATCAACCATTTATTTGCTCCAAGAATAATGGCTGTAGTTCTTACATAACTGAAATGTTAAGTTTCATGCAAATTTTATAACACATACCAGTTTGGAGTAACCACAGTGATTAAGAAATTGAGTCTTAAATAAATATTCCCAAATGAGGACGTGAAAGTACATTTCTGGGTAGGGCTACAAACAGTTCTAAACAAACAGCTAGCAGCATACAGAAATGTAAACTGTCTGTATCATATACTGCACTTGCCAAAAAAATCTTCAAAAATAAGGGTAGGTAGATAAACAGCAAATCTTCCCTTAACCTGTAGAAAGTTTAGATAAACTTGCCTTTGATAATCAACTGAACAAGCTGCATTGCCAGCATCAAGGGATGGTGGAAGGATATCTAGCAGGTGCTGCAGTTTATCACAAAACCGTCTAAAATAATTGGAAGTGACAACCAGCACTACCACAAATGATTTATTAGTCTTTCACTCAGCTTTTCAGCTTCCTCGGGGCCAGAATAAATAATTTACCAACTCTGTATCTTCCAATCATTAATTCTTGCCTGTGCTTCCAAACTACATTTAACTCTGCTGGGTTCAGTTGAATTAAAAAACACAATATGAAGACACTTATTCTTTAAGTACAGTACTATTTGGCTGTATCTAAAGGTAAAAATGCTGATTGAAATAAATTCATTATTAGAAGAGAACCAAGGTCATTTTGTTAATAAGGAGCAGACTTGCAGAATGTCTAAAAAAACCCCACAACTTTTTAAAGAAAGATTACATACTAAAATTAAAATCAAGGGAGGGGCAGCAGCTGTGGGGAAAAGGAAAGTATTTTAAATATCCAAGATATTCTCATACCTCAGGGGCAAAGTTAGCACACCTGGCTTTTCAATTCATGAGCATGCCGTCTGCAGTGATCCTAGAGAATTGTCTTGATTATGAATATAAACAGATCCCCCCGCCCATTCCAAATTGACAGAGATTGATAAAGCAGTAAAACAGACTTAAGGTGGGAAAAGGAGATTCTCTCATTTTTTTTGAATAACTCCAATGTTTTTTCTGTTTAAATGACACCAGAATTCTAAAAAATGAACTAACTCTCTCTTTCAAATGATTACAAAAGGTAACAGATTATTCTACTAATTCCACAACTAAAAAAGAAAGCACTGTACTTTCTACAGAGCACAATTCAATTTAAAGCACAAGGTACCATATTTCCATTATGTAGGGAAAATACACAGAAAACGAAATCACACCCTAAATCCATTTTTCATGTAAGCTGGTTGTGTGTCTCATTAAATCAGCGTCTATGATTAAAACAGAGATCATTTTTGGTACATAATGTATTGCATTGTGAAAGCAGCATCTGTTTATAAGCACAGGATAACATATTTTTCAGATTAGAAAAAATGCACAGATACAAAAAAGGCAATGTAGATTGCAATGATACGAAAACAATTTTTTGCTACTAAATGTACTAAATGGGTTAATAATACTAACATGCTAATATTTTGTATTCTTGTAAGAGGCTTCAAGCAGTTGGAAACATTTAGAAGAAGAATTTCATGGTGCTAACAGCTTTCTTTTAAGTCCTATGGGGCTGAGACAGCTCAAACTTTAAGTGCTTAGAAGAAAAGCTCTGTCAACCTGTGAAGGTTAATCAATAGGGCTTTCATCAAATGATAATACAGTCTGAAATGAAATAAATAACCCATATGAAAAATGGACTATGATCGTTGTGATATGTATATTAGGGCATTTTTTCCTCATTACTTCTAATAGCATCAATAAAATAAAGCAAGAAACTCATTTTCTATCAGTTATAATAGATACATCCACATGCTTGATCACAGTTACCTACCTGCATTATAGCTTATCTGTTAATTACTCTGGATATTTCCAAATAAAATTTGGATTTCTGTATTCAGGCAGTCCCCAAGTTACAAACATCCGACGTACAAATGACTCATAGTTAAGAACAGGGCTGAGACAACAGGAAGTGAGTGAAATCTACCCCTTGGATAGGAAATTCACTCCTGGAAGAGTTATCATTGGGAAAAGGTGTCTCCACTGAACCTTTCTCACCAATCCTTGTTTCCACAACAAGCCATTTTTTTTTCAAAATCCGTATTACAGTGACAGAAAGTAAGGTGAAATTTTCTGAACAGCGGCACAGAGAGCAAAACAAACACCACAGGAGTGTTAACCCTTTACTGTGCCATCCAAAACTAAAACATGTATTTTGGGATGGAGTTACACTTTTAAAAAGTACCTGTTCCAAATTACATACAAATTCAGTTTAAGAACAAACCTACAGAACCTATCTTGTTTGCAACTTGCAAACTTTCTGTATTTAGCTGCTTTGAGTCCCCTTCAGGGGAGATAAAGCGGGTATAAATAAATGTAATAAATAATTATTTCTAGAATGTACATTTTTGAGTTACAACATTTTGACCAAACTCAAAGGAAAGAACCCTTTAATAACTCACACCATAAACAGTCCATTACACCAAAATATGCCACATTTTTCAAACAGTGTACAGGACAGCAGTGAAATAAATACCTGTGAGGGAAAACAGAAGGTGAAGAAAGAACAGGACAGGGCTGTAGATGGTAATTAATTGTGTTTTGGGATTTGAGGGGGGATATGAGTTTTAAATGCCATTTTAGCATATTTACGGTATATTAATTTTGTTTTTACCAAACTGATACTATTTAATTGCTCTTTAATTGCTTGTTAACTTTTGTATTGCACTTTTAAACTTGCCTAGTGTGGAGTGTTAATCGCCTTGAGTCCCCATGGGGAGAAAGGCGAGCTATAAATACACAGTATACACTTTTGTAAAATGATAAAACCTGCTTGTACCCTTATGACTTAGGGCTAAACAAAAACTTACATGGAATACTGGACCTTCTGTGTTCAAGGAAATTACTATTTTTATTCAAGTCCAAACAATATGTTTCATTAGATAATAAAATTCCATTCAATTCCACCATGACCAAAAAACAACTCAGAAGTGGTGTTGCAAATTATACCAGTTCTGCTTCATTAAGTTTTTCATGGAAGAACCAATGCCCAATTTCTGTTCTACTTCTAAATATCGTGTGCCTAATTTAAAAATCTGTGTTTTTATATATTTTATTCTTCTTATAAGCAGTATTGATCTCCCAGTGAATTGTACAGCTAAACAAATATTTGAATTGGGTATTCTCAGCTCAAATCTGACATGATAACTGGGGTTCTTAATATGATAGCAAGGGTTCTCAAAATGTACATTTGCCATTCCTTCCATTTATACTATTAATGTTCTTCCCCTCCCTTTTTTACACATAAGCCTATAAAGCCTACATATGCATGCATACAGTATATCTGTATATAAACACCGGAATGTATTATGTCTCAGCTCAGAAGGTTCAAGGATGGTAATGGAGCTTAAATTCACGGTTACTTACTTATATAGTCAATTCATGTGGTAAACACCACTGGATTATAGCCAAATGGAACCATACAGATTCAAAAGTGAGATATGAGAATGTTTGAGAAACTCCCAAGGTTCAACGAGAGGTTCAAACTCATTTTCACCAAGGGCCGTGTCAGCTTTATGGTCACCTTCAAAGGGCTGGTTGTAATTGTAAGACTGTATAAAAGTAACTATGTTGCTTTGGCACTGAAAGTGTCGCGGGCATAATAAAATAACGTTGCAGACTGGATTCGGCCACAAGTCTTGTGTTTGACACATAATCTACACTGTAAATTTAATACAATTTTACACCACTTAATGCTTTGGAATCTTGGGATTTGTAGTTGGTGAGGCTCCAGCATTTGTTGGCATAGATAAAATTACAACTCCCATGATTCTGTAGTATTGAACTATGGCAATTCAAGTGGTGTCAAACTACACCAATTTTACTGAGGAGAGTTGCTTTAAGTCCAATAAAAATAGAAGTCAAATTTTAAAATAACAGCAACCCCACCTGTTCCACAAAACAGTGTATATTGTTATTGTTATTATTATCATCATCATCATTTGCTGTGACATACTGTGTTTTGTGTCTGTAAAATAATAATAAATTTTATTTATTCCCAAGCACCACCATCTGGAACCTTCCTCACGCATACCCGACACATGCACAGTGAGGGCACACAATTCATGTCAAGCTCCCCCTCAAACAGTCTGAGAGACCATGAACTGGCCCTCCATTTAACAAGTTTGGGGGGGGGGGCTGCATCAAGGCAACCATAATAGTCTCAACTCCATGAATACCAAGGACTCACTGTACTTCAAAATGCTGTGTGTGTTTGATTCTGAAAATGTTTGGAAACTAAAGCTAGTTCAATACATGGAAGGCAGACGTTTATCTCACATGCATTTTATAGATCAATTTCCTATTGATGTCATAACCATAGTAAGAGGATGCCAACCAGTATGTATGAAATAATATCTCATGATACTTTGAAGACATTCCAGCACATTTCATATTTTTCCAGACATCTATAAGATTGTACGATATATTATGATTGCTGATGACATAATGTCCCATTTCTTTTGGCCTGCTGTGTGGCAAAACTCTTACTTTTGAACAAGGATTTGTAGTCAGCGATAAAACAAAATCCTTTCAAAAAGGTTCAATGAGATAGTTTGGAATTCTAATGTCAGCAAGTATCCTCTATAGAGTCATGTCAGATGGTATCAAATGTTTTTTTGCATAGTCAATGAAGCACATGATCAATGAATGACTCAACTCCTTAAATTTTTCAATGATGTGACAGATGCTCATGATTTGCTCATATATACTTGTCCTTCTCTGAAATGGTCAGGATGTGGTGGGATTTCTTCTATCATTTGCTTCACACAGTGTTTGAATCATTATGATTGCAAGTGACAGATGAAGTATATGAGACCCCAATAAAAATGTTGCCTCTACTATAGAAATTAGAACATTCCTATTGTTGGGCTGGAAAAAAATAGTCATAAGAAGATAATAGATTCAGTAGTTAATTTTCAGAAGACACCTTCAAAATTGAAGAATATGTGAAATATAAAACATAAAATTGCAGAGTGCAAGTGAGTCTTTGGGACTAAATAAAAAAAGGTAAAGGTTGTCCCCTGACATTAAGTCCAGTCATGTCCGACTCTGGGGTGTGGTGCTCATCTCCATTTCTAAGCCGAAGAGCCAACGTTGTCCGTAGACACCTCCAAGGTCATGTGGCCAGCATGACTGCATGGAGCACTGTTACCTTCCCGCCGGGGCAGTACCTATTGATCTACTCACATTTGCATGTTTTCGAACTGCTAGGTTGGCAGAAGCTGGGGCTGGCAGCGGAAGCTTATGCCGCTCCCCGGATTCGAACCTGCGACCTTTCGGTCAACAAGTTTAGCAGCTCAGTGCTTTAACCCACTGCGCCACCGGGGGCTCCCTTGGGACTAAATAGAGGTGTAAAAACTTCACTGGCCTGCCTAAGAACAGTGAATATATATGAGACATGGTAATATCATGAGTGCATGATATAATTAATTAATTAACATTAATTGTGTATCAACAATTGTTAATTAATTGTGCCATGCACTCACGACATTACCATATCTCATATATATTGTAAACAATGTTCCTATTAAAATTAGCAATACTCTTGAGTAAACAATAAAAGTTCCATTAGAAAACATAAACTGAAATTCTCCACATGTTAGCGAATGGTGGTGGTTCATACATAATAGCATAGGAACAAAAATTGTGGCCAGGAAAAAGACATGTAAAGATACTGAAAATTTCTAAAATGCGGCACATTATATATCATCTGTTTTCATAATTAATCTAGTGAACTCAGAAATGTTTGATACTTTCACTGAAAGTATCAAAATATAAAATCATATTATGTGTGGCCTGTGTCATGGTGGATTTAAATGTAGAACACAAAACCATGACACTGGCTTTGAGAAGATGGCCAACAGAAGGGAAAGCACATTTATTCCTTCCCTTCTCACTCTTTTTCCTAATGAAAACTCTCTTTTCAAAGCAGCTTTCCTACCAGCAGTGGTGTACCAAAGGAGGGGTGGTGGGAGCAGCCTGCCCAGGGTGGAGGCAATAAATTGGGAATGCGTTGACAGCTGTCATTCTCACTGTCCTGAATTCACTCATGGAAATACTTCCTCTACTGACAAGTCTGTAGAAGGTAAGGCTTGAAAACAGAAAATGTTTGTTATTGTTTACTGTAACAGACCAATATGTGCTTTCATCCCTTTTCAAATACGATGTGAATGTGCACATTCATCCATTATTGTAATACTTATTTTATTTTTTATTAGTAGTAATTTATTTATTTGCTGGCGTATTTATTTGTTTGATACATATGTTGTCATACTCCAGGGTGGGATTTAAGGTAGGCTTCCCAAATTAATAAATTAAAAATAGTTTACAGTAAAAATTCAAACAATTAAAATCACATTCATAAAACATTTTAAAATCAGTTAAAATACAAAAATTAAAAAGCACAACACAATATCCACATTTTTTTAAAAAAAATCTGCTTTTATATTAATAGCTTGCTTAAACAAAAATCTATTTCAGTTTATATAGTTGGCCCTCTGTATCCATGGATTCTGCCCCTGGATATAATAGGTGAAACTTCCACCAATTATCAAGGAACCAAACTCCAGTGGATATCAAGAGGCCTATGTCTGGACAAAATTGAATATAAACAAAATGTTCACTCTCAATCTTTCTTTTCTGGCCATTATTATTTGTTTAATTTTATGATTATTACTGAAAACATATTTTTCCATATAAATGAGGTGTTACAAATTATCTAATGTTACAGCCTATGAGAAACATCCTTTCCTGCACAGCTACATCAGTTATGGAGGAGAATAATTTTGTAGGAGCAGATAGAAAGGTAAACACTGAAAATACTTAAGTTGGGCATCTCAAATTACTCTTGCTAGTCACCTGCTTCTTAAAGCCTTTAATAAATGTTTGGGTTTTTTTTTAATCTTCTCCAGATTTTGCTAACTTGCTGTTCTGTGACTTCAAGTCACTTCTGACCTATGGGAACTTTAAGGGAAATTTACCATAGGCTTTTCGTGGCACTGTTTCCCTCTGAAAGAGGGTGACCTGCTCATGGCCACCCAGTGGGTTACATGGCTGAATGTGGATGTGAATCCTGGTCTCTACAATGTCATAATCCAGCACTCAAAACATTGGATCACACAGGCAGAGAAAGCCCTTCACACACACATACAACGCCCAGAAGAGTGGAACTATTTCATGTTCATCCTCACTATCCAGAATGCTGTTTTATCCTTAAATCTAATGGTGTGTCTTTAGATCAAACACGTATGCATCCTAATTAGAAAAATCATTTCCTTCTATGACAGAAGGGAAAGGAATGCTTCTACGATGGCATTTGGCAATTGCTGTTTTTACTGAAAATAAAATTAAAAATATGCTTTCAAAAAAGCAAACTGATTGAGAGGGCTTAATGCTGGCTGGTTACACCTATCTGAAATGCATGGGAACAGATGTGTTTTGGATTTCGGACACCCCCTCCCCCTGGGTTTGGGATATTTTACATATTTATCATGAGATCTTGGAGAAGGGGCCCAAGCATAAACATGAAATTCATTTATGTTTCATATATACCCTTATACACATAGACCAAAGGTAATTTAATATTTTTGTGCATGAAACAAAACTTGTGTACATTGAATCATCCAAAAGCAAATCTCAGTTACCCATCTGGATGATTCTGGAGCATTGTTGATTTCTGGATAAGGAATACTCAACTTGTGTAGTCGATCAAAAAGGTTTGAAGACTTCATCTTTACACACACTTAATAGGGAGTAAATCACAGTTGGGTTCATTTCTGAATTAACTCCCATAAGACTGCGCTAGAAATCTTGTAACTTAACCAATTAAATTTTAAATGTCATACTTCCAGTCTTTATCCTTTCTGTCACGTTTCATGCCTGAAGCCTGCTTTGGTTTACTTTTGTTGCATTTCAATAGACAGTAATATGTGGTTTTAGATAATGGTGATATTAGAGATGTGTAATTTATTATTTTGTTTGCTCTTTTTGATATTTGTTAATTTATAATCATAGCTGTGCTGGCTTTACACAGATTGTTATCCACTCTTAAGCTCTTCTGAAGAAGGGAGTGGCATAAATAAATAAATAAAAAATAACAACAATCACAGTAAGCAATGACTGAAGAATCACAAAAGTTGAACAAACAGTATGAATGTGAAATCACTTACAGTAAATCAACATTAATATCCATTTTACCCTGGATATATTACAGTGATTTAACTGACTTATTTTATTTATTTATTTATTTATTTACGGCATTTATATGCCGCCCTTCTCACCCTGAAGGGGACTCAGAGCGGCTTACAATATATATTTTCATACAATATATTATATTATTAGCATAGTACAATATCAGTATATATTACTATATTGCACTATACCATTATATTGTAATATTATTAGTAATATTACATGTAATGTAAATATATAATTATAATTATAATATTGATTTATTATTACTAGTATTATATTGTATTACATTATATTTTTATTTTAATTTAATATATAATGTGCTGTATTGTTGCAATCCTCTTTTTAATACAAGAGAGGCAAAATTCCAAATATAGTAACCAACAAAAACATATACAAATAAAACATTAAAACAGTATCTGTATTAAAAAGGTGCATCATTGTGCAGAGTTTTCTTAATGTGTTAATTAACTGACTGATGTTTCAAATGGATATGTTTACCTGACAGCTTAATGATTTAAACAACAAAAATCTTTAATGTTCTCATTAAAACATATACAATCAGCCTTGCACAACAAGAATTCCTATTGTTTTCAAAAAAAGTTTTTCACATCACCGTATCATCCATCCACCTTGGCTGCCAGGACTTTGCCCACAAGTCCATATCATAACAAATTTCCACATGCTCATTTTGTTTCCTCTTGACTTGACATGTTTTCACAGCATTCTCCTCATGGGACACCTACTTCAATCAAGAACAAATGTTTACCCTTATTTACTTAAAAAAAAGAAAAACAACAGCCCACAGAGTCAGCTCTTCTGTTTGATACAAGCAGTTATCAGAGATTTTAATTCCTATTTGCATCTCAAACAGCTCATCCATTCTCTTTTCTTGGTCATTGCAACAACTTTCCATAGGCTTCCCATAGTTAAATGCTGAGCAGCTGAAAAATGATTCCAATGGGTTAAACATATTTTTCAATTCTTAATATATAATGTTGTCTTCACTATGGGCTCAAATAGTTGTTGACTGACAACACTGCTGTCTTCCTTTGAAAATGAATGGAGCCATCTATTTTAACTTTCATTCTACAAATCCTTTGTCCTACTTATTCAGCGATATTCATACCAAGTTTCTGGCATACCCTTCAGCTTTATGTATTTTAATATACTGGTGAAGTTTTAGCTTGAATGGAAACTGGGGACAACTACTCTGCCAAAGACAACTGACTCATTAGGAATATAAAGACAAATTTCAGTACAACAAGAAGAAATGCTGTCTTGTGCCAAATAAACTACCTCATCAACAAAGCAACTGACAAAGATTCAGGATGGCATGAAATTGTCAACATTAGATAAACTTCAGCTGCATGTCTGCAACTCTCATTTGGAACCACACCGACAAGAAAACCCATTGGGAAATTCTTATCACATTTCGGGCTTTTCTTTACAATGACACTATGCCACAACTTTGACACTGTTAGCTTGTAATCATGGGCTTTGTCATCAATAATCTCATATTATTAGGTACTGGAGTGTTGGTTTCTCTCAGTTCATTATTTTTCATTTCAAGACCTGTTCTCCTTGATGTTCTTTCAAAGTTTGTGCTAATGATTTTTCTCTTCCCTACTTTGTTATATCTTCATATTTCCCAAAAATGCAATACTTCTCTTTCTTATATCATGTGTGTGTGTGTATGTATATATATATATATATGTACACACACACACATTTCACATAATTGGAATAATACGTTTTATTCAGCCAAATGCAACCATAACAAATTCATCAGCATCAGGAAGGCATGGTCACAGTATATAAACCAAACAATAAGGGATTAATAATTCATATGTCTTTTTGTTTCTTCAGCATAAATTTGATATGATCTATCAAATTATCTACACAGAAGATCCGTTCAAAATTTCTGGCACAACAGGGAAACCTTAACCCAAGTCCTCCAGAATTGTTGAAAAACTCTAGAAAATAGCTGCTGCTATTAAATTAAGGAAAGAAGTAATGACAGATCTTAATGCATGTTTTAGCCTGCATATTTTCCTTATTTTGTATTTGTATGCACCACACAACATGCTTTAATTAATAGATTTTGAAGTCTTATACTGCTGTCAATATATCTGCAATTATAATTAAACCTGGAAGTTATTGATTTTCATAGTTTTAAATTGTTTTATATGAATTTTATTATGTGATTTAACCTGTTTTAAACTATGTATTTATGTGTGTTCGGCATCAAATTGTTGCCAGTCTGTACGCCGCCCTGAGTCGCCTTCGGGCTGAAAAGGGCGGGATAAAAGTGTGGTAAATAAATAAATAAAAATGAAATAGCTATTTGTGTGCTTTCATTATCACACATAAATGAAAATAACACGGCACAGCAATTTGTTATTATATTTAATTTCCCCTCCTATAATGTCCTCTTGCCAGAAAAACTTTAACTTTGGGGAAGAATAATCACACCTAAAACAGAGTGTCCCTTTTCCCCACAAGTCCTCCAGCACAAGGAGGAAGTATCTTTACAAAACAGGAGGAATCTAGAACTGCAATAACACGATCTGTAAATGATTTTGTTAAATCCTTCATTTACGAACACAGAAATGGATTTGAAAAAAGTGTGAGACCACACATCATCATAGATCCTCATGTGTGATTTGAATATTCTGATCTCCCAGAGCATTTTAGCTATTCTTCTAAGCTTCTATCCATCTTCTACCAGTCTATATAAATAAAAATGTAATGTTCGTTTGTGGGATTAACAGAACTCAAAAACCAGTGGGCCAATTGACAACAAATTTGGACCGCATATACCCAACAACCCAATGTATGTCCTTCACACAAAAATTCTGATTTTGTCATTTGGGAGTAGTAGTTGCTGGGATTTATAGTTCACCCACACTCCAGCAATTATGGCATTGAACCAAACGTGGAACACAGGACTCCCATGACCAACGGAAAACACTAGAAGGGTTTGGTGAGCATTGACCTTGAGTTTGGGAGTTGTAGTTCACCTACATCCAGAGAGTACTATGGACTCAAACAATGACGGATCTGGACCAAACTTGGCACAAATATTCCATATGCCCAAATATGAACACAGATAGAGTTTGGGGGAAATAGACTTTGACATTTGTGATGTGTAGTTACTGGGATTTATAGTTCACCTTCAATCAAAGTGCATTCTGAATCCCACAAACGACAGAATTGGGGCAAACTTCCCACACAGAACCCCCATGACTAACAGAAAATACTTAAGGCCATCCAGTTCAATTCTCTTCACCAGGGCAAGAAAATGTAATCAGAGCCCTCCTGACAAAGAGCCATCCAGCCATAGATATAGATAGATATGATTCACACACACACAGAGATATAGTATCGTAGATTTGAAAGGGACTCCTAAAGAAGGACAATGATATGTTGCATATTCCAGAGTAGGCAAACCAGACACTCTTCACATCAACACTGACAAAGAAACAACAAGAAATACAGTTTACCCACAAGCATAAAGAAATTACATATATTAGAAGTCAACACTTTCTCATTACTTTATTTTCCAGATCACCAGACTGAGCCACAGCAACGCGTGGCAGGGGATGGCTAGTTTATTATAAATTCTCAAGATTAACACCATTTATGATAAGGTTATAGGGACCATACAAATCATCACAAATTCTATAAGAGGTGCAGGAGAGTCATATGATTTCTTCCAAATTCTAGCTATAACTAGGGGGTAAGTTTTCTTTCTCAGTTCATAGACTTTGAAAAGAATTCAAGGAACGTACAAGAGATATGAAAAACAAAATGAAATACTGCAATTATAAAAGAGAGAATAACTAAGAAACTAACATAAGGCAATATCCATTTATGAGGTCTATATTCCCAAAAGGAACCAAATCCTATATGATCATAGATGGAAGACTACCAATGAATAATACCAAGTGCTGTAGGATATGTTTCAGAGGAAGGAAAAGCCATCTGGGAGTATTCCTTGCACAAGAAAATACTATGAAATTCATGGGAAATTTATAAGTTGACAGGCAACTTAAAGGTGCACACAAGCACAAATGTATGTATGCACACACACACACACACACACACACACACAAATACACACATTAACTCATATATAAAGAATAGAGCATTTGATTTCTTCAGTACAAGTTATCTCAGACTTGTATTGCACTCCAAAACACAATTAATTTTTTTCAACTTGTAAGTTGTTTTAACAGCTGTTGGGACAGGCGGGTGAAAACAGAACTACTTTTAAAAAATTAAGTTGTATTGTACAAATCTAAATGTGAGCATGTGGATTTGCATTTGAGATTATTTTCACCACTGGACATGTTGAATAAAACTGTAGAAATCATTAGGTTTTTTAAAAATCACGAACACTGAAAGTCCCCAAATCATTAAAAAGCAGTATGCAAACACTACTCTTTTTTTCAAAAAGATATAATAACAGAGGATTAAATTAGGGTGAGATGTGAAATAACTTGCTTTTTTTAATAAAATCTTTGGTTGCTCTTTCATTGCCATAATTATACAGAAGCTATTTTAAGGGTCAGTGCATGAAATGTCTTATATTACTCCTGTAACTATCATAATATGCCATTCAGGAAGCATTTAACAATACTACAAGGAAGTAAGAGAAGCAGTAACAGCATTTAATAACAGGGCTTTGTGGCCTTTTCCAATGAGGATTTTTACATTGTGCAGAGTAACTTTTGCACCAGAGAGTTTCAACTTCAGATTAAAAGATTAAGATAAAGCAAAAAAAATCCTCAAACATAAGGTGTGCACTCCTAGAGATACTGTAATTTATTTTAGAAAGTATAACTCAGACTATGCCAAAATGCTTCAGAATATCTTGCCTTCTTAGGCTATGCAATACAAAAAATATTATTGGAAAATAATAGAATAGAATAGAATAATATAAAACATAACCATAGGTGCTAAAATCACAGTCAGCATGGTTTATGCATCTTCTGCAAATTTAAGTATGAAAAAACTATAATTATCTAAAGCTGTACATCTAATACAGAAGAGGGAGAGAAGCCATTGATATAGACTGTACACAAGTTTTTATCCATGTATATAAATCAAAAGAAACAACTTCCTTTAAGGCAAGCACACGGAGATACTAAAGCAAGATACCAATTAAATATTCATACATTCAATATTTCAAAATAAGGAATTTAGATATACACATGCATAATTTAAGTTATATAGTGAAACCTATCTGGCAAGGCCATTTCTACTGTATTTCAATAGGAACTCAAGTTGAAATGTACAATGCATCCTTTCCCTTGCCATGTTAAACTTTAAATTCTGTAGTAATTCATTTCCAGCATTAAACACAGAATAAAGGCCATGGTACAATTATGGGTACAGCTCTGTCCTCATCAGTATACCAACCACAGCACACTACCCTGCTATAGAAAAGAATAACTAGATTGGTAAGCAAATACAGGCATTAAATGAAAAAAAAACCCTGTAAAACATTTATTCCTGATGCTATCGCAGAATTACTGTATGTGTATGCAACTTTGCACTATGTAGGATAAGAATAGTTCTGTGTCTTTCTTTCAAACACATTAAATATTTGCTGATTTATTCAAAGAACACATACATCCTCCTCTTTGGGCTTTTTTCACCATCTCTAACTCTATTCAAGACATTCTAGATATCAAAAAAAAGTTGCCTTTTTGAGCATTTATGACTATATTTAATCTCTCATTGCCTTCTTCCTTCCAGTGTGCAAATTTCTTATTGTAACTCTGTGATGTTTTCTTCATACCTGCTTTTATTTACACCAACATTGTATCCCAATGAGATTGTGCTTGCACATGAAATACACCCCACCCTTCATTGAAAACATGGCTTGGATGCCAGCCTGTGACCTAGGAGGACTCTCTACCTTTCTAGAAAGTACAGGGAACCTTCTTGGTATGTGTACAGTTAGTGCGATTTGGTATATTAAGATGCACATCCATACAAACAATATTTCAAAAGTATGGATATGAGCACTGACCACACTATGACACCACCACCAGGGCTTACTTTGCGCAGTGAAAGCTTCTATATTTTATAAAGATGGTAGATTTAAGCTGGAAAATTATCTGATGCACTTGCACTCTTGAGAAGGCTAAAAGGCATAATATTATGGTAGTTCCCATCCTTTGGAAAGAGGCAGACTGTAAAGACATGTCTGGAAGATATATTTTACCTCATGGCCTTTGTGGTGTCTCAAGGGCCCATACAGAGACTTCTTAACAAAACCACTGTGCAGAATTGCCATTTTAACAGATAATATTTCTGTCCTATAGAATAGCATAATAATAATAATAATAATAATAATAATAATAATAATATCCTATAGAATAGTATTTAGAATTCTCAGCTATAGAGCTCTAGTGCTACAGAAAACTGCAATAGGTCTTTAGTATCTGCTGGGATTTAGCTCCAGAGTGCCCTGTGGATACCAAAATGATTGATACTTAAGTGCTATTATATACAAAGGGAGCTCCCGAATCTGTGGAGCAGGGTGAGCTCCTACTGTTAACCCAGCTTCTGCCAATCTAGCAGTTTGAAAACATGCAAATGTGAGCAGATCAATAGGTACCGCTCTGGTGGGAAAGTAATGATGCAGAATCTGTGGCTACAGAGAGGTGACTGTATTCCACAGAACAGAACCATAGCACTTAAAGTTGAATAAATAGTGTTATAATCATGAAGTATGAATGGGACCCTGGAGACCTGGATGAATAAGGTGCCACCAGTAGGCAGACCTCTAACATTTTTATTTTTGTAATCAGATTATCCTTTTCCTAATTTTATAATATTTTGTGATTTAGTAATGTTTCCTGCACTGGGAGAGCTCTATGCTGAAAGGTGGCACATACATATTTTAAATAAACCCATATATGATCTTATTGAGGAGAAGGTTTTCCCCCAATCTTATGATTTAATCAAGTACGTAAGACATTCTTGGTGACTACTTCCATACAGCTAACCTACCCCCTTTCCCCCTGCAGGAAAATGCCTTTTTATTTAGACTTTTGATTACTAACTGGTTGCTACAGAAACACCTTTTAATTGGGGGTGGGGTCTGCTGTATTTCATCCAGATTGTTAGATTTTAATTTTTAGATAATTTTATTCTAGGTTTATACTGTGTTTTTTAATAGGACGGTTTAATTGTTCACTTTCTTGAACAAGTACTATAATTTAGTTTTAATATATGTTATGAACCACCTTTGGTTCCATATTGGCAAAAAGGAAGGAGATAACTTTAAAAACATTAAATAAAATGCATTATATCTGTCTATAACACATGAAACAGAGCACATATGAGGTAGAAGAAAACATAGCATAGCCACAAGTGCCTAATTTGGAATAATGTAGTAGTCAAACTTAGAAATCGAATGATGCAGGGGGCATTTACAAAGCAGAATCTACTGAATTTGGAAAAGTTTTCAATATTAACAAGTATATGTTCTGAAAGATCTTTGTAAACCAATCCAATTATTGCTCTATTATGGAATATTAGTGAAACAAATATTCATATAAATAGTTGTGTCAAGAGAAGTTTTTTCCATCACAATGATCCTCCTGATCTATAAAGAATATATAGAACAAAATACGTTTTTTGCACTTTTAAAAAGTTTTCATTTTCATCCTAATGTTTACACATTTATCTGTGCATAACTTTTTAATAACTTGACTAGGAGTGTGCACAGGTAAGTACAAAGTCATGGTACAAAAAAAAATCTATGTAAAATGTGTACCTGTAAAGTAAAGTACTTCATATGCACAAAAAAATTTCTATGGGTTTTGAAATGAATATAAACTTGCCTCAAAGCTAATACTTTAATTTTCAAGAAGCAAGTAAGGGGATAAAAAACTAGTCAGTAACAATGCAGCGTCGAAAAGCAATAAAATCAAAATTAAGTTATAAATAATTTAAAGCTTGTCATGAAGATGTATTAATAATTCATCAGATAAATAATTTACTAAATAATCAAATAAATAAATAATGAAATACATAAATAAATCAGCAAATAAATAATTCTGTAAAATAACCTAAACAATAAGTCACTAAAACAAATGACAACCCTACAAAACTATAACGATTTTCTAAATTCTGATAGTTTTAAATAAACAAATGCATATAAACTAGATCAATCTCTGTTAGAGAAAAAAAAGAGAGATTTGTCTGTGATATTGGTGGATTCCTGATTACATTACAAAGATAGACTAAATTTCACCAGAATGAAACAATACTTGTAAATTAACATGACAGCTACTATGTATCCTGTCCGTTACATTCCATACAATTGTTTTAAACAACTAATTTTTCATCAAATAATGTGGATAGGGTTATTGTAAGGTTCTTTATTTCAGTGTGGTACTTACAATACTGTTATAGCTGTCCTTGGTAGTTTTCTTACTATCTTCTTCAAACCTTTAGAAGTTCTGCTGCAGGGGAAAAACAAGGAGAGTAACCTTAATTATTACAGATGGTATCTCATTCATTAGTGGATGACAACATTTTATTTGAAAGCACACAAAAAGCTGTTTTATAATTCTACAAAGCAACTTAATGTGTAACAACCATTGCTGTTTGCCGACTACCTAAAGTTTTAGAAGTCTTTGGTGGAATGATTTCAAGCAGACTGATGCCTGTTTGTTGTATTTAAACTGACACACAATCTGTGCAAACTGGCACTCATTCAGATATGAAAACAAAATGTGAGGAGGACAAACTGCTTGGCTGACTTTTAAATCCCATCCTTAATGCTTAAAGCTCATGTCCTTGGAAATATAGAGGGGTTACAAAGTCTTTACTTCAAGAAGCATAGCCATAATTGTCTGTTGAAGGAAAGGCAATAAAGAATTTTGTGGCGAGCAGAAGAGTACACATGTATTCAGGCATAGGCACTGATGAACTAGAGTTTACATTTTCAGATACTGAGCTTCTCTTATTTGAGTATACTTGTGACCTAAAATTCTAACAGTGGAATATATTCAGCATTAACAAGGTCCATCAGTGGAATGTTACAAATAAATGTGGATTCAATATTTATTTTAATATACTTTAAAAAAATGGTGTCTTGGTTTTTAGGCCTGTTCCTGAGGTTATTTGGGATGCTAATTTAGAAAATTTCATTGGATAGACCACATCTAGTTTCTTAGAGATGGCTATCATCATTTTATATGGGCAACCAAATGACGAGTGGTATATGGCATATGTTCTGTATCTGATGCTGAAGAAAGGGCCCGGATTTTCCCCAACCTCAGGTTCTGCCCCCTCTTCTGCTTCATGCCATTCCAATGGAAAGGAAAGCCCTTCGGCACAGAAAGGGGGGGAGGTATGGCCTGCCAAAGAGTTTGGCGTTGTGCAGGCCTGTTGTAAGTAGGACATCAAATGATGCTACAGATATGGTTGAGGAAAAATGACAACAACTAAATGCTGGATGTAAAAAAAAGTTTTACATTGCATCAGAATCATACACAAGGCCATTTTAATAGGCTTCATGTCAACAACTCTTACTACTTCTATCTATCTATACATATAATGCTCATGTGGGTATGTAGCAGAGGTTTCCATTTACAGAGACAGCCTCCCGTCTCCACAAACAGACTATAGTTCCAAGTGCTGAGAAGCCTCCAAAGGCACTCCCTCCACAGACATTGCAGGTTATAGCGAGCACCATGAACATATATTCCAACCCCTGCTAATGTCCTCCCCAAACACCAAGGACCACCACCCAAGGAATGCTTTCATTTGGGGACAATTTAATATTAGAGATTCTTTCCTCCAACATAGGCAAGCATCTCAGGGTTCCTTGTGTGAAATTTGCATGACCCCTCCCACTACCTCTCCCTTAGCCCTTCCCTACCCTTTCACCCTGCATACAGAGCACTCTGAACCCCATCAATAACAGATCTGGGCCAAACTTGGCATACAGACCCAACATGGCCAACTGTGAATACAGGTGGAGTTTGGGGGCCCTTGGAATCTGGGAGTTGTACTTTACCTGCATCCAGAGAAACCTTGGCTCCCACCGACAATGGATTGGGCCAAACTTGGCACAAAGAAGCCCCATGAACATATGGCAGGGGTTTGGGGAAATAATCTTAATTTGGGGAGGTGTAGTTCACCTGCATCCCAAGAGCACTCAACCCGGCTGATGACTGATCTGGACCACACTTGGCACACAGACCCAACATAACCAACTGTGCATACAGGGCTGGTTTGGGGGAGATTGACCCACGGCTTTGGGAATTGTAGTTCACCCACATCCTTATGCATTTTCTAATGGGAGCATTCATAAAAAAAAAATTAAAAACTGGCCTTTCCCTAATAGTGTTACTAATTAACTAAATGGTATTACCTAACACCCCAAAACAAATAATGCCTTTTCCAAATAACCCGGGCATTTTCCTTCCAAGTTATTAAACAAATGACAGACGTCAACAATGCAATGGTGATACTCCAACAATAGTGTCTGACTCCAGAAACTTTTGATTTGTGAAGATGCATTGAAACAGTTCATTATTGCTGTAAAATGCAGGGGGAAGTGTCAATACTGCTATAGTTCTTGTCCTATTGGCAGCACATCTACTTTAAATGGGATTTTGTTTATTTCTTGAATACAGCAGAATTAATGACACTAGAATTACCTAACACTTCTTGAAGCATTATATGAGACTATTCTTTGGTCTCTTCCTCCTTGATTTAGTACACCTTTTAAGATTATTTATTAATGTTTGGATATCTCATCCATCATCCATTATTATTGATGTCGTAAATTAGAGGAATGGAACAAAGCACTGGACTATTCACTTTTTCCATATTCATCAATAAAACCAACCCCTTCTCTGGCACACTGTGAAAGAAGTAAGTTTGGTCTAGCTGTCAGAATGAAAGAACTATCTCAGCATAAACAGCTACTGGATAATTTGTGAAACTTGGCTCAATCAAATCAAAGGCCATCATCATGGCAAAAAGTTGCTCAGGCTGATCAAACAGAAGAAATAGACAGAGATTTGAAACTGTTATAAGAAGGGAAAGCGATAAGGGATGATATAGTATATTCAGGAACACTAGGGTACGAATAGCACAAACTGGAACTTAGTATTTATTTATTTGTTTGTTTATTTATTGTGTCAGAAGCGAATTGAAGGTACAGTTGTAATGTATTTAAAAACACAAAGTTAAAAACTTGGCATTTCATTAATTGTGAACCTTTCAAGCAGTGGAAGCAATGAGGTGCAGTTAAAAACATCAGATTAGGTGATAATAATTGGCTAATACAAACTAGTCCTAATTGTCATTAACCTTGGCCCATAGAAATCATTTGTGGAAACTAGAGTATAGCACATAGCTAAATGTCCCTGGGGCATCTGCCATTATGTGTAAATGGTATTCAAGGCAGAACAGATCATAGGAGGGCATGGAATGTATATTTTTTCTGTAGAACTGTACCGTTTTCTCTGTGATAGTACAGAATTTCTTCTTTTTTCTATTTATTGCATTTTTTAAAAAAAAATAAGTATTTATTTATTTATGGCTAATTTCTGTTGTATTTTATATGTTTTGAGTTGCACCTTGTAAGCCGCTCCAAGTCCCTTTTGGGAGATAAGGTGGGATATAAATAAAGTTATCATTTATTATTAACTCCACCGTGTGTTCTCAATAACGTTGGAAGATAATTTCCATCAACTGTTGTTCAACTTAAGTCCTTTGTCAGTTCAATGTACTTTATTCAATTTAGGAAGTGAGCATATTTTTAAATCTTCCAAGTAGACGGTTAACAATTTCCAATCTTTTTAAAAGTATTTGTATCCTGATTCTGTAGCTATGTATGGATTGTATGGGAGAAGGCGATCCTGAAGGCTTTGATGGCACAGGTATTACTACCACTGAAGTAATATCAGTGGTAGTAAGACAAAAACCAAATTTAAATCTAGTCCTAAATACGGTATGTGCTTTCTGAGATATAAAAAACAATGGCTATTTTATTCTTCTTGTTAGCTTTAAATTTTTTGAAGAGGTTTAATGAAATAAATTTAGAAAGATCTTTATCGCAATATAATAGCTTTGTGTGTGGGTGTTTTACATCCCTGATTACATTTTAAAATAATATTTTAAAGTCGGATTTAGGTATCTTTAAACTGTTTGTGTGCGTCTTCAAGTTGCCTTTTAATTTATAGCAATCCCTAAAATTGCATATGGTTTCCTCAGACAAGGAAGACTTAAGAGGGGGTTTTGCCAGTTGCAGTCTCTGGAATATATCCCACAAGACCTGGTATTCATCGGCAATCTCTCATCCAAGGATAAACTAGGGTTGATCCTTTTTATCTTTCAAAGTCAGGTAGAAGCTGCCCCCCCCCCCCCCGGTGTCAGAGCAACTTGAGAAACTGCAAGACGCTTCTGGTGTGAGAGAACTGGCTGTCTGCAAGGACATTGCCCAGGGGATGCCCGGATGTTTCAATGTTTTACCATCCCTGTGGGAGGTTTAACAAGCGTTAAACCCTTGTGCCGGCAGGACTGAAAACTGACATGTCGGAAGTTCAAATCCGAGGAGAGCGTGGATGAGCTCCCTTGGTCAGCTCCAGTTCCCCATGCGGGGCAGGAACTGGTGTCTTCTGGGTATTTAGGTCGAATTCATTGAACTAAAAAACTACAAACTTCTACTGCCACAATTTTTACTTTTTTCCCATTTTAGGGGGTTTTCTTAGATAAACAAGAAGGCTCTCAACTGTATTTTCAGATTTTATCACTGTGGAGGCAAGGATGATATGCAGATGAACAAAAAAAGCAGTAAGAATTAGCATGAATTTGATATATGAAACCCCAAGATTAACCATATGGAATTCCCTAATATATATTTATTCATTTCAGGCATTTCTATCCCATCCTTCTCACCTCCAAAGAGGGACTCAGGACGGCTTACAACAGGCAGTCATTAGATGCCAAAAAACAATACATTAAAACACACAGTTACAATTAACACAATTAAAACAATTATAAGCAATTAAAAACAATTTGCCAGCTCAAAACATAATCCAAATCAGCCCACTGCGGTCCACCAGTTGATCCATTTATTGCACAAATGCTTGATCCCAAAGCCAGGATTTGAGTTTTTTTCCAAAAGGTCAGGAGGGAGGGGGCGGATCTAATATCATTGGGGAGAGAATTCCACAGCCGAGAGGCCACCACGCAGTAGGCCCTGTCTCTTGTCCCCACCAGTCGTGACTGTGAAGGAGGTGGGACCAAGAGCAGGTTCTCCCTGGATGATCTTAACATCCTTGGTGGTTCATAGAGAGAGAAATTTTCGGACAGGTAAACTGTTCCAGAACCATTAAGGGCTTTATAGCCTAAAGCCAGCACTTTGAATTGTGCTTGGAAGCTAATAGGCAGTCAGTGGAGCTGGCGTAATAGGGGAGTTGTGCGCTCCCTTTAACCTGCCCCAGTGAGCAGCCTGGCTGCTGAACGTTGGACTAGCTGGAGCTTCCAAGCAGTCTTCAAAGGTGACCTCATGTAGAGTGCATTACAGTAATCTATTCAGGATGTAACCAGAGCATAGATAGCTGTGGTCAAGTTAGACCTCCCAAGATATGGGCATAGCTGGCACACAAGTTATAATTGTGCAAAAGCTCCCCTAGCCACCGCCAAGCCTCAGGTTCCAGGCTCAGCTATGAGTCCAGGATCACTCCCAAGCTGCAAACCGGCAAATGCTAAAACGCTACTAAAAGTCGGTAAGGACAATAAACAGCATTTAATTGTTGAATTTGAACTCAAAAAGGACAACACAATAATCTATGCATTTTTAGAAAAAGAAAGAAAAATTATCTTCTGAACTATCCAACTATCACAGCTACTTTTATAGCAATGTAATCTAGAACTACAAACTGTTGGACAGAAAAAGAAGCAGAAAGGTTTTTAATGAGATCTTACATGCCATCTCATCCCTGGAAATAAAAATATGCCTGAATCTAGCCAAAGTGCTGAGATAACTAACACTACTGGAAAGAAAAATTGCCATCAATCTATAAATAGTCTCTGCAATCATTCTAATTACCTTATTGACTTCTTTCACCATTCCACATTTGCTTCCAACCACATTCGAGAGTCTAATTGTCTCAGCTCTTATATCTTTACTCTCATCTTTAGTGCCTGTCATTATATTTGCCCCATGAAAGCTGCTAGGAATACTTTTGTATGATCGTAGTTCCTCACAGTAGATTATACCAAAATTGTCCATCACATAAAGCATTGTGCCAGATGCTCCTATGAAGAAGGTGTAGCATTGACAGTGCTACTCAAAAGTATTAGTCCATGGACCTGACTTGGCATGTGAGCAATTACCTGCTGCCCCAGGAAAAGTTTCTAAGAAAATATTATAATAATGTGAAACAAAGACAACATAGTCCCTTGCACATTGGGGAAAAATTGCTGGTTTGCTGTATCAGATAGATTCACATTGATAAATAGGACTAAGTGCTTGAAAAGAAACAATCTTGAATTACAAATGCCATGTAGAGTAACCATAATTGTGGAAGCATTTTTAATAGATTCCAAAATATTGTTCTAAAATGAATTTGTTCTAAGAAAACCACAGTTCATTAAAATTTAAGCATAACTTTTTGGAATACAATAACTTTAAAATCTGTCATATCTGAAATAATAAAGCTTCAATCAAGTAAGCAACATGCAAACCCTAAGAACATTTTATCACATTAGAGATTTAATATCACAAAGTGCCATGTCATACTAATTGTGATATACAAAATATATTCTCTCACCTCCATGCTCCCCAGTAAATTTATATTGATTGCAGTGACAGTGATTTGTTAATTCAAAATCCTATTTAAATGGAAGCTTTCAACTGCTGAAGTCAGCAGTCATGCCATTCATGTCTCCAAGATGAAGAAAACATACTGTTTTCCTTCCTAGAACCAATATCAAACATCCTGAAGCATATGACTGCAATATTTGACTTTATGAAATAAGTGCTTACTCAGCAAGCACTTGAAGGCAATGCATTACTTAAATATACTACCACTTTATTATCCATTTTACACAGGCTTCCATAACAGTAACTAGTGTATTGTTTGACACATAGTGAAAACTTATGACTAACCCAAAGATATTCTGTCTGACCCCTGTCAGATCAATTAATAATTTATTTAACAGTGACAAAGTATTATGACAAAAAAATCCCAAGGCAACAGAGTTATTCTAATACCCAGCATAATATCTACCAAACAAAACACAATCAGTGACAACATATACATAAGGATATATATATATATATATATATATATATATATATATATGGTGAGTAATTATTTTTTTTCTGGAAATTTTTTTGTTTTAATTGTATATTGAATGGCAGAAATGAGAACAGTCAACTTTATGAACACTATGATATTTTAATTTCTGTTTGACTGGGCTTGGTCCCCATGTAAGCCACCCTAAGTCCTAACAATGTCACAGAGCTGGAAGAGACCTTGTGGGCCATCCAGTCCAACTCCCTGCCAAGCAGGAAAATCAGCATCCCTGACAGATGGCCATCCAGCCTGTTTAAAAGTCTCCAAAAAGGAGCCTCTACCACACTCTGGAGCAGAGGGTTCCACTGTTGAACAGCTCTCACAGTTAGGAAGTTCTTTCTAATGTTCAGGTGGAATCTCCTTTCATGTAGTTTGAAGCCATTGTTCCGCATCCTAGTCTCCTGGGCAGCAGAAAACAAGCCTGCTCCCTCCTCTCTATGACTTCCCCTCACATACTTATATATGGCCATCATGTCTCCCCTCAGCTCCTCAGGCTGACATTGTTGGCTCATGTTTACCTTGTTGTCCACAAGGACTCCAAGATCTTTTTTCACAAGTATAACTGTGGAGCCAGGTGTCTCCAATTCTGTATCTTTGCATTCCATTTTTTGTGCCTAAGTGGAGTATCGTGCATTTGTTGCTGTCAAACTTTGTTTTGTTGGTTTTGACCCATCTCTCTAATCTGTTAAAATCATTTTGAATTCTGTTCCTCTCTTCTGGAGTATTGGCTATCCCTCCCAATTTGGTGTTCTCTGCAAATTTGATGATCATGCCTTCTAATCCTTCAGCTAAGTCATGAATAAAGATGTTGAACAGAACGAGGTCTGGGATGGAATCCTGTGGCACTCCACTCATCACTTCTTTCCAGGATGAAGAGGAAGCATTGGTGAGCACCCTCTGGGTTCATTCACTTAACCAATTAGAGATCCACGTAATTGGTGGATCTGTAATTGCTTAGCCCACATTTGACTAATTTGCTTAGCCCACATTTGACTAGTTTGTTTGCCAGAGGGTCATGAGGGACCTTGTTGAAGGCTTTACTGAATATGTCTGTATGCACACATACTCTCAGTATTTATGCATATGATCAAATTTCACACTAAAATGAAACTTACCATCTTTTAGCTGCAATTGATTCAATGTCAGAAAATCAAAGCTATGTAACAGATGCCTTATCATTATTATAGGCTGAATCAGATTAATTTCCTTTGCTCCCATAACCAGAAACCTAGAGAGTGGGACAATATTTTCTATGATTACACTGAGAAAATGATTCAACAGATTGACCTGTAATAAGAGCCATTCCAATTCAATACTGATGATATAGTTGTTATAAAGATTCTACATCACATTCTATAAACAAATATTAGTCTTAGGTCCAGCACTCTATTAGAGATTATTATCTTGCTTCAGGGCTGTGGCAAAACCAGAATGAAGCATGGCCTAGAATAAGGCAACTGTAATAAAGAGTCAGCTAAGTGCATGGGCCTGAACAGATGCAACTTCCTGGCATACTGGAGTGTACGTAATACAACAAGTTAAACAAGCTCTGTTTGTGAATTTGGTTATGCACATACATAGCAATAGGTTTCCATGACCGGGAGGTAATTTGAACTCTGGTGTGCTATTGTGCTAGTTCCATGCTGGTTCTCATGAAATAGCATACCATTTGGAAAAACAAATCTAGGCTGACAATAAAGCATGAGACAAAAATAACATTGGGAAGCATATTGCTAGAAAAACAGATTGTTTTAGAAAATCTTTACCAGAAACAACAAGCCTGTTATGGGGATTGTTGGGCCAGTAACAATAGTTGGTCAAGGGGACTGCAAAGAAGATTCGTTCTTCACAGTACAACTATTTTTCTAACAGTCTTTAGAAGACCAAAGTGAAGTGTATGGAAAGAAAATGCCTATAAATCCTATACTGCAAGAGTTTGCTTTTCCTAATTCTTCGAATATTCGATAACTTTCGTATACTCAGGATTTGAAGTTTTGTCTCTTTTGTAGTAAGTCTATACTTTTGTGCATTCTCTTATTTCAATTTCACAAAGATTTGAGATGGCTATACCAGATAAAAATATATCACTATGTCCAGATGCTATACACTAGAGCTTTTAATACACTCAAATATGAAATTGTTGATCTTCTAACATAGGAAACGTTACTAAAACAGCTTCCTTACTTAAGGACTGGAAGACCAGTATTAACATCAGTGTCTAAAAAGTGATCTGAAGAAGACTCAGAAGATTACAAGCATTATAAACTAATATCCATCAAAAACAGAAAGAATTGTTAAAGCAACAGTTTCTAAGAAAAGAAAGTCTTGCTGCAGGAAAAATCATGGCAGAGATTGGAGCTCAGTGGTAGATTTGTAGACGAAGTCTGGCATGCGGATTAAATATGGTGCCAAGTGATTCAAGATTATGAAAAACCAGAAAGACCATGAAGCTTTCCATAAAGAACTTTCCTTTCTTTAAGAATAGCTAGTAATATGAAGAATGGGGGTTTGTGGAGATAAATATAAAGTTATGTACACTAGGGTATAAATTATAAGAGTCTAAAGTACGGTAAGTACTGTATTTCTTCAAGTAGAATTCATTTATATTGCCAGAAGATTTGTTGGTGGTGACTAATTTAGAAGGCTTTAAAAGCAGTTTAGACAGAACAATAACAGGTAGATCAGCTTATGAATAATAGTGGTCATGATTACTAAATGGAACCACACAGAAACTCTTCCAATACTGCTTGGGTATGCATATCCTTCATACCTTTTGCAGACTCACTGTCATAATCTACTACTGTAAGAAATGATGTGCTATATTAACACAGAATATTTGATCTATGATGCACGAACAACAGATTAATAAATGGCTGAAATGTTCTTATTTTACTGAGAAAATTATGTCCAAAGGTTTCCCAAAACTTTGCTGATGGTATTACATAATAGGGATTAAAAAAAAGATACGGGGGAATAACAGTTTTCTTACATTGAACATCCAACAAGCAGAACACTATCACTGCAAGCTCTCTGTTGCACACAAAAGGGGACAAGAAACAATTATGTGTGAGCCTTTTATACTTAGGGTTTTCTTGGGGGCACAAGCTACATATGACTGGACAGGAACCCATACACACCCTGGTTACTAAACACAATGACAACTCAACTGCCTCTCCCTACTCCTGTATCTTTATCCTCTGGTTCACATGATTGAAGTGGTAATATAAAATTCAGTCTGTCTTTAATGTTTATCCAGATAACAAGCACTAATCCTAAAGGTGTGACAGCATAGGAAACACAGAAACTGACTCAGAAAAAAGAAATGATGGTTCAATTACTTTTATAATCTAATTCCAGACTAAAAGCAAAGGAGAAGAAAAAGGCACACAGGCTTCATTTCCTTTTCTTGATCTGAAAGCTACAAGAACTACTTCCAGTTCTAACCATCTGGACCACATGACACTTAGTATACTACGCAAACGGAAGAAAGAAGACTTATTCAACACCAGGCTATATTTTCTGCACCATTCTTTGATCAGGCTGCTAGCTCATACTAGCAGTTAAAAACTGTAGGCAAATAGGGTAGCCATTCAGAAATGAGACCACTTCACCCCTTCTAAGACATCAGGCTATGATCCACTATGACAGTGGTTCTAGTTTACCAGCTGTTAGGATTTATGGGAGTTGAAGGCCAAAACATCTGGGGACCCACAGGTCAAGAACCACTGCACTATGATGTAGTAACAGCTATTCTATCATGTTACAATAAATAAAAGGAGAAATTGGGTCACTGAGAGAACTAGCATTTGTAGGTTTGAACTTCTATCATTGTAATCTCTTTATTCATTTCTCATACTTTGGGAATATTTTGTGTCATTCAGCTTCATCAAACAAGTATTTTCTTTCTCACTGTAAATATGACATTTTGATGCTACCTTAACCACCATGGCTTCATTGATTTGAATCTTTCAACCTAGTTTCATGAAGCATTTAGACTTCTCTGCCTTACCAAACTATACATTCCAGGATTCAATAGTACATCATCATGGCGGTTAAAAGTGTCATCAAAGCCTTCCAGCTGGAAAGAGAACTTTATTTGTTAAGCAAGTCCTCGGTGCTTTTTAGCCTCATCTTATGCATGATTACTCAGAAATACCGGTATGTGCCACTGAGTTCAGTGGACATTATGACCATGTCAGGATACAAGACTGAAGTCTTTAATCACTAATAATATCTGCTACTTCTGTGTTTCCAAGCAGTTATATGGAGCATGGGCTGATGAGCTTCCTTTATGAAGGAAAGCTAAAGCCATCAATAAAGAGATTATCAGGGAAAGCAATCATGAACTATGACACCTTGTTTACTCTGTTCCTGAGAACACTGTTATCGGGATGCATATAAATGTGTTGATAATAAATAATGTATGAGATTAAGCAACTGAGAAATAAAATGCATAATACAAGTATAATAAAAATTATATAATAATTATAATGCACTGTTCCAGGGTACACCACTTTCTCATCTTGTACCGAAAAGCAGCATGCAATAAAATGCTATTTTATGTCCTTATGCCTTTTCAGAACAAAACGGCTAATTTCACAGGATTATCAAAAGGGTCATAAAAGCAAAGAATATGGCAGCTCAAAAGGAGAATAGATGCAATATAAAACTGAGTATAATCACACCAGGAAAAGTATGTTTCCATCCATCTGGGCAACTGAACCAATCAGCATCCTGCTTTCTTCCTTCTCAATCTTAGTATAGGCAGATATGAAGATATGAACAAGATAGGTTCTGTAGCTTTGCTTTTAAGCTGCATTTGTATGCTTTGGCGTCTGTGTCCCTGTTCAGAAGATTTCAACTCACTTTTTGTCCCTGTGATAATTGGATTTTGTAAAACTTGGCTTGTTGTGAAAACAAAGATTGACGAGAAAGCTTCCTGTTTTCTCACCCTGTTCTTAACCATGAGCCTTTTGAAAGCTGGATGTTTGTAACTCAGGGATCATTATTTATATCTGATGCTTTTGGATTGTAAACCTGAAGACAAGAAATGTTTTCACTGAATAACCTGATAAAAACATTTCAATAAATAGTTGATTTAAGTCTCCTTATGGAGAGAAAAAGCGGGGTATAAATAAACATAAATAAATAAATAAATAAATACCTTGATAAAGATTATGGCCAGAAGTAATTTAGGGCTGTTCAAGAATTCTGTTACACTCAGTGAGACTTCTACCTTTTTAAATACCACACCCCCATGCAGGCATGTAGCCGGGCGGGGGGGGGGGCTTGAGGGGCTTCAGCCACCCCCTGAAATTCTCAGGGTGGTCCACAAGAAGCCCTTACTGGTACATTATTAAACTGTTATGTTTATTCATATCATGATCTGATCACCATGCTCAATAAATCCCATATGCATGGTGGTATTGGGATAACGATACAAAAGGTTTCTACGGTAGATCCTCTCTCACTCAGACTCAGCCCCCCCCCAAACCAAACTCAGCCCCCCCCCCCATCAAAATCCTGGCTACGGGCCTGCCTCCATGCCATACCATAAACCTACAACACCAAAAGTCCTGTCAGTTTCAAATGGGATTGGCCAAGTGGCATCTAGGTTTACAGTTCAGAAGGAAGGAAGGAAGGAAGGAGCTAGCATACCATCAACTACTTGGTTCTTCACAATTTAGTAATTCTTAATCCACTTTATAAATGTACACTTATTGATTATAAATGTAGAATGACTGTAGAATAGCTGAACAGAAGTATGAATAAACTTCAGGATCCCTCTCCACCCTAGTTTCTCGAAAAAACAAAATTGGTAACATAAGCTTTTGTAGATTAAGTGTGCATCTGCACTGTAGAAATAATGCAAGTTGACTAAATTTTAGCTGTCATGGCTCAAACCTAAGGACTCCTTGGCTTTGTCATTTGGTAGATACCACTGCTCTATGGCATGGAAGGCTACACACCTTCTAAAACAACAACTCCCATGATTCTTTACTGCTGAGCCATAGAAGCTGAACTGCTGTTAACCTCATTAATTCTGCAGTGTGGATACCTCCTAAGTCTACTTCCTAGATCTGAGCAGACTGATTTGACTTGATCACACTACACTGTCATTATATTATTATTATTCCACTTGGAACTCCCACAACAACTTTCTGTAGATTTCTGGAGTTTGTAAATTAATGACACCCAAAGTCCTTTTGGCTGAGAGTTATAAACACCCCTCTCTAAACTGCAAAGAGAGACAGTGTGGTGTAGCAGTTTTTCTTTCTTTTGTGTCAGGAGTGACTTGAGAAACTGCAAGTCGCTTCTTGTGTGAGAGAATTGTCTGTCTGCATGGATGTTGCCAGGGGATGCCCTGATGTTTTGATGTTTTATCATCCTTGTGGGAGGCAGCTCCCGCATGGGGAGCTGAAGCTGGAAAAGGGAGCTCATCTGCGCTATACCCGGATTCGCGGCACAAGGGTTTAACCCACTGCACCACGGGGGTCCAGTGTAGCAGTTAAAGCATTGGCCTAGGCTCTGGGCTAGAATTTCCTGCTTGGCCACAGAAACTCACTGTGTGACCTTGGACAATTCACATAACTCTCCGCCTCAGAGGACGCCAGGGCAAAACTCCCCTGAACAAATTTTACCAAGAAAGGCAGGATAGCTGCATTTTAGATTGGAAATATTTGTTATATAAAGTTCTACAAGATCACTCTAATACTCAGACTAACACAGAGGGCTTTTTTTACAAATCTAGCAATTGGAAAAACAAAAGAAGTAGAAAATGTAACCTACACTCAAGAATCAATACAGTCTGACATCACATTAATTGCCATGGCTCATTGCTATGGAATTCTAGGGTTTGTAGTTTGCTGAGACACCAGCACTATTTGGCAGTGATCTTAAAACGACAACTCCCATAATTCCATACCATTGAGCCATAGCAGATACAGTGATGTTAAACTGCATTAAGAAACTGAAGCATGGGCTCTTGTGAAAGTGAAACTGTCCTTAATAAAAGGGGAACAGGCCTAAACTGAAGCTTTGGGTGAGAGAAAACAGAGTACAGGCAGTCTCTAAGGGCCTGAGATCAGATCCTGGGATATAGGGCCTGTCCGGAAGGGCCCTGAGTTACAAACAACACATAGTTTAAGAACAGGCATGAGAAAACAGGAAGTGAGAGAACTCTACCCCTAGGAAGGGAAATTCACTCCTGGATGAGTTATCATGGGGAAAGCTGCATCACCAATCCTTGTTTCCACAAGCCATTAAAACCAATTGTATTGTAAAAATGCAATACAACTCTTTGGCTTGCTCCTGACACGATAAATAAATAAAATTATAACAAATCCAATTATCAGAGGGCCCTTCCACACAGTCATATAACCCAGAATATCATGGCAGAAAATCACATATCTGCTCTGAACTGGGTTATCTGAGTCCATGCTGTCACATATTCCAGTTCAAAGCAGATAATAGTGGGATTTTATTCAGCTGTGTGAAAGGGGCCTTAGATGCAGTCCCTACACTGACCATACAACACACTTCCAAATTGCATTATCTGGCAATATGGATCCAATTTTATATTGGTTATTCTTAAAGATGATGTGGAAGACTGTTGCTTCAAATATTTTTATTTTCTCGGAGATAATTTTAATGTGACTTTGTAAAGCTGAAACTGTATATACACTTATCTGGAAGTGGAACATTTCTGAGAAGATGTATTGTCGATGCCTTTCATGGCCGGAATCATTGGTTGTTGTAGTTTTTTTCGGGCTATATTATTTGTGCAAATAGCACTTAAAAACAATGCAATAATTAAAGTGAAGAACAACTTTAACAAATATAAACAATTTAGTATTTCAATGGGAAGTGTGGGCCTACTTTTGGCTGATGAGTAAGATTGTTGTTGTTGTTGTGTGCTTTCAAGTCATTTCATACTTAGGTTGACCCTGAGTGAGGGACGGGTAAATGACCTTGGAGGGCCATATTCGGCCCTTGGGCCATAGTTTGAGGACCCCTGTTCTAGAGGCATTCTAGAACATGGCCATATAGCCCGAAAAAATCTACAACAACCCAGTTTCTGAGAAGAGATTTAGGGCCCTTCCACACAGCCCTTTAACCCAGAATATCCAGGCAAAAATCCCACAATATCTGAACTGGGTTATCTGAGTGCACACTGCCATATATTCCAGTTCAAAGCAGATAATTGTGGGATTTTATTCAGCTGTGTGGAAGGGGCCAGAAAGACTGAAGTGAGGTGAAAACTTCTGGACTGTGGCACATACAGCAAAACAAACACCACAGGGGCATTAACTATTCCCTATGCCAGGGGTCCTCAAACTTTTTGAACAGAGGGCAAGATTACAATCCCCCAAACTGTTGGGGGGCGGATTATAATTTGAAACAAAACATGAATGAATTCCTATGCACACTGTACATATCTTATTTGTAGTGTAAAAACACTTAAAAACAATACAATAATTAAAATGCAGAACAATGTTTAAAACTTAGTAGTATTTCAATGGGAAGTGTGGGCCTGCTTTTGGCTAATGAGATAGGATTGTTGTTGTTGTCATGTGCTATCAAGTCGTTTCAGACTTAGGTTGACCTTGAGTGAGGGCCAGGTAAATGACCTTGAAGGGCCACATCTGGCCCTCGAGCCTTAGTTTGAGGACCCCTGCCCTACGCTGTCCAAACCGCACATAGATATATATGTATGGCTGGAGTTACACTTTAAAAATGTATCTGTTCTGACTTACACACGTAGTCAACTTAAGAACAAATCTACAGAAGCTGTATCTTGTTTGTAAGTCTGCCTATAGTTTGAGGCCCCATCCCACTGCCATGTAATGCAGTTTGAAACTCAGTATAGACCAGGCCTGGGCAAACCTGGGCCCTCCAGGTGTTTTGGACTTCAGCTCCCACAATTCCTAACAGTCCCTTTCCTTTTTCCCACTCAGCCACTTAAGAGCCTGTTAGGAATGGTGGGAGTTGAAGTCCAAAACACCTGGAGGGCCCAAGTTTGCCCAGGCCTGGTTTAAACTGCATTATAAGAGTCTATATAGTGACTATATAAGGCAGCTTCATATAATATAGACAGGGCCTGATTCAGGGGAAGGGAAAGAAGTACCCAAAACGGGGGAGCAGGAAGATGTAGTCCACACGCGTGGTGGTGACGTTTCCTAAGGGGCGGAGAAGCCCCTCACTGCCCTAAACACCAGGCAGGCAAGGCCCAGGAAGCGCCTCGCTCAGCTTGGCTCCCAGGAAACGGGAGAGGAGTCGCCGGCCTCCACAGTCTACACAGGCCTCGCCGCCGCTCCCGCCCCTCCGTGTGGTCTCCACTTCCTGGACAGCCGGGAATCGAGGCGAGGGAGGAGTAAAAGAAAGAGAAGAGGGGGGGAGGCAGGAAGGAAGGGTGGCAGGAAGGGAAGGAGGCCGTGGTGCGGGGCTGCGTGGGGTTTACCTGCTCCAGTGGCGGCACTGGCGAGGCGGGCTGGGCTGGGCCGGGCCACGGAGGAAGCAGCTGCTGGGGGGCAAAAAAAGGGGAAGGGAAACGGGTTCTTCCTCCCTCCCGCCCGCCCTGCCTGCTTCCTTTTGCGCGGCCCCTCGGTGCCCGCCTTCCCGCAGCCGACGACGCGGGTTGCGGAGTTCAACCGCCGCCCCTTCCTTCGCCTCTCGCACGCAGGCGCCCGGCTGGCAGGGAAGCCGCACAGGCCGCCCACAAGAGAAGGGACGAAGGAAGGAAGGATGGGAAGGGAGGAAGGAAAAGGAAGGGAGGGGGATAAAGGTAGGAGAAGAGGAGGAAGGAAAAGGAAGAAAGGAAGGGGAAGAAAGGTAGGAAGAAAGGAAGGAAAAGGGAGGGGATAAAGGTAGGAGAAGGGAGAGAAGGAATGGGAAGAAAGGAAGGAGAAGGAAGGAAATGGGATGGAAGGAAGGGAAAGAGGGAAGGGGAGAGAAAGGGGAGTAGGAAAGGGAAGGAAGGAAAGTGAAGAGAGGTAGGAAAATGGAGGGAAGAAAGGAAGGAAAGAGAGGGAGGGGAATAAAAGTAGAAGGGGGAAGGAAAGGGAAGGAAGGTAGAAGGGAAGGAAGGGAAAGGAAAAAGGAGGGAGGGGATAAAGGTAGGAGAAGGGAGGAAAGGGATAGAAGGAAGGGAAAGAGGGAAGGCAGAGAGAAGGAAAAGGGGGCAAGGGAAAGGAAAGAATGGTAGAAGAAAAGGGAAGGAAGGAAAGTGAAGAGAGGCAGGAGAAGGGATGGAAGGAGGGGAAAGGGAAGAAAGGAAGGAAAAGAGAGGGAAGGGGAAGGAAAAGGAAGGAAGCCTCTCCTTGGAGACAATTCCTGAAGAGACTCCGAAGGCATGGAATAGATACCATGTGTCCCAACTATTTATTTATTTACTGTATTTCAATCCCACCTTTCTCAGCCCTGAGACGACTCAAGGCGGTTTACAAAATTGGCAAAAGCAATGCACAAGCAATCCAACTGAGTAACTAGCAAGGCTGAGAAAAGAAAGAAAGGCCATTCCCCTCCTTGGAGGCAAAGACCATATTCTTGAAGGGACTCTAATAAGGCATGGACTAGATGCCATGTGTCCCAACACAAGGAATACACAAACAGTCCTCAAGTTACAAACATCCAGCAGACAAAGAAGGCCAAGTCAACAGGAAGTGAGAGAAATCATCCCTTTAGAAGGGAAATTCACTCCTGGAAGACTTGTTATTGGGGAAAAGTGTCTCCATTTCTCAACAATCCTTGTTTCCACAACAAGCCACATTTTTGAAAATTTGGTACAGAAAGTGAGGTGACATCTTCCAAACAGTAGCACAGACAACAAAATAATCACCACAGGGATGTTCACCCTTCCCTATGCTCTCCAAAGCTGAAACATATATATTTGGCTGGAGTTACATTTTAAAATGTACTGTTCAGATTAAACAATGCAATTTAAAAAACAATGTACCTTTGAAGAGGAAGGGATATGGACCATGCTCTGGGGGGGGGGGGGGGGGGGACGGACTATGAAGTAGGGGTTTAAGCGTGACATATATACAGTATGGCTAAAAAGATGTATACATTAAGCTTGAAATATACAACATGTCACACATCATTAACAACTTACAATTCTGGATTTCTTTAAAGGTAAATGTCCCCAACCCCACTAGGAGAAAGAAGGGATATGGACTATGTTTCTGAGGGGGGCAACTCTAAAGGAGGTGTTTAAGCACAGAATATATACAATGTGTCTTAACAAAATGTATGCACACAGCATTAACTTATGGATTTTTTTAAAAAAAGTAAAAGTTTCACCCAGGACCTCGTTCATGAGGGGGCGACTATGAAGGAGGGGTTTATGCCTGGAATATACAGTGTGTCCCTTCAAAGTGTATTGTTATTATTTCCTAACAATTTATAATTCTGAAATATTTTTATTTATTTAAAAAGAAAAAGAAAATGTTCCCCTGGAGAGTGGGAGGGAATATGGACCACTGAGGAGGCTAACTCTGAAGAAACAATAATAATAATAATAATAATAATAATAATAATAATAATTTGTTATTCGCCTCTCCTCAGGGCTCAAGACAGAGTACAACTCAGATAAAACACTATTAAAAGGCATACTATCAAGTACAAGGATTTAAAACAGAATACTAATAGAATGTACATTTAAAATTCATAGTTTAACATTCACTGGGCAGGAAGGGTTTGTGTATGGATTGTACAGTGTGTCCCACTAAAATGTATACACGTATCACTGACAACTTATAATTTGAATTATTATTATTAACTAGCTGTCCCCTGCCACGCCTTGCTGTGGCCCAGTCTGTATATATGTTTTGTGTGTGTATATAGGTGTGTATAGGTGTGTGTGCGTATATATGTGTGGTTTTGCCCATGCGTTGTAATGTAATTTTTGTTTTTTGTTTTTTAAAGTTCCTTTCATTGTATTTTTCCGTGTTTTTATGAGTGAAGGTCCCTCGTTGACCTGACAGGTGTATTGTGTCCAAATTTGGTGTCAATTGGTCTAGTGGTTTTTGAGTTATGTTAATCCCACAAACAAACATTACATTTTTATTTATATAGATAATAAATGGGTTCAACCCTTGTGCTGCTGAACTGCTGGCCTTGATCCGCTCCAGCTCCTGCCAATTTAGCAGTTTTAAAACATGCAAATGTGAATAGATAAATAGGTACCACTTCAGCGGGAAAAGGCAAAAAGATGCTCCAAACAATCTTGGCAGCCACACAACCAGGAAGTGATAATGCAGCCTCCTTGGCTTGAAAATGGAGAAAGCACCTCCCCAGACCCAGAAATGAGTATTACCTACAGAAGCCGGAAATGAAAGGAGAAACCTCTGCCTTTTGTATGTGTGTGTAACGGCATTGAATGTTTGTCTTAAGTATGTAAGTGCTGTAATCCACGTTGAGTCTCCTAGGGGAGAAAGGAGGAATATAAATAAAGTTTTGTTGTTATTAATGTCTCCCCCAGAAAAGTGGTGGTATGATCCATGTTCATCAGGGTGCTAACTCTGAAGAGGGGAGAATTTAAATGTGAAATATACAGTGTGTCCCACTAAATTGGAACTTTTTAAATATATACACCCTGAACAGGTTCCTACAATAGAGAAGCACCTCCAAGTTGCAGGAGGAACTTGGAGGTGTGGTTTTGAGACTCCTTGCTTCAATGACACAAGCAGTGCATGGCTTCTTAAATACAGAAAAGTGTTATTTAAGATGGGTTTTGAAACTGGCTCAATCTCAATAAAATTTATTGCTCACAACGTATAATTCTGGAATATTTTTGATTTTTTAAAATATTGATTGTTGAGAGGAAGATGACACAAACCGCCACAGGGGAGAACAGCGGTCTTTGACTTTGAGAAGAAGGGCAGCCTTTTTTTCAAATAAGATGTTGGCTATTGTGTTGCAGGGACTGATATTACCATTTGTTTTTTCCTCTTTATCCTTAAAGAAAGTTCCAGAAAATAAACTTGTACATGGATGCCCTTAGCATGGCTTGGGAAATGCAGGCTTGGTGCTTTTATGTTCACAATTACCCTTCTTTATCCTCAGTTTTGTATTCCCAAGGGAGAAAGTTTTTGAGAAGGCCAAGGAGCAGTACATAGTGTTGTGAATTATTTCTGACAGCATTTTACTCATCCATTTAATGATATTTTAACTGAGTTTTAATGATTGTAACATTTCATTCTATTTTAATACTTATATTTTGTAAGTTTTTCAAACTATGTAGTTTTGGCCACTTTGGGACTCGGTCCTGAGAGAGAAAAACAGGATACCAATAAATATCATTTCGTCATCTTTATCATCCTTGTCCTACTCACCAATCTCACCAGGATGGCTTTATGCCAAGAAGTGCAGGAATCTTGCACCTTTCAGAACAAATTTTCAATCATCACCTACTGAAATACCTTTTTCTACATGATGAAAGGTTTATGGGCTCTGCTGTTTTGCAAATGGACCTCTTTGACACCTGGCACTTCTTTTCAAAAGTTTAAAAGAAAATATCCATGTCTTCCTGCTGTATCAACAAATTGTATTCAGGAAAATCAGAAGGTATACTTCTAATATTTTATGAAAGATGCCAAACTGCCTTCTAGGCTTCTGCAATTCGGCTGGACCTCAGTCAGTTTCTGCTACTCGAATTCTGGGGGGAACGGACGACGACAACATTGTTCTGTTTTTGTGTGCCTCCCAAAAAATGGCTGGCTGGCCAAATAGCTATTTTTGGTCCAAAGCCAAAAAATGCTGCTTTATCCGGTCCATTGGCAACAATGGAGGAGTTTCACGAAGTCCCATCCCATCATTTTCTGGACTATCGGGATGAAATGACCACACTTGGAGGATACATCTACAACATTAACCTTTTATGATTTTGATAATTATTAATTAAAATTAAGAAGGCTGAGAGTACAGAGAGAAATATAAACAGATAATTTGTTTACAAAGGAATGAAAATGGATTGGTGGTAAGTTTAGGGAGGTACAGAGGTAGGTAGTAGTTTTCTGAGAATGAGTCTTTGCTGTTTGCTTGAATTATTATTATCTATAATAATTATCTTTAAAAGTGATTTCTGAAGGAGGGGAGGGAGGAGAAAAATATAAGGAGAGAAGAGAAGAAGCTAAAGGGTGACTCAAGGCTCAGAGCCACCCTAAAGAAAAGCACACCTACCCACCCAAGAGATGCTTTCCTTTCTCTCCCAAGTCCCCAAACACGTGCACCCACTTACCACCTGCACTTTCCCACTCCCAGTCCCAAGAAAATAAAGGAAAATCAAAAAGATTCAGTTCTAGAGGTCAAGCCAAGCCAAAAGCTGAAGCAGCAGAGCTGCGAGCGAGTAGCAAGGAAAGGCAAGACGGTACCTCTCAGAACCAGGATGCACTGAGCACAATGGAAGCACTTGCCCCATTAAATAGACACAGCTTGCCTCACAATCTTCTCCTGCTCTGATTGGCCCAACAGGAAGGGCTCTCAGAGAAACCCCTTGTGAGCACCCCGTGTGAGCACCCCGTGTGAGCACCCCGTGTGAGCACCCCGTGTGAGCACCCCGTGTGAGCACCCCGTGTGAGCACCCCGTGTGAGCACCCCGTGTGAGCACCCCGTGTGAGCACCCCGTGTGAGCACCCCGTGTGAGCACCCCGTGTGAGCACCCCGTGTGAGCACCCCGTGTGAGCACCCCGTGTGAGCACCCCGTGTGAGCACCCCGTGTGAGCACCCCGTGTGAGCACCCCGTGTGAGCACCCCGTGCTCCTGAATAGAAGAGAAGAAGCCATGCCTGGCAGCCATATGGGCTGTTTCAGGCAAAAACAAAAAACAAAACCCATGGCAGCTGGGCCCTTGCCATTATGTCGAGCCGGAGAAGCCAAAGAAAATGGATCCGTAAACAAGTCTACCATTTTAACGTTGCTCAAAGAAATAAAAGAGAGATTATTTAAAGAATTATTCATATCCTGAAGCAGATTTAATGTGTGTATATGAAATGTATTCTTATAATTCTGAATAATGTGTGGTTGATAGTCCATATTCTAAGAAGGATAGACTTTGTAGGACATTGCATATTTAGCATCCATTTGAAAAAATCAGATCTTACAGATACATGTGGTCATATGAAAAGGCAGTACTTTTTGCACACTGATCTTCAACTTTGTAGCTGATTTTATTAGAGGAAATACTTGAATCCCTCCTGAGCAGCTTCTCATTTTTTTCTACCTTTCTGACATAAAAATGAAATAGCTGTAGAATCAAGACTGCTGACAATGGTATTTTACAGCCGCACATTTAAACATCTTGTTGTAATATGAGCAGAGTAAAGTTTTAGGCTTATTTCTGGCAACAGCAATTGCAAGTTGTTATCAACTGCTGAATATGTACAAGATTTCCTCAGTATCAGGACATTTTAATTTCACTCTGATCAGTCTGCTTCGTGAAGAAAATCATAAGCCATCCTTTCAGCAAGCTGTGGTTGGCAGCAGTTTACCAGGTTTTCTTATGCTCATTGTGAGAATATGTAGCTCATATGGAACACTAAAGATTAAATTCACACGTGCAATTAAAATTGAAAATGACTATTTTTGGAGTCATTTCACACATGGCAATTAGTGATTACATACATGTGTTTTATGTATATCCATATTGCTTTTAACGTATGATATATGGCTGTTCAGGGGTTATTTTTAATTTTTAATATGTCTTGTGTATATAAGCCATGTTGGTAGAGGGCACAGAGTGTACCCTGAGTTTTAAAACAATATTTAGAGTTGTCAGGTGACATGATGTATGCAGATGATTATATACCCACTTATATAGTATGTAAAATGGCTCTTAAAATTACCAGGTTTTACTTAATACAATTGTAGAACAACTCTACTAGTGGAACATAATGAACAGAGTGATGATCAAGGAATATGGAGGCAGCATCTACGCTGGAGAAACCGGGTAAACAGTGTTCCCTTGCTTGTTGTTGTTGTTGTTGTTGTTGTTGTTCATTCGTTCAGTTGTCTCCGACTCTTCGTGACCTCATGGACCAGTCCACGCCTGTCGGCCGTCACCACCCCCAGCTCCTTCAAGGTCAGTCCAGTCACTTTAAGGATGCCATCCATCCATCTTGTCCTTGGTCGGCCCCTCTTCCTTTTGCCTTCCACTTTCCCCAGCATAATTGTCTTCTCTAGGCTTTGCTGTCTCCTCATGATGTGGCCAAAGTACTTCAACTTTGTCTCTAGTATCCTTCCCTCCAGTGAGCAGTCGGGCTTTATTTCCTGGAGGATGGACTGGTTGGATCTTCTCGCAGTCCAAGGCACTCTCAGCACTTTCCTCCAGCACCACAGCTCAAAAGCATCGATCTTCCTTCGCTCAGCCTTCCCTAAGGTCCAGCTCTCACATCCGTAGGTTACTCCAGCAAAGGATCACCGCCTTGTTGTGGCACTGGAGCTTGAGCACTTCAATGATGTCATGAGCGAAACCGTGAAGGGTTCCCTTGCTACTTGCATATTTTAAATTCATCTTTTTTAAAAAAAACAACAACCGTGAAACAGCAACAGAAAGTGAACCGCGAAACAGTGAAGGAACACTGTATTAGCTTATCTATTAAGATTTCTTTATTGCAGTTACAGGTTAGTGTTAAAATATACTAGTATTTTGTCATTCTTCATAGGTAATTATAACTTTTATTGCATTTGTAGAAAGAAATGCACCATTTTTAAAATACATGCCTTTATATATCTTCTTGTAGAGCTAACATTGTACTACTGTACTACTGTATTGTACTACTGTAACTGCAAAATAAAGCTATAGACAACTTAGTGCAGGACAAAACAAAGGTTGAAAATACTGATAACTGAATGAAAACTTTGAAGGTTATTTCGAATAATAATTAGTTACAGCCCCAAGGCTGAAATAACTTTCATAGTTTTAATTTCTTTTAAAGTAAGTTTTTATTTTCCTCCTTGAAAAGTAAACAAACAACAATTTGTCTATAGCTTTATTTATAGTAAACAAACAACAATTTTAGTAACTTTTAAAATAAAATGTCTGGGTGGTAGAAGCTGCTGACCTGGAAGACAAAATACTATCTCTTCCTAGTTAGCTCACAGCCCTTCCAGACAGGCCCTTTATCCCAGGATCTGATCCCAGGTTTTCTGTTTATCCCAGATTATCTGGCAGCGTGGACTCATATAATCCAGTTTAAAGCAGAAAACCTGGGATCAGATCCAGGATATAGTGTTGTAGTTCAGCGTGATGGTAACGTTACTACTACTGGTAGAAGGGAAAAGAGGGCTGCGCAGGTGTTGGAGGAGGAGCAGCAGCGAAAGCGGATTAGAGAGATAATCATGGCTCCAAGTGATTCTGAGATGTTTGAGGGCTTCTCTGATTGTGAAATGGGGGATGGGGAGGAAAGCAGGGGAGTCAAGCAGGCTACTCGCTATCAAGAGTCCGACAAAGAGCCTCAAAGGAAACGTATTCATGATATACTTAGTGCTCCTACAGAGGACGAGGACTTCATGGGGTTTGAAAGGAGTGATGGGTCTGGGAGTGATATGGGGGAGGAGGATGAGCTGGCTTGGACCCGTGTTCAGGAGATTAGGGACATTTGTAACCAACCCATCTCTAGTGATGAATTTGAGGGATTTACAGGGGAATGGCAACCGGGGAGCACTTGGCAGGATCTAAGTCTTGACAGACACTGGCAGAGGTGGAGGGATGGGTGCTCGGGTTCAGCTGCGAGGATGGAGGCAGCTGAGAGCGATGATGAAAAGGTGGGGAGCTCATCATCCTCTAATGAGGAGCTTTAGGATAAAAGTGGGTTTGGGTGGTATGGTTCTTTGCAGAAGGCAAAGTGTCTCTTTTGAGATGTGAATCTTTGTTACTGCCAACTCTCAAGCTTGGGTCCTTGGACTACAGATTCCTGTGTTCCGGTGTTCCTGTGTTTACCTCTACTATGGCTTGACTCTGGACTGGTTTGAACTTCGATTTTGCCAACTGGATTTGAACTACCTGTATACCTTGTGTTTTGACCTAGGAATGTTTTTTGACTCTGTTTTTGCTTCTTGTACTGTGCCTTTTGAACTGTGCCAACTTTAAAGCGGATTGCTGTATTTTTGTGTTGTTCCGGATTAAATGCCAGGATAATCCGGTTTATACTTCAGTTCATTATATTACCTCGTTTTTGATGTGAACTTGTTGACTGAACCTGCTGCACTGATTCTAAGTGCCTTAAAGACTCTTTTGTTCCTAATAAACTTGTGTTTGAATCGTTTACCCTGTGTTTGGCTTTACTGAGGCTTCTGGGTCTTGATATATAGGGCCTGTCTGGAAGGGCCCTCAGTGTCACTTCAACACCCACAGTGGAGCAGAAGGCAAGCATGAATCAGGATCTAAAATATGGTATCTCTCCACTACCATTCCTATGAACAGCATTTTTAAACAAAGTATAGATTACTTGTAAAAAGAATAACATTCCCACCACCATCCCATTATGTAACAATTATCATGTAGTTTTCATTCCAGTAGAAAGGTTGGATATCAAATAAATAGATAAAACCAGTTCTTGCAAAAATACAAATTCTGTTTGTAAATGTTATTTCCAAGTTTACTTCTGTAATAGAGGTGTAGACTTGAACAACTGATCCAAATTCTAGGTTAGCTAGGAATTTAGTGGGCATCAGCGTTGTTTCCATGAAATCTTGAGAGGACAATTGAGAGATTTGTGAGAAACCATACATATACGTATATGCTGTATATACTGCTGCATCCTGGCACATGTACACTTTTTCATTCTAATTTAAGAGTTCAAAGGAAAAGAAAAGTAATTCCTGCCACACACAACATATCTTGGGGCCCATGTCAAATATAGGCTGAATCCCATATGTGTATATGGGGGGGGGGGGGGGGAGAGAACATCTAGGGTTCACTGTACCCATCAAAACTAACCTAAATCCCCCTTCTCAGTTTGGATCCAACTCAGTGAGTACAAGGACAATTAAGCTCCATGAAGAGAAGATACATCCCACCCTTTGTTTCTTCCTTGTTTTATACATATGGAATCTACTTGCATCTGTGCATTTGTATTTACAGCTCTCTTCAGTGAATCATGAAATTCCTCGTATAGCCTTGCCTGCCTCAAAGCAATGTTCAGGTGATAGTGTAATAAATGTATTGTTATGTCTTTTCCAGTGCACTTTGATCCTCTCACTTGCCCTTCTTGTCCACCTAATTTACTTTTGGTCATAGAAAAACAATGGCCCTGATGCAGAAAAGTGCAGTAGGATCAAGAAAGGAAAGAAGAAACACCCTAGGTAGTTGTGGAATCACTGTGCACCTAGCTGCTTTAATTAAGGCTACATATTTTTAAACCAACCAATCACTTTCTTCTTAAATTAGAATTTGCTAATGGGAAAATGAGACCGAGGCACAGTGTAAGTAATTTTAAACTCCTGGTCCCACTCACAGCACAAATAGTATTCTATAGTGAGCAGTGAACAGCTAAGTACTTCATTTTCTGTTCAAGGGATGATTGCCTAAACAAACTTTAGGCTTAATTCCCCAAGTATAAAATTAACTGGTAGGGTTAATGCAAAATATATAGTACTTTATAGTTCGTACGTGCGCAGAAAAACTTTTGGAAAACAATGTGTCTGAAAACACTCTACCTATTGCAATACAGTGGCAACCCTCTGAACAAACTTGCCCCTAAATTCAATGAATTGCAGGGTTGCCATAAGTTAGAGGCAACATGAAGGTACACAACAATAACATATTATCTGGTTTTATGCTGGCTGACATCTGGTTTAAAGAAATTTGGAATTACATTAAATGATGTTTAGTATAAATTATATATTGATTAATTCTAGTATGTATATATAATAGCTTGTATACATTAAGTATAGCTCTTTCCTGAACAGCAGGTACTCCATGTTGTTATTATAAGACATCTCTTTTGTTACCAGGAATTTTGTGAGTCTAATGAAAAACTCAAATACAATTGGATACAAAGAGCAAAGCTAGTCCAATATATTTTGCTATCTGAGGGTGCATCTACACTGTTAAATTAATGCAGTCTGACACCACTTCAACTGACACAGCTGAATGTTATGGAATCATGGAAGTTGTAATTTACAATGTCTTTAGCTTTGAGTGCTGATGCTCACCAAATTATAACTCCCTTGATTCCATGGCATTTAGCTATGGCAGTTAAAGTAGTGTCAAACTGCATAATTTTGACACAATTTTAACTGCCATGACTTAATCCCCTTCCTGCCCTCCCTCATTCATTTCTGCCTTCCCCAATTCCTTTCCAGAATACCCTATCACTCTGACCAAAATCACTACATGCAATGGCAGACAAGTATGACCCCGAGCCTAGGAAACAAACAATGAACAGTTGCGGCTGCTTCTGTTTAGAAACTGGCCCAACTGCTTCCACAGGCTCTAAGTTGGGGGGAGGATAGTCCACATTCTGTGTTAGAATCCCCCCCCCCCCCGCAAAAATTGCCTAACATTGAGGTGGTCTTGCCCCATGTTACCCCAGATCAGCTCTGTGCAGCATATATATATTCTGTTGGTATGGTTTGACTGTTGTACCCCACTTTAAGCTATTAGGAGAAGCAAGTAATAAATATTTTATTACTTGTGGTGGTGGATGAAGATTATAGCTTTAGCAAATAATGTCTCCCTTCTTTGCCCTACTATTTTTGTTACAAAATAGTATAAAACGTACAACCAAATCACCCCTAACACGGATCTACAATACCTTTAACGTTTTTCTGAGCCTTCACAACACAGGAGTGACAGTTTTAATTTGCAATTGGTTGCGGCATTCCCCAAAGGACACAATCAGTGAGTGATACTAATTGGAAATGATCCATAAAAATAGAACGACAAGGCTGACCTTATGTATCCTGAATTCAGTCTTTGCAGTCTGGCTAGTGATCCTGAGGTCATGCTGAATAGAGATGAGTCTGTCAACAAGGTAGGCAGCAAACACATCAGTGCAGGCAGAATTTATCTAGGATTCCAGAGACAGCATGGATTTACCACACTGTTTGTCACCCATTGTCCTTTTAAAGAGATCTGTGCCACAAATGGTTGACTTTGGCACAAGTTGAGCACTACATGGTCTCATTCACTACCCTTCTGTTTATAAAGATTTACAGGGTCACTGCAATGTTAAGTGCAGTTTTTGCTACCAGTGAACTTTCCAATGTGAAATATTCAGGGCATATTTATATTTTAAATTAACTTTAGAAGAATTATTACTTTGGTATACAAAGCAGTTGCTGAAAAATGTTTTTGGATTACACAAGAACACATTCCAATATACTAATGTAATCATATTAATTGGTAGACAGTAGTTCCAATTATGTAGGTTATAACCAACAGTATGTCAGTGGGTTTTTTATTCAGACAAACATGGGTTGTTACTGAAGTTATTGTACTTCTTTCTTATCTGTTACCACAATAATAGCATTATATGTTGTCTATGGCCGTTATCAAGCACTGTATACTTACAGTTTGTATTTTATGTTTAGAATATAAATTTAAAATTATGACATTGCAAAGATTAATTGAATTGATACTTCAGTTCAGGTGAATGGTTTATACAAGCAGTTAGTACTGATGTACATATGTGCACCTTTTTGGGCATACCATTAACTTGGGTCATTTTGGGGCTCATTTTTTGTTCTCTATCAGATCTGTAATCTAGAAAACATGGGTTGAGTTTTGAGAGGTTTGAAGGGGTTTAGAGTAAATGATTTGCCAGCTCTACAATTCAGTTTATTGTTTGTCAGTATGCTAATAAGTTGACTAAAATGATGGATAATAAAACATTTGCTTTTGCTATGGTTATATTTTGTAAAATAGAAGATAATATACATTATACGTTTTTGTATAATAAAGTTTGTATCTATATATGACTTCAAGAAATGGCATGTCCAGGAGACTGCCATCTAGTGTCAGAGAAAAGCCATGTCTCCAATTATAAATTAATCAGCATCGGTAGAGGAGACAATAACCAAAGTGAAAACCAGTGGGTATCTTAGGCCCCTTCTACACTGTCATATAATTCAGGTTATCAAATCAGATAATCCACAGTAACTGTTTTGAAATGGATTATATGAGTCTACATTGTCATCCAATCCAATTTAAAGCAGTTAATCTGGATTTTATATGGCAGTGTAGAAGGGGCCTATGTTTTAGTGTTAGACCAAGGCTCTTTCTACACTGCCATATAATCCAGATTTTCAAAGCAGATCATTTGGATTTGATATAGCAATGCAGAAGGTACCTATGGCCCCTTCCACACTGCCCCTGTATCCTAGGATCTGATCCCAGACTATCTCATCCCAGATTATCTGACAGTGGAGATTTACATAATCCAGTTAAAAACTGATAATCTGGGATCAGATCCTCGGATGTAGGGCAGTGTAGAAAGGGTTTAAGACTCTGGGGACCCTTCTATACAGAACCTAAAATGTGGAAGTTACCAGGTTAAAAGAGGGGGAAGCTAAATGATGCTAGCGCTAAATCAGCACTCATTTGCAAAAACACATGGTAAAAAGGTCCCCTTATATCCTGATTTTGGCCAGAAAATGTGCATATTCGCATGGCTGTATAACCCTGCAAAACTTGTGATTTCCTTCCCTCCACCCTGTGGAGACTGCTCCAGAGCATGTCCTCTTTTAACAAGCCCTAAACAGCTGATCAGCCAATTGGGCTGTTAAATGGACACACAGCTGGTTTAAAGGAAGCACAAACAGAGAGCAATTAGAACTCTCTGAAACTCTTTATTTCACAGTTTATAATATTAAACGGAGCTTGCAATAAGATTTGGGGGAAGAGAGAGATAAGAAATGTGCTTGTGTGTACATTCAGATATTTCCATGTGTTCATATTAGATAGAGGATTTATTATGTGCTTTCTTGGAAGTTGCAGGATAAATCCACTACTTCCGGTCCCTGGACTACAGTCCAGACACGATTCCCAGAGTTTTCAGGACTAAATTAGTCTGGAAAACTGTGGGGATACCCACCCCCTCCCCCACAGCCCCCAAACCCCTCAAGTAAAATAAACTTACCAAACCTCCATTACAGCCTTGGAGCAGCTCTCTCGACGTGTAGAAATGATGCGCCAGGAGAGCGGGGGGGGGGGGGGGGGAGAGTGATTTTCCTCCTCCCCCCACTCTCCTGGCGCATCATTACTACACGCCAGGAGAGCTACTCCAAGACTGTCATGGAAGCCGGGTAAGTTTATTTTATTTTCAAAGGGGTCTGGGAGCTTCGGGGGAGGGGGTGGGCCAGTCCCGCCAGTCCCACAAGAGCATCTGGACACCCACCCCAGAAAGCGTGCGTTTTCTGGGGGGGAGGGTGAACAGGCCCCCAGGAAGATCTGAATTTTTAGAACGTGGATTCTCCTGGGATAAAGGCCTGTCTAGAATTGCCCTTGGTTATAAGGCTCCTCAGCTACTCTTTGCTTTCAGCCATCAAAGTGGTATCATCTACATATCTAAGGTTGTTAATGTTTTGTCCAGCAATTCTAACTCCAACCTTGGATTCATCAAGCCCCACACATCGCATGATGTGTTCTGCATACAAGTTGAATAGGTGGGGTAAGCCTAGGAATCCCATCTTCCGATGGTATATTGGCATATCTCTGGTTGTACTGATCCATTTAGTTTTTATGGCAAGAATACTGGGGTAGGTTGCCTTTACCTTCCACAGGGATTGTATTTAGTCTGAGCTCTCTGCCATGACCTTCCCTTCTTGGGTATCCCTTCACGATTTTGCTTGTGGCATCATCGAGGCGCTCAAGCTCCAGCACCACTACAAGACTACAGTTCTTTGCTGGAGCCTGGGTCCTATACTGGTAGAAAACGGGGATAAAAATTAAATGAGAGAGAGAGAGAGAGAAAGAGAAATTAAGATCAAGCATTATCTTTACAAATTTATTTCCTTTATCATCAAATAAGTGATAGATTACAATAGCATCCAACTAGATACACAACTGGTTGGAAAAAACATACTAAGAGTGTGCTCATCATTAAGGGGAACATCTGTTTCAATGAAAACCCTCAAAGTCTGTACATGGCAAAGAACGAGGAGGTAACATCTTAGCAAGAAGAAAAATCAGGATAGTTTTAATGGAATGGAACACTGAGCTGAGACCAACAACAACAATAATGAGAAAGAGGAGATTATGCATTTAGTCAAAACACAACTAGACAAAGCCAAAATAGAAGATACCTAGTTTGACAGCGGTACTGATAAAAATACAGCAGTGCTTGACTCAATTACACGTTGATATGAATCAGCTGTGTGAGTCAGCAGTGTGATACAACGTGGTGGGGGTGGGGGGAGTTGCGGGATGGGACATAATGTGATTTAATGCAATTTAATGCTCTCTTAAGAGAGCCATAGTTTCCAATCTCAAGAATGATCAGTTCTCCTTTATTTTATACTGGAATGTGGGTGCTATACTTTCAGAAGACAAATTGGAATCAGTTCAGAAAAGGACAATGAAGATGGCAAAGAGTAAGCAAAAGAAACTATTATGGAAAACTGGAAGAATATTAGGCTGCCAACTCAGAGAAGATGGGAAAGAAAGGAACATGCTACTATTCTTCAAACACCTAAAGAATCATCAAATCATAGGATAGTAGTATTGGATGAGACCACCAGGTCCATCTAGTCCACCTTCCCCATCACTACCCCTGCTTTTCACTAATACCACAGAGGACAGAACTAAATATGAAAGGAAGTAACAATATGAAAGGAAGTAACAGTAAGCATGAATGTCTGACAGTCAACCCGGCTGCCTAAAGATGAGTGTGTTCTAGACATTTTCAAGTCAAGCCTAGATTATACTCTTTCAGTGATGCTCTAGCTCTGGGTTACCTGAGCTTCAAGTGAGGCATAAAGCTAAAGGCCCAAAATGATTCCCCTATCGTTCCCTGAGTCATTCTGCTGGCAGCCTAAGAGCCGTCGCAAACTAGCCTCCTGCGGGAGCAAACTGTGCCAGCACATCCCTGACGTCATGAGACTGCGCCTCTCTCCCCGCCCCTTTCTCCGCCGTCTTTCTCCGTGCCAGAGTGGTTTTTCCTTTGCTAGGGCAGCATTGCCAGCGTACTCTCGTTGTTGACAGAATTCAACAACGAGAGTACACTGGCAATGCTGCCCTAGCAAAGGAAAAACCACTCTGGCACGGAGAAAGAGGCAGAGAAAGGGGCGGGGAGAGAGGCGCAGTCTCGTGACGTCAGGAACGTGCTGGCACAGTTTGCTCCCGCAGGAGGCTAGTTTGCGACGGGTCTAACATTTAACATACTGCAAGTTGTGTGCATATGTTTCTGTTTGTTTCTGTTTGTTTATGTGTGGCTGTAATTCCTCTGTAAGCTGAAACCCTTGTTACAGAAGTCCTGTTTTCTTCTGTGAACCAATTTGTGAGGGCTGAAGAATGAGTAAAGATAATTTTGGCAGTGATCTCAATCTTGTCCACATCAACTTTGTGAGGGAGGGTGGCCACTTGTGGTGTCCTTGAGTATGTTTGAGACAAGAATGCAGACAAGGTGAGCATACATGTTGATTATTATTATTATTATTATTATTATTATTATTATTATTTGCTTTATTTCTATACCGCATTTTTCAGCCCTTAACAGGCGACTCAATGCGGTTTACATGGTACAATTATCAAACAGTGTCAGTGCAATTAAAACATAACAATGCAACAAACAGGATCAACAGCATCAATCCACAACAGTTAACAATCAACAAGACAAATCAACAAAACAGACATAACATAAACGCCTCAGTTGAAATCAGATCCGTTCTCATAATCCTTGTGCCATTCCTATGTTCCATTTACCGATATAATAATATTATATAATTATTATATTATAATAATGAATTTGTTACCTCCCTCTCCCTCCTAGATATATATTTATAATAACAATAACAACAACAACAATAATAAATTTGTTACCTGCCTCTCCCAGCTAGATATAGATATAATAATAATAATAATAATAATAATAATAATACTTTATTTGTACCATCTCCCTAAGGGACTTGGTGCGGCTTACATAAGGCCAAGCCCACAGCACATCAATAAACAAAAGCAATAACAATAGTCAATACAAAACAGTTAAAATAAACTCAAAAACAGAAAATACACAATAAGCAATAAACAATAACAATATAAATAATAATAATAAATGAATGTACTGTATTACTTGCTTCTCCCTGCTAAATATATAGATATAATAATAATACATTTATTATCCGCCTCTCCCTGCTATATATATAGATACATAGATATATAGATAACACACATATACATAGGTGCTGGTCACCGACCGTTTGTGATATATATATATATATATATATATATATATATATACTAGCTGTCCTCTGCCACGCGTTGCTGTGGCCCAGTCTGGTGATCTGATCCCATGAACATCTCAAGAAATATCTTGTTCTTCCAACTTCCATCCAGAGGTTTTGCTTCCTCCAGTAATGTTTATTGTACTTTAGTAATATTGATGTATTTGAATGAGTGAAGCATAAATGAAGACAAACAACACAGAACAAGGGCTCTTGGCATCCATGAAGTTCTATTTCAGATTCCCATGAGATGCACCAAGCACTCCACTACACATCTAGTTTTCAGAAAACCATCTTTCTCTTTCTAATGTTGGCTATGCTGGTTGCTTACATTTAACTTTTAGATCATTCATCTACTCCATTCATCTACTTCATCTACTCCTTACACATTGTCAAAAAAGAGGGAATCCATCACTGGGGGGGGGGGGAACAGAGAAGAAGGGGCATGTTCAGGTTGATGAGGAGTGATATGATATCAAGGGCTGTCACCGAGAGGAGGGGGAAGGCCTCTGCTGCCCCAAAGGTCAGGACCAGATGTAATGGTTGGAAGTTATAGAAGAGTATATTTCAATAGAATATTATAAGGAACCTCTTGACGGGAAGAGTTATTTGGCTATGGAAAAAATCGCTTTAAAAAGTAACAAGAACTCATTATCTGAACATCTTTTTTAAAAAAAGGCAGACAGATACCTGCTGTGGATGCTTTAGCTCAGCAGTTCTCAACCTGGGATCCCCTAATGTTTTTGGCCTACAACTTTCAGAAATCCCAGCCAGTTTACCAGCTGTTAGGATTTCTGGGAGTTGAAGGCCAAAACCATCTGGGGACCCCAGGTTGAGAACCACTGCTTTAGCTGGAGATCCTACATTGACCAGGGAGTTGGACTCAATGCAGGATGTACAACTTCCAATTATATTATTATATGGCTCTGTGGCAATCAACAAGAAAACATATTTACTGGATATGTGGAGCCTCACTCTGAAATTAGGCGTATTAGTTTCTTGCGCATATACTTCAGTATTGTTGAGGAGGTTGTGTCCAGGTAACCTGTGTGGCTTCTCACTCTGCTGTCGAGTTGCCAGCAGTGCAATATGGGTTCTTACTGTCTCTGTCAAGTAGACTTAGTCTACGGAATTGTAGAATTAGACATAGCCTACAAAAGCTTGCACGGCCAACTTCTTTTTCTCAGTCTCTAAGGTGCTACAAGATCCCTATTCATACTGATATTCCAGACTAACGTGGTTATGCCTTTCAATTCTGCCTTTATCAAAGTTCATGAACATTGTCATGCTTTGTTCTTCTAACCAGCTGTCTTCTCTTCCTGCCCCTGCACAAGGATCTCTGAAACTGGCAGATCTTGTGAAAGTATGTCATATACTGAAGCTTTCTGTCTCTCAGACTACAAGCCTAATTTACTGCATCACACAAACATATTTTCCCACATTTTCTGACTGGTCACAATCTTCTTTATCACCTTGTTATGTTATGATAACAAGTCTATAAATAATGCTTTTAGGGAACTGGTTCAAAAAGTTATTTTTCAAAGAATGGTTGCCTTCTGCATCCTGATTTTTACTGGAGGAAGCTGTTACTGAGTGGACTTCTTTTATTGTCTTGTTTGACTGATCATTATTAGTTTAATACTTTTAATATTTACATTGTTATAATAGCTGATTGAGTTTTAACTATTTACTTGTAAACTGTTCCGAGATGACATAGAAAATGATGTCCCAAGGTAATGTGATGTAACCCGGGATAAACCTGTTACTGTGGATTTATCCAGAGTTTTAAAAAATCACTAGCAAAGGTTTAGATATTCCAGGAAGATCTGGATCTTTGTTGGTGTCATGGCTATGGAGACTGTTATTGGGATCACCAGGGTTCAGGCAGACCTGGGAGGTGGGATGGCAGTGCCACCCTTCCCTCCTTGAATCTCGTTTTGCCCCATAACCGAAGAAACAATGCATTTACAGATGCAGAAGGAATTCCTTGTAGCTCCATGGTGCTTGGAAATGACATGACAAAGCTTTGGAAAGGGGAGGGGGCTAATGAGATTACTGTCACAAATTAGCCCCATTATGTGGCAGTGTGGATGTTGAGGTGGGCTTGGGGGTGGGTCAGGCCAGGAGATGTGGCTTAAGGCTTGTCTAAATGGACTGAATAGCCTGCACTCTCCATGACATTGCTCCTGGCTGACTTTATGATGTCCAAGAACTTGCAGTCATAGTGGGGTAAACTGGGTTAATCTGGTTTAGCTCTGCATTAAAAGAATTCAGGGGAAGCTCTTCCAAAACTCCAGAGCAGTCCCACGGTTTGGGTACAGTGAGGACTTTTTCTCTGTCCACATGGGCTGCCTTAGCCATCACCTTTTCCCTGTGCCCATTAGCACAGGGGAAAGGGAATAGGTTAGATCTGTGGTGCCACTGTCTTGGCTGCTATTTGGCTGGAGAGCTCCATTGGAGGTACCAGAGAGAAAGTGATAGTACAGTGGGGTTGAGCAGGCCTTAGGCCAGCTGGACTCTGCCCCATTGCCACCATGGGTTGGAGACAGAGTGTGTGGCTGCCTCTGAACTGGTCATAGATTAAATGGCCAATGTAGATGAGCCCTAAGTTATGCTTTAATAAGTACCCAATGTAGGATATTTGTGGGTTCCTAAGATGCATATGTGATCCCTAAGATGCACATGTATATATGTTTTTAAGTACATAGCTGTGTGCTGGTGTCTTCTTGGGAAATGGAATCATGGTAAATAATACAAATTTTATCCTAATTCCTGTTTCTCTTTTTCAATGTCAGATTTTCTCAAACTATGCTCCTACAGATGATTTGGACTTCAGCTCCCAAAATTCCTAACTGCTGGTAAGTTGGTGGGGATTTCTGGGAGCTGAAGTCCAAAACACCTGGAGGAGCAGAGGTTGAGAAACACTGTTCCATATCATCTCACTGGCCACTTCTGCCTGTGCTGACTGTGCATCAGCATGGAAGGTGTCTGGCCATCCCACCACACCAATGAGTGGCTTGCCTCCCCGAGTGACTGCAAAATGTGGCAGGAGCTGGCATTTTATGCAGGTTCATGTCACATTTTGGCCAGTTTGGAAGGGCCCACAGCTCTTAATCAGGACACGAAGAGGATGCTTCCAAACCCTTCCAGCCAACAAGTGAAGCTGAAATGAAGAATTGTGACAGTGGTCCTACTTCTGATTGTTACAGCCACCATATCTGGAAGTAAATATGTTCATTCTGGTAACCCTTTCTATTTCCAACAATGAATGTATGACTATATTTGTTATGATTGCAATTTAATGAGAGATAACATTATTTCTTCTGCAGTGCTAACTATAATTTATAGTTTGGGGGTTGTAGTCTCAATAAATGGAAGAGGAGAATTATCACAAGGTTCAAGTACAGTCCCATGCTATGCCTTATGCTATTGCCTTGGGCTCTGTTATTGGCGCTGAAGCTACAAAAAGCTGGTGAGAGTATTGTACTTTAGCCCTACAATCTCTAGCATAAAACTTGCTTTTTTAAAAAAAGGAAAAGTAAATATAGATATCTATTTTAGTTACTTTTGAAAAAGAAGAAAGGATTGGGATGTTTAAAAGACAGTAACTGGAATAGTAACTAGTAGTGGGTTCTCTTTAGAGCTATAATGAATTATATTTAATAGTAATTTTCCAATCTCTATATTTTCACAGGACTACTGTTGTGAACCAGATGCCTTAAAGGAGCCAGACACAAAGCCAAGGTCCAAACAAAGTTTATTAGCACAACAAAATTAGTTTAGGAACACTTAACTCAGTGTTTCTAGTGATAACTGAAAGTCTGTAGCAAACTGCTGTGCCAAACGTAACTAAGCGGATAATCCGGATTATACTGGAATATAATCCGGGATAACAAAAAGTTCTAGCAAAATGCTTCAAAAACACAGAGTTCAGTGAACACAAGTAAACAAGGTGGAAGCAAGCAAAATCATCGTCAAAAAACAGTCCCAAGTCAAAGCACCTCCAGAAGAAGATGGTTAAGTCCAAACTGCAATGTCGTCATCCAAAAACAATCCGAAGTCAGAGGGGAAGTAGAAGTCAGCACTTACGAGATTCCAGTCAGAAGAAGCACGGAAACACAGTAACCTGCAGATTCCAGGACCCAAGCTCAAGAGTAATGGCAGCAACAAAGTCCCAAGCATGAGTACAACACTTTGCCTACTGCAAAGTCCCCATAGTTTGATACCTACTTTTATCCTATAACTCATTATCAGATGATGAACTGCTCTCCACCCTGTCTTCATCACTCTCAGCTGCCTTAGCTTCCACAGCTGCTCGCCACCGCTTGTCTCCCCAACTTTTCCATCTTTTATCAAGACTTAGGTCGCCCCATGTATTACCAGATTGCCAATCCCCAGAGAAACCTTCAAACTCATCACTAGATGTTGGTTGTGTACATATTTCTCTGATATCCTGCACACGGGTCCAATCCAGCCCATCCTCCTCTTCATCACTATTCCCAGTCCCATCACTTCCCATGAACCCCATAAACTCTTCCTCCTCAGTTGGAGCATTAAGTATTTCATGGATACGTTTCCTTTCACGTTCTTCATCTGATTCTTGTTCCCGTTTAATCCGCTTTATGCCTCTACCCCCATCTCCCTCCTCCTCCATTTCAGAATCTGAGAAACCTTCAAATGAGTCAGTATCTGTAGGTGTCATGAATATCTCCCTAATTCGCTTCCTTTGCTTCTCCTGCTCCAACACCTGAGCAGCCCTCTTTCTCCTTCTGCTACCAGTTGTAACTTGACCAGCACACTCTACTGCAACAACTACTATAAAATATATTTCAGAGTAATACATACTAAGAGTACCAAAAAATTAGCAGCAGTCACTGGGAGTGTTTATTTAGTAACACCATCTAGCAACAAGACATTCTAATGGGCACCTAGCAACTACCGCTTATGTTTGAGATCATGAGAGTTATTCATTTTAATGCAGTTTTATTGGACTGCTTTTGGAACCTGTTACTGAAATAGCAGCAGGTGTAATGAACCATCAAAGCCTGCGCATGACATAAAGTTAAACAGTTTTAAGACCCCTTCCACCCTGCCTCTATATCCCACGATCTGATCCCAGATTATCTGACAGTGGAGACTCACATAATCCAGTTTAAAGCAGAGAATCTGGGATCAGATCCTGGGCTGTAGGGGCAGAGTGGAGGGGGCTATAGGTACACAGGAAACTGCCCTGTACCCAGTCAAACCATTGCTTCATCTATCTCAGTATTGTTTCTGACTGATAGTGATTTGCCATATTTTTTTCTTGTCTTGCTCAAGATCTCCAGGATTGAATCTTAAACATTTTTTCACTGAGTTGTGGCACTTTTCTAAAGATATCTAATGGTCACAGATGAGAAGAAAATTCATATGTTGTATTTTAATATCAAACAATTTTCAATGTTTTTGCGCTCTCTTTTAGCCTCATATAGAGAAAGTAATTAATTGCATTTTAAGAACGCATGAAAGCTGTTGATCTGTTATGCTGGGCACAGTTAAATTAAAGGAGGCTTAGTCTTTCATTTGAAAATTATAGAAAAATGTGTACTGATGAACTCTTAAACCCACACAAAGTTTTACTGATGTCAACAGGTTTAACAAGTTGTAGAAGGTCCTCTATCAGAAAAAGCCTTAATAGGTAAATTTAGGGTATGGGGGTGAGAGAAGATAAGAGTGACAGTATTAGGAACACAAGTTTGCATATATTAAACAAGCATACCATCTGGAGGCTTTATATAGTATTTTTGGGTTTAATGTGATTGATTTGGCCTTTACATTTTTTTTAATATATCCTTAAGAGATACGTGAATAAATTTAGGCTGTTTCTACTGATTGACTTCTGGTGCTTTTCTACCCTTCTCTTCAGTGTTAATTATATATATATAAATTCACTCAGAACTATAGAAGAAATTACAAAAACTAGAAGTTAAAAATGATGGCTTCTAGGTCAGTTATGGAATTCTAGCATAAATCTCAACAAGTTTGCTGAATTCCAAAAACAACAAAGCATACATATACTTAAATCTAATTGTCATTCTCAGTTCAATGTTGACTTGCCATGTTCCTGTAGATTCAGTGGATTTACTGCAGTTGAAATTTGGTCATGGGATTAATTCCGTGTTAGGGTGAAGCTTCTAATATCTTTTCATTTTAACAGACAGAAATCAAAAAGATTACAAGTGTGGAAAACTATCTGGAAGCTGGGCAATTTCATATGAAAATAAATTTTTGGGAAGCACTGTGCTACAATTTGGAGTGAGCTTTTGCAGTTGTGGAGATAAGGCATGGGGTAACTGAAGCAGGAGTATTATGCTTTGTGCAGAAGTTTGTTGCAGTTTCCGCCAAAATGATTTGGAAAGAAATCTACAAATTGTGATACATTTGGCCCATGGAAGAAACAAATGAGGCAATACAACAGTCATCTGCATTTATCTGAATGACTGGTGCACAGATGATAATTTCGTTTCTACTGTTCCAAAGAAAGGATCCAAATCAACAAGGTCACATTTTGGTTTTCTTCTGCTTATGGAGTTCAAGCTGTGTCATTCCTCAAGCTCCCAAAATAAAGACATCCGCCCACAAAAGGGAGGAATCAACAAGAAGATTCTGAAAGTTTATAAAAGTAGAAAAACTATTGGCAGGAAGGATAGTAGAAGGATATACTGAAGATGCAGGGTTTGAGCATGCTTATGGATTGTAGAGTGTTGGCTACTGAAAAACAAATGCTAGTTGTGAATTTATCAGATCTATAGCCCAACTTTCACCCTAAATGGGACTCATTAATATAGAAAGAATCATTGTGTGGATAAAATGAGAATCCTAGAATAAGACATTGCTGGCTGCCAGAACTCGAAAGGAAAGCCCTCGGCACTGCTAAGTTTTGTTGAAGGTCCACCTTGTCACATCAGGTTCTCATTTGGAGGGAGCTGTTTCCAGTACATGCAACTTAATTTTAATATTTGTAAAATTCCACAAAGATTTTACGACATTCTTGCCTCTGTATCTTTTTATTATTATTCAGGTATTGCTAACTTAGATATGGGTGAGGAGAGAGAGGAAGGAATGTTTGGAGCTCTGCAAATCCAATTTCAGAAGGAATTGAATAGTGAAGAATTTGTAATCTATAGATCCTGCATAAAAGATGAATTTTTGTAATTTTGCAACTAAATATGTGAAAAATAAGAAGGGAATCATTTTGGAAGTATCTGTTCTTAATGTTCTGATTGCTGAATCCCAAAACTTGACAATCACCTTCAGTGTCCCCACATTTTCTTTCTTTTTTCTTTTTTTTGTTTCTATTTTTAAATTTTTATTGATTTATCACAATTATTACATACTATTGCATTTTATACATCAACCTCTTTAACATGTTGTTTTGTTGTTTTGCTTTGACATTTCCTCCCCTTTTCTCTTTTTCCCCCCTTTTTTTCACCTGAGGTGAGGTCCCCACATTTTCTAAAGAAAGCCTTACAGTTTTCTTTAGAAAATCTGTCTATTACATGCTCATTGTGTATTATCATTCCTTATTTTCTGTAAATTGTTATAATGTTGAAATTTGTATTTCTCTTTTATTAAGGCTGTTAAACTTCTACCAGTTTTATTTGAATTATCACAGAAAAAATATTTTCACCATAAAAATAATTGGCTCCTTTAACAGCAATATTATTCAACAGTACCTTAATCTATAATATTTTACATAAGCTTTTTACCATGGAATTTTTATGTTCTATTTTTAATTGCCATCTTTTTGAATAGCTCTGATTATTCTTGCCCTCAGCATTTCCTAAAAATCTAGCTTCTAAAAGACACCACAAAAGCTCCCAATATATTATAGTATGATACCAAGCTGAAATTAAAATGTGTTCTTGATTTTTATTTTAATGGCTATTAGAAATTCTTTATTCTTAAGTAATAGAGTACTGTGTCTGTGCTATGCAAACCTCTCTTATTTCTTCCTTCTCATATTATCTGTATTGTTCTTTTGGTATAGGAGAAATATAAAAACCTCGAAGTGGTTTGCTTTGTGAATGAATGAACTTTTAGCAGTTTTGGTGCAATGTATGTCACACAAATGTACATAATAAAAAAACTGTTGCAATTCCAATTTGAGTATGTTGGTAAATAATTGAGACAAATGATGGACCATATGATGTAGAAGTTTGAATCCTGGATTAGGACTCTGGGGTCTCACATACATGGGTCTTAAACTCAAGACTCTTTGTGCATTTGATCCCGACTCTTTGCATGACATTCCTGAACATCTGGTGGGCATGGGTTCAGGATGGTTGTGTGGCTACCTCCAGGAGCACTCCAGTCCCAGATTCACAGGGCTGTATAGAAAATACTTGTGAGATCAGAGTTTGAATCCCCACTTAGCTACTGGGTTTCCTTAGGAAAGTTATTCTCTCATAATGTCAGAGGAAGGCAATAGTGACCCCCATCTGTAAAAGTCTTGCCCAAGAAATTCCTAGGATAGGGTTGTCCAAATTAAAATTTGTTTTGGAGTCACATAACAGCAAAATCACAATTAGCACACAGATTCTTAGCTATTTGGATATCCTTAGTGTAGATAAGCCTCATCCCCATGAGAAATGTAGAGGTGCTCATAGTTAACATGTATTTATGATGAGTTCCTTAATGCATCATGCAACAAAATAAGAATTTTTCTCCCATGTCTGTTCAATGTAGGGACCCCTGCCACAATCAAGCTCACACATTTAAATCAATCATTATGTTTTTGTTATTTTGGCCTATTAATCATTATGCACCAAAATTGTATTATATGATATCACTTTGACTACTAATATGTTTTAATTTAGTAAGGCTGTCTGAAGTAATGTGGGACAGTAATAAATATTGTCTGAAAGGATTTATCAGCACTGTAAGTCCACCTAAACCCTCTATGATATTTTTCATAGTCACTACCACTCTTGCTGTCTCTAATTTTATTGAAATGGATGCCTCTGTTGATGAGTGAAAGGAAGAATGCTTTAATATGCTTTCAAGATCTATTTACTAGGATGACGAGTGCTTCCATAATATTATCCTCACAATATATCTCTGTCTGGAATACAAGATTTTTGTAACAATAGTACCCTTAGGTTTTCAACATGTCATCTACTTTAAGAAACAAATAGATATTACCAGAAAGATATTTAAAATGGTTGATATCACATTGTATCTCATTCTGGTCCACAAGAGCTTTAATACCTGTTTCTTTTATAGAAAACCAATAGATCATTTAAAAAAATATAGCTCTCAGAGCAATGTAGAGGAAAGTGTGTTGAATAGTATTTTGCCCTAAGTTTACCATGGAAGTGCTAGCATGTCAAAATACAAATGAAGAGAGCCAGCATTTTCTGTTTCTAATGTCCATACGACGCCTCAGGTAATAGAGGAGTAATTCAAGATAAAACAGTTAAACCTGCTTTGTCCTGAATTGTTTAGATACCCTTCCTGAAAGACCCGGTTCACATGGGGTATGGGCCCTGTGGGGACAGACTAGTGGGACTGTTCCTACAGTCCCAGTACTCTGTCCCCAGAGATCAATCCACTTCTTCTGGTACCATGAACCCAGAGAAGCAAAGAGTGCATCCCCATCCCCAATCCCTTCAAATGCCTTAAAAATAAGAAAAACCTACCAGGTTGCCATGAGGCTGCTCTGGCAGTCCTTCTGGTGCTTAAAAATGACACGCCAGGAAGTGTTCGTGTGTGTGTGGGGGGGATTTCTCCTGCCCCCCCCCCCAGTGCATCATTTTTACATCTCATGAGGGCTCTGAAGCAGGTTTAAGTCATGCCTGGAAGTGCCGATAGATAGGCATACATTTTTGCATATAAGACTAAGGAGTTTAGTTCAGATGCCTCCTCATTGTTCCTAAGTCAGATACTGCATCTGGCAGCAGTTGGTATTTAGGGTTCTAATAATAAAGAAGGGAATGTTTATTTATTTATTTATTTATTTGACTATCAAGACTTTTTTTCTTTATGAAACAGAAGGTTGTGGTCTATAAACATAATATACTTCACCTTGATAGAAGAGGGCATTTTTTTTCATAGCAAGGGCATGACGGTGAAGTACGCAGTGGCTGCTGATGCATCCTTTGGCTTTTTCTTTCCTTTTCTTTTTGTGATTACACCAGACGTCTTCCCAGTTATCGCCTTTGCTCCATTTGTGCACACATCAATATAGTTATCCCATAAGATGCTATTCTCTGTGAAAAATTCATCTAATAATTAAAATTTTCAGTGCCAATTGTGGTAGTCTTTAATGGTTTGCAGAAAAGTAGATCCTCTTGAAAAGAGTCCATGTAAGAATAGTACGCAAATAGCATTAATACTGCCAAACCAGCTACATTGGTTGAGGTTGTTGTAGGTTTTTTCGGGCTATACGGCCATGTTCTAGAGACAGTGATTCTGGCCATGAAAGCCTTCGACAATACATTGGTTGATTCAACCATTTGAAGTGAACATTTCGTGGATTTTATAGGTAAAATTAAATTCCCTTTCACATCCTCTGATAAGTCTACAATTCATCAGTATACTTCCTTCTAAAAATATCATTTGACTTATCCTTGCATTCTGGATGCCCCCTCTCAAAATGGTGATGCATTTTTGCTGGTAACACTGAACTATTTGCCACAAATTATGCACTGTGGTTTATTATCAGTGGTCTCAGTGAATCCAATAGCCAAGTTAGAATCATGATAATTTTCTTTAGAGTTCTTAAAACTGTGGAACTGATCTCTGAAGAAGTAGAGCTTTGTAACTCATTGTAATTCAGCTGCAATAACACCTCCCTCTTCTCCCACACTGTAGTTAGAAAATAATATGCACATAATATGGGAACAATAAAAATAATAGATGTTGGATAATTAATTTAAAAAGTTCCAGTTATTCAGAATGGCTTAACCTTTTAATGCGCAACTTTGAATATGCAAAGTTGTATATAATTTTTGAACTTCACATCCTTTTAAACTTCTTTGAAAAATAGCTTAGGATGACACCTCTTCAAACATTTCATTTTTAAAGTATTATTATGAAAATCGTGCTTGTATTGCATTTAGGCATAAATTAAAACACATTTTATAAAATCTTTATGAACTGCTTTTTATTTGATATTTTGTTAATTTTTTAAAAAAATACTACTTTTTAAAACATTAATACTTTACTCCATATTATAAAGGACATGTACAAAATATTTAAACCTTCTAACTTAAATACAAAAAGCATTAGAATTTATAAAACATGAAAGTCAAGAAAAAAATAAATACAGAGTGCATAAGTTGAGAGTTGAACAAAATATATTTACAATTATAAAGACAAATCTGTTAAATATTTTAAAATCCTTAAAAGTATACATTGTATATTGACTAACTTTTGTAGGGTTAGTGTAAGGTTATTATTATCAAATAATATAAATTCTGCTGCTAGTTGTAAATGACATTGAAAAACTGTAAAATATGTTTTTTTAAAAAATATTTAAATTACAAAAATAAATTCATAAAAATAAAAATTAAAGGACTCTCCAAACATAAACTTGTCCTTGGGCCCCGCTAATCTACGTTATTGCACTGAATCTATATTTTGACCATTTTGGGAACTGCATTCCCTTAAACATTGAATAAAACCAATAATACATACCTCTTGGATGTTGATACTTCCATGTCTATTCTAATGGACTTGGCAGAATTTTTGGTTTATTTTAAGGACTCCATTTTCAGCCAGTGATACATCAAAATATTTCAGTGTTATTCTCCCAAACAGATATATTTTGTCCTCAAGATGTAAAATAAACTAAATTGATTTTTAAAAATAATAAATCGCAGATAATACACTTTAAAATCAATCTATCAGTTTACAAGAAAAAAAATGAAAAGCAAGTACTGTCTTGAGAAGCAAGTAAACCACAGTTTGATATGCAATGAAACTTTTTCCAGATAATTCTTAAAATATGGCAAATCTTCTGTTTCCAGTTCGTGAAAGCATAGACATTCACAGAGAGCACATCCAGACAGTGCCTAAAATGTGCGAGCACTTATGTTTTCCCCTGGGGCATCCAAACGACAATGGTAAAAACTAATTCATTTGGCACAAAGCAGGAAAACCCTGCTTTGTTCTGAAGTAATTTGACAGTTGGAAAGACCCGAGTATTTCCAGGTTTGGGAGTTGTGTGGATTGGGCCTGGGGATCATGTCGTGCGACTTCCAGTTCCAATCCACACAGCTGTCTTGGGATCTTTGGCCTTTTGGAGACCAAGAAATCCACAACAACTCCTACCCCCCCCCCCCAAACCCCTCTAAAAAGCATATAGAAATGATATGCCAGGAGAAGGGGGGGAGTAAAATCATTCCTGCTCCCCCCTTCTCCTGGTGCGTCATTTCTATATGCCAAGAGAGCTCAGGAGGAAGGGGAATGACAGTCAGGGTTTTTTTTTTTCTTTTTTAAAAGGCTTTTCTGGGTGGTTTTGTTTTGAGTCTGGGTGCCCTGGAGCCCCCGGTGGCGCAGTGGGTTAAAGCACTGAGCTGCTGAGCCTGTTGATCGAAAGGTCGCAGGTTCGATTCCGGGGAGCGGCGTGAGCTTCCGCTGTCAGCCCTAGCTTCTGCCAACCTAGCAGTTTGAAAACATGCAAATGTGAGTAGATCAATAGGTACCGCTCCAGCTGGAAGGTAACGGCGCTCCATGCAGTCATGCCGGCCACATGACCTTGGAGGTGTCTACGGACAACGCTGGCTCTTTGGCTTAGAAATGGAAATGAGCACCACACCCCAGAGTCAGACATGACTGGACTTAATGTCAGGGGACTACCTTTACCTTTACCTTACCTGGGTGCCCTGCTAGGAAGTCTGGCAGAGCATCTGGACACCCGCCCCAGAAAAACATGAGCTTTATGGGGTGTGTATAGACTGCAGTACGGGCCCAATTGAGATTTTAAAATCTGATTGGATTCACATTAAAGTCCTGTTTGGAACTGCCCTGCGAAAGTGACTGGCCTCTGCATTTGTTGGGAAGCGGTACATATTGTCCATATGCCTTATGTATCCTTCCGATATTTTGGTTCAGAGGATCTGACTGGTGAACTATAGAGTCTATAGTTTTTGTTTCAAATGCAAGGTGCTAAATATATTCCCTACTCAATACTTTTCCATATGCTGCTCATGGGTGCAAAAATCACTATATTGATTTCTAAAATAATAATAATACTTTTTTTTTGCAAAGCACTTGGAATTGTTTCACAGCGCACCAAGTGCTCTGTGGAACACAGTTTGAGAAATGCTATTCTAAATTATTCTTGAAAGTAAATACTATTAAACTCAATTGGACATACAGTACAATTCCCCTGTCCGCAATGGGATACATTCCAAGGGATACATTTGAAAGTTTTGTTAGAGTTCTGAAATTTTCACCACCAGAACTTTAGCAACACTGTAGAAGCAAAGCACCAGTGCCCCCTAGTTTTCACAACCAGAACTTTAGTTTTGTAAGTACTTTAGAACCATTTAGAACCATGGATTGCACATGCCTACTAGATAGCATTGGGTTACATTTTGGGCTATGTTGTCCTTTGCCTCAGGCAAAAAAAATGTGCTGGTCCTGTATGTACATTTCTTAGTAGGTGGGTTAAAGTGGATAACTGTGGCCCTCCTGATCATTATGGACTGCAGCTACTTTAATTTTGTGCCATTCGTTCTGTGTCTAAGGCTGAGGTGGAGTTATAGGCCCCCAAAATCTGAAGGGCAATGTTTTCCCCCTTCTGTTATAAGTATTTTATAGGAGAATGAGATGTAAATTGTGTTTTAAATACAGTTTTATAGTTCTAGCTTACGTTGCCATCAAAAAGAAATCCTGATTAAGTAAAGAGCGTGAGATCATTGCTTCTTCTTCTTAAATGCCTGTATTAGTATGATTCAGTTTATTATTATTATGATTGGTAAATCTCCTTGGAAGGGCTTTACATCTTGAAAGTTTATGCCATTATAAATTTTCAACTCTTTAAGATACCTTGAGTCTCTTTGTTGTCTACCCTGAAAGGCAGAATGTAAATAATTAAGATAAAAATAACAAGAAGATATATCAAAATCAGTGGGACTTCAGAGAAAAAATCCTTGGGATCGGGAGTCAATTATTTATTATTTTATTTATTTAAAATACATCTCATATAGTGCCTTTTATCAAAGATTTCAACACAATTTACAAAAATCAAAACAACAAATAAAAACAACAGAGAATACATCCAAAACAACCAACAGATAAAAGTGCTATTAATAGTCATATAATGCATAAGATAGTTTGAAAAAACACAGAAGAGCCTTGTGGCATTTAAAAAACTAACTGAATTTTCTTTAGAATAAACTTTCGTGGAATGGAGATCACCTAATGAATGCTCAAAACAGCTCATTTGACTGATATCTATATATATGTTTGAGTGAGTAACGGATGGGGGCGGGGGGGGATCCTAGAACAAAAGCTACAAGCTGTCACCACTCTCTAGAATGGTCATCAAGAATTAACTCCATGTTGATATTGACATCTTATCATACACAAACAGATTAATATATCTGGAAGGACTTTATCCTTTATTCAAGATAAAAGAGGGCGCATCCAGACAGCACTTATAGTGCGCACCCTCCAGCGTTTTCCCCTGGAGTGTCCAGATGATGCTTCAGGGAAAAAAATGAATGATTTTGGCACAAAGCAAGAAAACCCTGGTTTGTGCCAAGGTAATTTGTCTGTTGGAAAGACCCGAGTCTTTCAGAGGACCCATGTCTTTCCAGGTGCGGGGACTGTGTATATGGCACTGGGGATCTCAGTGTACAACTTCCAGAGCCCATCTACACAGCTTTCTTGAGTTTCTTGGACTCCTGGGGCCCAAGAAACCCAAGACAGAACCACCCCCTCCAAAACCCCTTTTAAACACAACAAACGCAGGTATTTATCCAATAAAAACTTCATTGAAGGTCCTATCATGCTTTCACAATAACACTCATTGTTTACCCCTATTTCAGTCCTTCTTTCAGTTTGAGGGGATTAGAATTGTATGTATAGTTCTGTCGGGGTCAATCTAGATAGCCTCTTTCCCTTTAAAATCTCCCCCACCCTGCTGCTTTAAGAATCCCTTCAGGGGCGTAGCATCAGAAAAGGCACTTGTGGTTCTTGAAAGAATCAAACTTTTTTGTGATTGGAAGGTAAAGAGAGAGAAAGGCCGGAAAGTCTACAAAATAGCACGTCCAATTGGAGCTGTATTTATGTCCAGTCAGTTATATTCAAGTTCTGTCAGAGTGAAATATTGAGACCATCTTTGAGACAGTTGAACACCATACCAGAAAGAGACAAGAAGAAGAAATAAAGATTCAAGAGCTTCAGTTCAGTTAGAACTGTGTCTATCTCTCAAAGACGTAAAGTCTTGTCAGTTAATAAACTCTTGTTTGATTTAACTCCGATCTATTCCCTGTGCAGCCAGTTCACCTTTCAAGTAGTTAAGATAGCGTGGGAGCAGAACAGGTCCCACCATACATATCTACCAACCACAAGCTGTAAAACCTAACAATGAATGTACATTAAACCAATGAGGCCACAGATTATAATTTGCAGAACAATGTCTGTTATTTTGAGTGTCTATAAAATGTTGATGTCTATAAAATAAAGGCATGTCAGATCTGGGATTCTCCCCTGACATCCTTCTCTGATCACTGCAGCAATGAAAATGACTTCTGATCCTGTACTCATCTATTTGTGTTGGAAACATTAGAGCTGGCACACCGGGAATGGACTCTGAAATTCAGGGTAAGCCCTGATTACTAGGACTTGCATGGGAAACTACCAATGAATATAAAGTGCTGTACACAGTGCTGGATTTGGGACAAATGAGGCCCTATGCTAGTTAAGTTATGAGAACCATTGCTGGACCCTAAAGGGGGTAGGATCAGTAGGCCAACACTGCCTGTTTTGTGGCACACTGACTATGAACTCTATCTTTATATCTGGAATTGCTCCAAAACATGACACCTTCAAATTTAGAATTGCACAACATAAGCAAAATCCACCTTAAATATTTTTTGAAGGGTGATGCCCCCCCCCCCCCATACAACAGGGCTCTGTACTTAAGCACACCTAGGCACAATGGTAAAGCCAGCACTGCCTGTAGGCTATAGCTCATAGGAAAGAACTGACTAAATCACCATTGCGTATTCCTTGCTTAAGAAATGTCTGTGGAATTCATGGGGTCCCCACAATTCAACAGGCAATTTCAACACACACACACAAATTGGCTGTAACTGACTCAGTGACTAAGGGCTGAAGGCAATTTAAATGTAATATAGAGTAATGCAAGTGAAAGATTAAGCCACTCTTACTAATTTAAACATTTGGCAGATGATAAATTTCAGGAAAAAAAAATCTATTCCTAATCTTTCCAATTTATGTCTTAATAAATATTCAAATGTTTTTAAAAACCTGCTGTGTGATTTCATGAGTATTTTATTTTATTTTTGTCAGTATTAAACTGAGACTGTATGTTTATGTGTGTATGCACGAAACTGTGATCCCAGTATAGCAGTACTGCCATGTTTTGCAATGTGGCAATGATATAACTGCTGGTACACCTGATGCTAAGCTCTGTTGCGCTAGTGTGGTGCAAACCAGGGACTAATTAAACCAAAGGAATAAGAATAAATAATCCTCCAGTTATTAAATTGGAATTCTATTGCAAGATAGGCTGTGGAAATTAATTTTATATGTTTTATTTACATAAACAGTAGCATGGCAAAATAAGCACCACAATCTGAAGAATAAAATGTCAGATAAAATACAGAGTGTAAAAATCAAGAGACTTAAGAGTGATTTTACTTATTTTTGAGGCTTGTTGTTTAACACATCTATGTAGAATGTGTTAATGCTCCCCCCCCCAAACACACACGTAACTGTGTATGTACGAATTTACTGCATTATAAATGAATTTGATGGCCCAAGAACCAGAGAGCTGAAAAGAAACAGGGCACACAAAGCTACTTGAAAGTTGCACCCTATGATTGTCAAGATGAAGGCCGACTTGGGTCCCAATATGGTAAACAGACATCCAGCTTGTTTCCATGCATAAGTCAGCAAAAGAACAGCTTTGGGGAATTTGCTTCCTTGCTCTGGAGTGGGAGAGTTACTCTAGGAGCATAGAACAGAAGGAAACACATTCTGGTTTCCATTACTACTTGAAGGAACAGGGTCTTGTGAAAGGTTATGGGAAATGGAGAGGCTCATCCAAGCCCCCAATACATTGAGCAGTGAAGGAGGTTGTCTTCTGATTTGTTTATACAGTTTTAATAGCCTGTATTCACTGTGCAGTTGCTTTTGACTGTCTTCATGATATTCTGGAACTTCTGGTGCTTATTGTGATTTAGCCCCATATTAAGAAAAGTCAAGGCATGCTCCGGAGTTTGACCGAAACTCTGGAGCAACCCCATGGCTTCAGTGCAGTGTTGACAACAGGACTGAATTTGATTTTGACTGGCCCATTACCCACTATTCATAGGGGGACAGAATGGGTTCATGTCACTGTCATCACTCCTGCCAGATGACTGCAGAGCTCAATGACATCATGATAAAAATGGTAAGGTGACAGTCCAGAGGAGTTGAAGTGGTCTCAGTGTAGCTGGAATGGCTGGACGCTATCTTTCTGCTGTCATGGGTCGGGAATGGAGCATAGGCTCCCCAGAGAACTAGCTCTTTTGGGGTTAGTCTGGAACATTTCAGCTCCCAGTTGACCTCAGATTAAGCAGCCTGAATAGATGATGCCTTCAACTTGGCTCCTGTGGGAAAAATATGTCCAGCCCTAAAGTGATTAGAGATAGTGCCCACCAAAATTCCATCTCTAGAAGCCAACTGGATGAGAATCTCTCCCATACCTGTTTCTCACATTTACTCATCACTGAACTAAATCAAGGTGTTCAGAAGAATGAAGGTAAAAAGTTGTGCCAATCATGTTTTCAAATACCAGTAACATCACAAGTAAAGGAATATATCCTCACAATGACATCAACTTTTCCAGAGTTCAAAACTATACAGATGGAGGAGAACACCCTTCAAAATGTTACTTTCCATGCATAGAAGGTGCTAGAGCAGTGGTTCACAACCCGTGGGTCCCCAGATGTTTTGGGCTTCAACTCCCAGAAATCCTAGTAGCTGGAAAACTGGCTGGGATTTCTGGGAGTTGTAGGTCAAAACATCTGGGGACCCACAGGTTGAGAACGACTGTGCTAGAGCAACAGGTCGGGGTGGGGGTGAGGGTGAGGGGTAACAGGGCAGAACTAGCATGTTCCCCACCTTACAGCTTCACTATTTAATTTGAAAATATCCCAACTAGTCTGTAATTGCATACAAATTTGATTTTAGTGCTTTGGAAAATAGTATTTAAAAGACTACAACATCTGTCTTGTTTTTTTCCTGTTTGTAGACTACAATTTTTTAATTTACATTTGTTTCAATGAAATATAAAAGTTATCGCTGTTTTTAACCATGCAAACAATTCCTGATACATTAAACTTATTTCCCTTAGTTCTGAGGGCTACTTGTCTATCAGAGGAACACTGTGCTTGGCCAGATTTTGAGAAATGGTTCCTTAAAAATTCCGTCAGTTCCATTCCTTCCTTCATCCTACAGAGCTGTTGCCTGAGGGCCCAATCTTGTCATCATTCCACACACAGCTCTTCCACTGAAGTCTGGATCAAGAAAATTGTAAATCGTACCGCTTAAGAAGATATAGTCCATTTCATTTGGCAATCTTAAGATGCAAGTCTCTTCATGACAATATATAGAGTATGGTTATAGAATCCTGGCTGAGGCAAAAGTACCACAAAGAGGATGGGAAATCAATAAAAATAGATTCAAGATACACACACGCACAAATGAGCATTTGGATGAAGATTAAACATAATGTCTGGCATTATACTGGCATCTCTGACTGAGGGCATACATTCATTAATTCAGTATCCTCCAAACTGGTGTTCTCTTGATGTTGCTGGCTCTGGTTAATGGGTTCTCGTCCAGAATATCTGGATGGTGCTAAATTAGAGAAGGATGCAATTTTTGTTAAGATGTCAAAGGGCTTTTTGCCTTTGGGGGTAAAGGGCAGTGGTGCATTTGACTTTCACAACCTAGGTTTCTTGTGGGATCTCTGTTGTAGGACTCTGCAGTTTTGAGAGGTTGTTCTTTTTCTTAATCTACAGAGTCATTATGGATTTATTTCTTTTCTTGACACCTAAGACCTGGATCCATTGGTTATCTCTTTAAACACAGCAGTTAATCTCTGTCATTCCAGGCACAGACCTGTTTATTCAGAAGCACCTCTCATTGGTTTCAGTGGGATGTGCTTTCAACTAAGAATGCTCTGGTTTGGAACTTGTGATAGAAAATTGGGTACTGTGAATTTGTGAAATGTGTGTCCTGAATGTTGATAGTGCTTTGGTTGACCTGAATATAAATTTAAGAGAAAGCTGCTGGCTTGCACGGAGCAATATGGCTTAGGACAGAGATAAGAAATTTGTGGTTCTCCTAATGCTGATGAACTAATCGTCCCGTTATAGGAAGTCAGTGGTGGAGATTAGAAACTAAGAGGACAAACTGAATCAACATGACATGCAGGGAAACAATGATAACGAAGTAACTGAAAACATGTTATTGTCAATCTGATGAATGGAGAATTATTTGGACAGCACTGGAAACCCATCTTAAAATAAAATTATGTATTTAAGTACCTTTCCAGATAATTGTAAGGGAAAAGGAACTATGTCAAAAATTAGATTATCAGGTGGCATTGGAAGAAGCAGGCTATGCAGGAGGAGGGCCAGTGGGAGGTTTTATGTACAGTATAAGAACTAGATTTTAAACAGAACTAAAAGACAGATCTTGTAAAGAGAGATTGTTTTGTCTTATCATCAGGCTTTTCCTACATTGCATGGTGAGTGTGAAGTGCAATCTGCAATGAGTAGCTGGGTATAACTAACAGCTACAGTGCTCATTGTAGGCCAAATGCAAAAAGGGCTAAGGAAAAATAAGCTCCCCAACAATGCCCTCTAAAGTTGATTGTAATTATTACAACTGACATTTGTGTATGTATGTGTTAAGGCAGAATTAATAGGTTTATAAATTGCCTTAACAATTCGTTGCCAGCCCTTCTGATCCTCCCACAATAGTCAAGAGGAAATAAAATATCAGCAAGTTCATCACTGCAAATTCCCCGAGATCCTTACAGTAACTCTTCTTTGTGACTGAGTCTTTTAACTTTTTCATGACTTTAATCTTAAAAAATAGACTTTTAATTAAATTCAGGACTATTATTCCCCTTTAGGGGAGGTGGGAAAAAACAAATGCAACTCAGATGTGGGACCTCTGAGCATAAGACTATCCCTCTCTTTACAGTTTGTTTTGGCATTTTTATATATCGCCTGCTAATAAAATGTAATGATTTTCATCTTTTACTTTGACATCTGAGACTTTATCTTTTATCTGTTGCTTACAGTGTTTCAGCCCATAAATAAATCATATGACAAAATAAATTACTTAATCTTGTATTTTATTTGGAAACACATTAAAGTCTAGCTCAGTAAGAAAAAAAATCACGTTAACACCTTGGAATTGCTTATATACTTTATGATTTTTGTGTCACATTCAAAGAGCATCAAGGTGTCATATCAATAACAAGTGTTCACAAGAGCCACATTGTAAGCCTTTACAATCTTCTGATGGAGTTTGAGAGGAGTGCTTTAAAATGAAAGTGCATCCAAGAGCCTTTTCGTTTATTTCACTTGTCCTAGTTCCCCACCCAATAGCTTAAATGATTATAGATTCTCAAAAATTACCTCTGAAAAGATATACAGGTTTATTTCTTCACACTACATCAGTCTGCAATGTCTTGTCCTTTCATATTCTATTGTTATCTCACAGTTCTTGTTTGCTGAAAATAAATTATAGAAATATTTTATAATAATGTATCAATTTTTGAGGGATTCAGTTATCAAAGATCTTTTTTGGTGATAACTTTGGGATGCTTTCAGTTGTATGATCCTGTATTCGTTATAGACCAAAGGATAAATAAATAGTCTTTCTCTTTAAGTAAGTCAACAAAAAGTTTTAATCTCTCTCTCTCCCCTCAAATCTCCTTTCGTGCATTTGCTTCATTGATGGAAACAAGAGAACAACCCGAAATAGATTTAGTGAGTAAATGGTTTCCCAAGCTTCTTCTATTGCTTCTCAGATGCTTCTGTCATAGAGAATGTACCTCTTTTCTTAGGTTAATTGCTGAAATATGATGTGGTATGGCTGCATTCTTAGTCATTTCCAGATTCTATTCCAGGACATTTGGGATAGAGCCCAAGAGCTTAGCATGTTTTCCTTTTTTCATGGTAAAATTGTGCAAATATGCATTAGAGTGTGAAAACAAACAGTCTAATACATTTTTGCAAAGCTCTTTATGTTTACTGTTTATTGCAGATACCAGATCCTAATTAAAATGCGCTAACAAAAGCCAAGATACAAAGAACAAAGATATAATGAAGCCTCGTTTTTTTTTTTTTAAAAAAAATTCTGATTAATCCCAGGGGACTTTCTTGCTTCTACTCCTGCAAAATAAAAGTTCATATAGTAACAAAGAGGACATAATATTGAATATTATGGTGGACCTCACCGAACTATATTAAAAATGGATTGTCACATAGTTGTAGTCTTGTAAATTAATCTGCTTTCCAAATACTGTAGCCTCATCCTGCCTTTCGCCTCCATTTTAGTTTATGGTGACGAGCCCTTGGTACTTTTCTATTAAAGGGGTGGGGGAGGCATCTGATGTTCAGCAGAAAATAAAATGGTTTCATGCTTTTCAATCATGTGATTTTAATGTTGATATTAATATGTTTTAATCCCTTGTTTAAATGTTTAAATATACTTATGTTTTATGATTTAATTGATAGTTTTATGTTACTGTTGTTTTATGTTAGGTTTTCATATTTTGTAAGGCACTGAATTTTGCTGTGAATATGTTGGAAACCACTTTGAGTCCCCCCAGGGATAAGAAAAGCGGTATATAAATGAAGTAAATAAATAAATATATTCCTCCCTCCAAAAGGAATGAATCCAGTTTATCATTGTGGTGCAACATAACAGTAATTTTTCAAATTATACGGAAAATCTTTTTGCAAGAAATGTAGACTGATCTAGGTAATTGATGCAGTCTGTATCTGGGTTACCTGTGGAATGAAGGATTACTTTATTTATTTATTTACTGCGCATATTTGTATCCTGTTCTTCTCACCCACAGAGGGGGACTCAAGGCAGTGTCGCAATTCATTCAATGCCAGCAACAATGATCTATATAAATAAAAATATAATGTTCATTTGCGGGATTAACATAACGCAAAAACCACTGGACGAATTGACACCAAATTTGGACACAATACACCTATCAGGCCAACAAGTGACCATCACTCATAAAAGCACTGAAAAACACAGCAGAAGAGACTTAAAAAGCAAAAAAACAAAAACAAAAAAACAACATTACAACACATATGCAAAACCACACATATATACACAAACACACACACATATACACACACAAAACACATATACACAGACTGCACCACAGCAACACGTGGCAGGGAATGGCTAGTAAATGATAAAAGCAATTAAAACAAAAATTTACTAAAACATTGTTTAAATAATGTAGGTTTGAAATCAGAGTCCCGGTCAGTCCATTGTCATTCACACAAGTTGGATCTCATTCTTAATTGCTGCCTCTACTGTTCAAACATGCCATAACCAGTTTTTGAGTTTCTCTATAGGGTTTCTCTTATGTTTTACCACTTGTGAGAAAATGAGGTTTCAAGTCCCATCTACACTGCCATATAATACAGTTTGAAACTACATTATATGGCAGTGTAGATGGGAATCAGCAATTGGGAACAATGGTTTTCTAGCAGAGCATATTCTTTTGCATGGAGAAAGTCCTAGATTCAATCCATCACAACTCTACTTAAATGAGCAGGTAGCTAATGGTGGGAAACACCTTTTGCTTGAGAATATAGAGAGTTCCTCATTCTGAAATAGTTTAATTTTACTCTTATAGATTGGTACAAAGTATTTTTCTATTTCTTGAAAGCATTTGTTTGGTAAACTGAAAAAAAGACCCAATATGAATATGGATTGGTATTGCCTTGCATGAACATGAGCCTTTTATCATCCATGAAATAAACAAAATAGTGGTGCTAATGGTAGCGGAATCTGGTTAAAAATTAATATGGACAATTTTAAGGCTGTAAATTGTGATTAAGGAGAGGTTATAGACATACCCTCCAATTGTCCTGATTTAGCAGTGACAGTTCTGATAACCATTGTCTAACTTTTCAGCTACTTTTAAAATAACCTAGTTTCTCTTCCATACTCCCACTTTCTCTGTTTGGCCTCATCTTATTTCCTTTGTTGCAAACTGAGTTCATAGTGCAAAAGTAGGATACTCTCGACAACAGTCCATGTGAAAAAAACATTGGAATCTTCATGGACAATAAGTTGAACATGAGCCAACAGTGTGGTGCAGCATCTAAAATAGTCAATGGGATTTTTGGCTGCATCAAAAGAAGTATAACATCTAGATTGAGGGACGTCATGGTCCCTTTCTATTCTGCATTGGTTAGACCACCTGGAATACTGTGCCCAATTCTGGGCACCACAATTTAAAAGAGACATTGATAAGTTGGACAGTGTCCAGAGAAGGGCAGCTAAAATGATCAAAGGTCTGGAGACCATGCCCTCTGAGGAGCAGCTTAAAGAGCTGGGTATGTTTAGCCCGCAGAAGAGAAGGTTGAGAGGAGACATGATAGCTATGTATAAATATGTGAAAGGCGATCACAAGGAAGAGGGAGCAGGCTTGTTTTCTGCTGCCCTGGAAACTAGGAGCAATGGGTTCCAATTACAGGAAAGTAGATTACACCTGAACATTAGGAATAACTTTCTGTCTCTAAGAGCTGTTCAGGAGTGGAACTCTCTGCTCAGAGTGTGATGGAAGCTCCTTCCTTGGGGGGTTTTAAACAGAGGCTGAATGGCCATCTGTCGGAGGTACTTTGATTGAGCTTCTCTTGCATGGAAGAGAGTTGGACTTGATGGTCCCATAAGATTCCAATTTTATGTTGTCCAAATTGGAAAACTCAGACTTTCAGAAACTGTTAGCAAAATTAAAAATTATTTGGCACAAAAAAGTCTGAAATGAAAGGTAAGATATGTGTTTTGTTAGTGCATGTGATAGTTTTAGGCATTTGTTTAGCATCAGTGCACTGCCATATCACAGTGGTGGCTAGCTTTCAAATGTTATTTTGGAAATGTGCCCCTTGACCCATTTTCTAGATTTTTATATGTTCAATCCATTATTCAAATAAATTAAATATGACTGGTTTAGTTGCCTTTCCAATCAATTTGATGGGAAATAACATTTTTACTGGACGATACAGAGTGACTTGCACCCTTTGCCAATGATTTATTTCAAAGTCACACAGTCAAAATCAATACATGTTCATACAAAAACAAATATTATTGTGCCCTCTACAGGCCATTGCTAACCAAGGCCATGTCTACTTGACCTAAATAAAGCGTACTCACCTTTCAACTGCTGTGGGAAGTCGACATGATGTATAGCTGGATTCACATCAGAGGTTATGCAGTCATTAATCTGACACAAGGGGAAATGGAACATCTAGGAAGTTCTGGAGTAATCCCAGTGTTTTAGTGGTATAGACAGCTGGATTGGGCTGGATGGAGACCAATCAAGTGTCTACACGTCCAACAGACCCACTGCTTTGTCACAGTCACAAGCTGCTTCCTTATAGAGGCTTGTTGGTAATGTCGCTTCTGGTGAAGTCACAACAGGGCACCCAACCATATGACCAGAAGAAGTTATATCTTCAATGAGCATCTATGATGGAGATGCTTGTGGCCAGTGTCCAAATGACTCCGCCAGCCATCTGGATGCTAAAAGGACTCCAGGGATACTCCTGGAGTTCATTGGGGCAGCTCCAGAGCAGTTTATTACTTATGTATTTCAACATATGGTAATTATCAATTAAATTATTTGTTGAATGCTTTCCTTCATATTGGGGACATAGAGGAGGTAGGAACCACAACTCAGCAGGGTCAGTTGGTTAATCTGCCATTGCAGAACTGGTGAATCACCACTGCTCTTTTTGCAGTTCCTTAAAGAGGTGCTCTGCCGAAGTCAAACTGAACTCCAGGACAACTTCTGTTCAACTCAGAACATCTGTAGGAATAACAGTAGTAAAATCAAGGGTGGATTTGCTCCCTCCAGGACTGCAGACCTACAAACTATCCTGTACCTTAGTGGTATCCATGTACCTTCCATATAAATGATCTCAGGTTCAGTTCCCAATATCTTCATTTCAAAACAGGTAATATGTCAGATGATGTAATATTTGGGCTACAAATCTGTATACTCACTTAGAAATAAATTTTGTCTAATTCAGTGGATTTACATGAGGAAACATACATCAAACTGGGTTGTTGTTAAATATAAAATAAGAAAAAATCGATTTAAAACATTCTCTGTTTTCTATTCCACACATCCCTGCATCTTGTGACCGTAAAGGGGAAAAAGAACCTTTAAAGCCTTCTTAGAATTTATTTTCTACCTCTCTTTGCTGAACAAAGATATCAATATCCTTTTGCTTGATGCTCCTCCCTCCTCACTTTCTGGAGCATTGAACACTGCTTTTCTTCTACTCTGCTGAATGTCCTGTACCAGCTTGGCTACTCTGCAGTAGGTTTGCAATCACCTTTTCAGGGAACATTTTATACCCTAAGTGGCTGCCAGTTTTTGCCCTATATATCAACTCCTTCCTGATTTTGGCTGGCAAATGCTGGTGCTGCTTTGCAATTGCCAGTTATTTATTCAGTTTTAACCCTATTGTAAACAGCCTTGCCATGAATGCACAGTAATTCCATTGGGGTGAGCCATTTTGCTGAAATAACCTGCAAGTGGAGGGATGTTGGCAGTAGTTAATAGAGAATAGACTCCATGTTGCATTCAGTCCCTTCTCTTTATTGTGGAAGCATCACCTTTCATAGTCTCTCATTCTTTGTTGTGCACATTTTTAGTATTTTCTTTCAGGATTTTAATATCACAGCCATAGTTTATTATTTCCTGTCATTGGATTCAGGACAGCACTAAGACATAATGCATATGTCCTCATCTACCTGGTACTTTTGGTATAGTATTATTATTTTTTTTAAAAAAAACTTGCTTTAGAAAATCTGTGCTCAGGAAGAATTTGTTCCAGCTTTTCATGGGTTGTTCTCTGCAGTAAGTTGCATGTTTGACACAATCAGTTTCTCCAGTGGATATAAATAAAACAAGTAAAGTTGTTCATAACTTTTTTTTTTTAAAAAAAGATATACAGTACTTTGTTTAGCTGTTTGTGGAGTTCAAAGTGACTGCCAGAACTGTTCTGGCTAGAGATTTGAAACAGAACAGGTAGACCAGGATTGAAACCCCCACTCAGCCATGACGTTCGTAGCTTTGGGTTAGTCAGTGTCACTCTATACAGGCACCTATCAGAGTGCATCTGCACTGTAGAATTAAGGCAGTTTGATACCACTTTGACTGCCATTTTTTTTCAAGATATTTAGCCTTCTCTGCTGGTGCCTAACCAAACTATAAATCTATGGATACCATATTTCCTCAACAAACCCACAAAATCCCCTTAAAAGAAAAGCAGTCAGAAAGACAAAAGGAATGGGTGGCGGGATGGGTGAGAGTTCCATAACCTGGGAGCAGTAAGGCTTTCTCTTGTATCCCCACCAGATATGCCTGGGATGGTGATGGGATCAAGACAAAGCCTTTCCCTAAAAACCTTAGAGCAGTGGTTTTCAACCTTCCTAATACCACGACCCCTTAATACAGTTCCTCATGTTGTGGTGACCCCCAAACCATAAAGGTTTTTTTTGCTACTTCATAACTGTAATTTTGCTACTGTTGTGAGTTCTAATGTAAAATCTGATATACAGGATGTATTTCCATTCACTGCACCAAATTTGGCACAAATACCCAATATGCCCAAATTTGAATACTGGTGGGCTTGGGGGGGGGGGTGTTTTTGTCATTTGGGAGTTGTAGTAGCTGGGATTTATAGTTCACTTACAATCGAAGAGCATTCTGAACTCCACCAATGGTGGAACTGCACTGAACTTGGCACACAGAATTCCCATGACCAACAAAAAATATTCGAAGGGTTTAGTGGGCATTGACCTTGAGTTTTGGAGTTTTAGTTCACCTACATCCAGAGAGCACTGTGAACTCAAATAATGATGGATTTGGATCAAACTTGGCACATATACTCAATATACCCAAATGTAAACACTGGTGGAGTTTGGGGAAATAGACCTTGATATTTGAGAGTTGTAGTTGTAGGGATTTAAAGTTCACCTACAATCAAAGAGCATTTTGAACCCACCAATGATAGAATTGGGCCAAACTTCCCACACAGAACCCCCATGACCACCAGAAAATACTGTGTTTTCTGATGGTCTTTGGCGACCCCTCCAACACCTCCTCATGACCCCCAAGTGGTCCCAACCCCCAGGTTGAGAAACATTGTCTTAGAGTCTGGGAGGCTTGTATACAGTATTTCAAATGCTCTGGACCAAAATAATGTTGGGACTTAAAGGTTATAGCCAGTATTTTGAATTCTATCTGGAAATGAAACAGCAGCTGAATGAATGGTTTTAGAAATGGGGTTATATGACTCCTGTAATATGGCCCAGATAGCAACCTAGCTGTGAAAGTTAAAATGCAGATATTGAATCTGTGGAGTAAAAAAGTACTGTAAAAAAGCAGGGGGCAAAGCAAGGTTCATCTTTCATTCAAATATAGAAGACAAGACAGTATAAGAAGCCGTTCAAAAGAGACTACAGGAAATGTTTCTCCTTGCTAGCGAAGAACCAAAATTAGGAACACCTTCCCACTCAATCTGGTGCCAGCAGGCATAGCTTTCAGATCAGAGGGCACATGTTTCTGGCAAGCTCCACGCTGGCTACTCTCTTTCTCCAAATTTATCACTATGACAAAGCAAAGTTTTCAGCAAGTTAGTTTGTTGAGCCATGCTACTACTTGTCATGTCCAATGATGTATTTTTTGTTATAAGTAATCCTTCAGTGAAAGTCAAGCTAAATCCCACCGCACACTGTGTTTTAGACTGCTTAAGACGCCATCGTGCCAGTTTTCATTATTATTGATGCTAAACACTTCAAGAATATTTCTTGCTTATACAAAGGTCTTGAAGAGCTTCAATGATTTATGAAGCAAAGAGATTTCCTGGATGTCTGTGAAATACCACTGATGGATTTGGCAAATGCAGCAGCGAGCACCCATTACGGCACCTAGAACACAGTATCTAACCTGTTTTTTTGTTCCATTAACAAGTTGTGAAAAAGTCATGATGGTGCTTTTAGCTGTAAAACACTTTAGAGTGTAATCTGTTTTTAGAAGATTAATTCAATCCAAAATACCATGGCAAATGATAAACAACTCAAAGGAGACAGAGAATCTATCAGCATTCCCCTTTAAAGGAGACTGGCAGCAAAAAGTACGTTACATCTCATAACAAGAAGATTGTCTTGCGTGTGAAGAAAAAAAAAAAACGAGGGATAGAAAAGGAGGCTGGCTCCCCCAGTTAAACATCAGACTTGCCAGAATGTTTTTTCAGCTGTAATGCATCTGTTTTAACCTATTTGGTCATTTTTGATGTCATTTGAAGAACTGCAAATAATATTCTCTGGTTTTATATATATGTTATTACTAGATAATACTGAGAGCAGAAAGCTCAGCATAGAGAACTGATAAACCGGTGAAGTCTAGAATATAGTCCAATCGCATCCTAGTCAACCTAACTGTTATTCAATCATTCATTACTGCTTTAGCCTAATGTGGTTGGAACACACATCTATTATTAAGGGATGCTGAAACTGGGCTCCCTATTCCAACTCTTTTGCTACCCGGCCCTCTAAAATTAGCAAGTTACATACGTAGTTCTCTTCCAGTCCAAGAAGGCCAGCCTGGGTGAGCAAGGATGTGCCAGAGTCTAAGGGAACATTATTGTGTGTACAGGGGAAGATGTCTCATCTGACAAAAACACACCAAACACTGGATCTTTGGGATAACAAGAGGCCACAACTGAATTGATTACAGTTGAAGCTATGGTTGGCACTAGCACATGGGCCCTGGATCTCGGCATCAACCAGCCCACCTGTTGATTCATTCTAATGCTCTGGACCTGGGCCGGAGAGTCTGGTATGCCATAGCTCAGTGGTTCTCAACCTGTGGGTCCCCAGGTGTTTTGATTTACAACTCCCAGAAATCCCAGCCAGTTTACCAGCCATTAGGATTTCTGGAAGTTGAAGGCCAAAACATCTGGGAACCCACAGGTTGAGAAGCACTGCCATAGATCGAAACTGTTGAGTCATATCACATATGCCTTTACCCTTGTCCAAAGGGGGTCCTGCAAGGATGTCTGTTCACCACAAATTTGGACATCCTTGAGCAGTCTACCTCAGAGTTTCCCAATAGGAAACCCCTATACTCTGCCAATTGCTGATAGGGCACAAACCCAAACTTCAGGATCCATTACCATGCCACCCACCCCCACTCTTCTAAGTTGAAACAAAGAGATAACAAACAGTAAAGGAATTACATCAAATTTTAGGGAGGGAGGGAGAATCGCTGTCTAGAAGGCAACTGCTGGGATTGGGCTAAGTAGCTTCCTTTTATTCCCTACTGGCAGACCAGAAGAAAGAGGTCTTCCCTCAGGTCTACTCCCAGCAGCCAATCAGTCTGAATCAGAAGGTTCAACTGGATTGGCTGCTATTCCTGCTCTTCTTCTGTGGGGGTCTTCAAGTGCAGAGGTTGCAGGGGAGAGGGAGAAAATAGTACCTGGGCAGCCCACCCAAATTGCAACTGCTTTATCTGGGCAAGCAATTTCTGGAATGCACCTTAAGCTGGTAAACATACAAGGCTTATTTCTGCTGATTAAGGATCATAAGAAGAGAATATATTCCCTAGAAATAATTCCATAGATTTCTGTAGAGATGCATGCTTTGGCAATCAGATTTGTAAATTAAGGCCCCCCCGCCCCCCCTACAGTGATCACTCACAAAACAAAGCATGGTCAATGCAAGATATGCAGGTAGGAAAATTGCATTGTGATAAATTTATTTTATTACTTGAGGAGGCACCTCTGCAAAAAATATGCTAAATGTATTATCCAGTTTTATATCAGCAGCTGTTAAATGCACAAACTGGCCGGTTCTCATGGCAAGTTGATAACTATCAGCAAAAGTACATGCAGGTAGCTGGAGAAGAGCCCCTTTTCATTATATGGGAACTGGATGATCCACATATAGCAACCAATTACTGACAGCTTCTGTTTGTCACAATATTTCAGTCTGAGTGGGATCTCTAGCTTCTCTCCATGCAGTATATATGTATATAAAAACAACTAAACAGACATTAACACAAAGAGAGCATGAATCCAATCTGCATTTTGATCCTCCTTCTCAATACTTATCACTCCTCTCCTAAATAAAGAGTGCAAAAAGAAAGGTTGGAGGGAAAGAAGACAACAGAGGCCATATATTCTCTTAATCATGTGAGAAAATAAGATGACAACAACGGGGCTTGAAGCTTCTTTGTTCTGTGGAAAATATTTTCAGTGATCTATGCAGGACTTAATACCTTTCATGTATATTTAATATTCCATCATGAGGCACAGTACTTCATGGATACAGAAGCTTACATGATTTTCAAAATACAGCATGCATGCATAACTCAACTCACTATCCTTGAATTAACGCATAAGATTACTGTATGTCACGATATAAAATACTTTGTTTCTCTGGACTCTATGGTTTTGTATCCTTGTATTTTGTATGCAAAGCAATTATCTAGATAAAAGTTGGCTAATGTGATTGTTTGTCCTTTACAATTATTGAAATACATTGCAGAATTTTATATTTCCCAATAAAGGAAGATGCATTTCTTCCTTTTTATCTGAATCACCTTAAAGGTTGAACAATTGCAACAATCATCTGGTCATGGTTTTCCAATATTCATTGTAAAGCCATGATCTTATCCCTTTGGGAGACAATTCTAGGAAACCTGTAAAATTTAGCTGTTGAATGGTTGGAAGTATTTGTTTATTAATTAATTATATTGATATTTTACCATTTTTCCAATGAATTAATGGTAACATACATGACTCTCCTTCTGGAACTTTACCCACACAACAACTATTTGTGGTAGATTAGGTTGACAAAGAGTGACAGATCCAAGGTCAACTAAACAGTTTCATAGCTATGTGTGGATGCGAAAATTGATCTCCCACAAAACCCAGTGCAATGTTTGATATAAGTGAAAAGCAACAGTGGGGATTGTGCAGGCCTCCAGCCATTGAACTGCAAGGAAGTTAGGTAGTTCAGTGTTGTAATCTGAAGTTATACCATAAGTCATTAGGAATACATGTTCATTGAATCAAAAATTTCAAATATGAATTTAAAATATGAGATGCAAAACACAATACAGCAGTTACAACAAATGATAAAATTCCACATATTAAAACTGGAAGAGCCAACTACAGTTTGGCCAGAGCTATGGCAGGTGCAGCTCTTTTTCTAATATTAAGAGAAAAATAGCCACATGTAACATATGTAACATAAATCTGTCTTCAGACCGTATGGATTTTCTAATGAACTGGTTCAGGAATCTCTTATGTTACCTTCAAAAGCACAGTGTAAGTCTACAACCCCCATGACTCCTCAACATTGACTATCTAGGCTAAGCTTTTGGGAGTTGTAGTTCAATGATATCTGAAGAACTCAAAGACATGACAATTCATATTCCAAACATTTATTTGAAGCTTAAACTGTTTTTAAAAGAATTGTGTTTTCCTCCATACTCTGGCACAAGATTTGAATGAGTTCCAGAGGTTCCTTCATGTGGCCGTTCCTAACAAACAGCTTCACATTGGAGCTGTGGGAAGAGTTAGGGGTGACCCAAGGTGGTTGGTGGCAGGCGTCAAGAGCCAGAAGGGCATGGGATCATTCCCGCTAGGAAGTGGGCTTGGTTATGTCTAGATTTTTAAATTTTAAATTCTCTCTCTCTCTCTGAATGAAAAGGAATGCACATGCAGTTTATCACAGACCAGTATATTCGTATATCAGTATTTGCACACCTTTGTATAACAGAATGACTAAAGTCACCTCAGGTGGAAATATGTATATTTCTCTGAGTATCAGGAAGAAAAGAAATAAGAAAAGAGATCACTGCCATGTGGCCATCAGTAGTGCACATGGGAGTTCTTTTTCTTTCAAGCAAATGGACATCAAGTTGAGTTTATCCAAAGGACATGCTATGATTGCTACATGTGACATTAACAGAGCAAGTGCAAGATCCATGAATATCTGGAAAATCTGGGACAAATAATTTTTTTTCTTCAGTTTTAGACAGGCCCTCAGAGAAAAAAAGTTGGCAGCATGAGCTTTTGTAAATGAAGTTGATTAATTCTGATATAAGGTGCCCCCGGTGGCACAGCGGGTTAAACTGCTGAGCTGCTGAACTTGCTGACCAAAAGGCTGACAGTTCGAATCTGGGGAGTGGGGTGAGTTCCCGCTGTTATCCCCAGCTTCTGTCAACCTAGCAGTTCGAAAACATGCAAATGTGAGTAGATCGATAGGTACCACTTGGCGGGAAGATAATTGTGGTCCATGCAGTCATGTTGGCCACATGCCCTTGGAGGCATCTACAGACAACATCGGCTCTTCAGCTTAGAAATGGAGATGAGCACTACCCCCCAGAGTTGGACACAATTAGACTTAATGTCAAGGGGAAACCTTTACTTTTACCCCTAAGGTGCTGCATCTTTTGTTTATCCTACTAATTTATTTGTCTTAGTCAGATTCTAAGGTGCTACATGGTCCTGTTGCATAATAACATCTGAACAGCTACACAACTCCCTCATGTATACAGAACTAAGTTTGCATTTTCTTGGTGATGTAGGTTGGTATTTTAAAATAATGTAAGAATATAGCAATTTGAAATGTAACCCATGAAATGTGTTTACTTATTATAATTGTTTATTAGCAATATTTGTGTACCACCTACTTTACCAAAACGTAGAGTGATGCACAATTTTTTAAAAAAGAAAAAATAAAGTATCAATTGCAAAAGCATTAAACCACACAGGATAACTAATAATGTAAAATATATATATGATCACACCTTTTCTGAAAATCAAGTGAAGGATGGACCAGTAATAATTCTAGAGGGAGTGAATCCCTTTGAATGGTCTTAGTGTGAAAACATTAATTTTCCTGAAAAAACAAAAAATCAAGGGAAGTAAGCAGTGCTTATTTCTGCTGAGCACAGTGGCACTGTGGTGCTTCAGGTTGCCTTGATTTCATTACAGAGTCTTGTTTAGTAAAATGTATTTGTTGTAAAAAAATATCTGAGGTTTCAAAGTCTCTTCAGTGTCCCCTGTTGTTTTCTTTCCTTAAGCACATACTTTCATGAACACTGTGTACATGTACACGCACACACATGGTTAACAATGAAAAAAGCCACAATCAACACTATGCATTATCTCCTCCTATCCTACCATTTATTATTATTTTTTTACCTTTTAGAACTAATGGGTTAGAACTAATGCTTTTTGGAAAATTACAGGAAGATTTGCAAAATGAATTCTTCAAAAATACAATGTTATGCTTCAAATGAGCCACAGATCACAAAAATAAGTAACACGTTTATGAAAATAACTACCAAATACATACTGAGCTTGTTTCACTAAAAGACAGACAAAAATATGTTTCAATTGATATTATTTTTACATTTTCGTAAATCATTAATGTCCTCATTTGCTTGGGGAGGGCATCAAGGCAATGCACAGAGGGAATTCTAGTTCTAAATGAAAAATATTGCTTCCTCTTGAAGTTCCCCCATATTCAAATGTACCCTTTGTGTTTAGAAACTGTTATAAAACCTTTGTATCCAAGTACAACTAAAGTGTAAAGGGAGTATTTGTGGCTGCACATATTGGCATGTTGACATCAATCTAAAAAGTGAACATTGTAGATAGCAGTGGGTTATTCCAATTATGCACCATGGACAAGGAATGATCCCTATGTTGTAGCAGAGATTCATCAGCCAGACATAGCCATGTCATCACTTAATGTATCAAAAGAACTTTAGGTCTTAGCCATTATTGTTTGAAGCTTGACGTATCTATCATTTAACTGTACACCTATGTATTTCTATATTCAAAACTAGAGCATTGGCACCAAAACTATATGTGTATGTGACTTTAAATTGCCTGTCAGCATACGGTGACTCAGGGCCCTTCTACACAAGTCCAAAAACCAGAAGAAATTGGTTTTTTTAATACGCTGTTCCTCCTGGGTTTCTGTCCCTACCCCACCCCGCAAACCAAACTCTAGTCTTTCCCTCATAGATGCATCCATCCCCCTCCCAGTCCCCCATTTCCCCCTCCAACATTTACTTAGGGGACTGGTGGAATTGCAACACCCTCCTGATAGTACTTCTGACAGTGATGCGTCAGGAAGTGGGGGGGGGGGAGGTGGAAGAGGAACTCCTCCTCCACCTCCTGACACAGCATTTACATACATCAGGAGTACTCTTTGGCAAGTAGGTTTTAGAGGGGTAATCGGAGTGGAGGGAGTGGTGGGTGCCAGCCCACTCCTTTGGGCTCCAGGAGCTTGAAGAACCAGGATAGCTGTGGAGATGTGTAGGCCCGGCACCTGAAAAGGTCTGGATCTTTTGCACGTGTCAACTTAATCTGGAATAAACTAGGACATCTGAGTTTACTCTGGATTAATCTGGGTTAACTTGATGCATCATTTGGATGCCTCAGGTTAACCTGTGATGGGTTGTGGGTTTTGGGACAATGTAGATAGGCCCTCAATGAATTTCATAGGGTTTTCTTCCATGGCTCAAGCCTATGGAATTCTGGGATTTGTAGCTTTTTGAACTATTTACCTCTACTCTGTCAGAGAGCACTGATGCCACAACAAACTCCAAATCCAAGGATTCCATAGGAGAGGGCACACTAAATAACAATGAGATAATATTAACAAAAATGTAAACCCTAAAAACAAGAGGAGACTAACAGTAATCTCAAGAAGAGAAAAGAAAAACTCAGCAAAATAGGTTGGTGGAGAGTATTTATTACAGTCATAAATTAGTCAAGAAAGCAGAAATCACAAACAGGGTATACAGTTTTTCAAAGGAAAATTCTGGTCAGAAACAATGGAAGAATATCACAGAGTTTGAAAATTTAAATAATAAATTGATGAAATAAGAGAAGAAAAAACAGAATTTTCGTTTCATTGTTTATTTTTAATTTTTTTAATCTGAATAAGATTGTGAGTTATGGTTACAGTATTGCAATTGAATGCCTAGAAGAAAAAAAGAATATTTTAGATTCACTTGTAAAATTAACTATGGAAAAGCAGTAAAATATTGATTGCTTACCACAACAGTTGTTTTCACTTGTTGTCTATAACGCAATAAGAAATCTATCACCTGTTTTTATTTGGGTGCTTTCACGCATTACAAAGTCCAACCAATAGGATTTATTTTCTGAGCTGTGCAAGCTGCTAAGAAGTATCACCTATGGTGTTTAGTAAATGCAGAATAGACATTCAGTGTTTGCTCTGGAAGTGTGAGGATTAGATGCAGCCATCAGCAAATTACTAGAATACACCACTGGGAGATGATGATTGATTTTTCCCATTGTAAAAATAGCCAAGGCTGATGCTTTTGTGGTTGAATCATAATGTATGAAGAAATGGCTATTATGCATACACTATCATGGCAAAAACATGAAATATGGCCATTGGCCATGCTTCCATCTGCTGCTTAGCAGTTAGTGCCTATCAGGGTATTTTGGGAGGAGCGGCCTATAACTTAGACAGAAAATTGAATTATTCAAAAATACTATAGTGGCTTCTGCATAGGTTACTTTAAGTACACAAGTCTGCGGATTCTATGGGGGCTCAATCCCTCTAATAAAGTGGAAATCAATCACAAAGGATTCAGTATCCTCTATTTCAATCCTCATCATGTCCCCTTAGTCTGCACCTGCCTCTTTTTCCAGTCACTTCTCGTTTTTCAGAATGGCTGTTTAGGGCAAAAATAAAGTGTGAAGTGAGCTTAGACAGCAATAAAATGAAAAATTGCATCTCCCAAAGGCTACTGGATGTGTGATTCCCAATTTCTAGCAATGAAAAAAAGCTCTGGAAAAGCTCTAATGTGCACCACAATTCCCATCCTGCTCTAACACATTAGTAGCAAATATGAAGAGTAACATTGCCTTTTCAGTGGTGGTCCCTACATATGAGAGGTGGATGAAAAGTCTTGAACCTGCCTGTGATGTGTTTGTTTGATAGCGATGAAACTTCATAATCCCCCTCTACTTTGATACACTTTCCCCATCTGTGCTCCAAGTTAACATACCTTTGAGGGCAAATGATTTCTGGGAGTCACACCAGTCATTCACGGCATCCATGCCAGTATCAGTGGATAGGAAATGGAGGTGATGATGTCTGATGTTTCCAATGTTTTGACTGCTCTTTTGTCTCCAGGTCAGAATAGTGAACCCAAGTTTCATCTTGCATTATGCGTCAACCCAGAAAGGTATTTCTGTTTGTGTGGACATGTTTTAAATGAGCAGAAGATATCACAGCCTGTTGTTTCTTCTGTTTCTTCTGTTCCGGGATTGGGTTTCCAGACACCCACCTTGCTGAAGCCTTCTGCATGTGCATTTTGTCATGAATAATAACATGCACATGTTTGGGTGAGATTCCCAGTTCTCCTGCTATGAATCACAGTGTCACTAGACTATCCTGCATGATCTTGTTGTGAACACATGCCACATTCACATCCATTGTCACACTTCACCTAATTTTCAGTTCTTTACTATTGTCACTGCCCCTGTAGTTGTAGTACATAAATTTGACTTGACCCTTCCAGTTCTAACTTATCATCTGGCTCTTGTACTTCTCTACAAGCCTTGTCCTTGCAGGTGCATTGCACAAGCCCTGCCTTGCCCCTTAGTTTTGAAATGTCCACTATGCTCGGCTACTGGTTGTTGTATGATGAATTAGGTTTTTATGATGTTTGTATATGTATATTTATCATGCTATATTTTAACTCTGTTTGACTGGGCTTGATCCCCATGTAAGCCAGCCTGAGTCCCTTTGAGGAAATGGTGGCGGGATACAAAAATAAAGTTGTTGTTGTTGTTGTTGTTGTTGTTGTTATTATTATTATTATTATTATTATTATTATTATTATTTGTACATATGTTTGAATGCACCAATATATTGTTCACACTATTGCCAAATATTATGATCAGGAGCAGGGCAGTTTCCCCATGTGTGCTTTCATTTTATTTGTATTATATATGACCCCTTCCACTTCCAACCACACATTGGTTTGAGGTTATGAATCAGGTCTATGACTGTTTGAGATATAGAAAGAGTCTTATCAGTTGAAAGAAGATGAGAAGAAAAGGAATAATAGGGGGCAGAAAATGTGAGGTATATGAGCTGCTTGAATTCTTTACATACATGGATCCCTATGAAGCTGTTCCTTCATAGGAATTCACGTCTTTCCTGTATCTTAAATAATGGCAGCTCTTCAGCATCCACCAAAGTGTTCCAAGGAGACAGAGCCATTCAGCTGTTCCACAACCAGCTTCTCAAACCTGGATAGGGAGGCATTATCTGAAGCCAGAAATGCCTTGCAATTCAACTACACTGCATTTATGTCTCAGATCCCACACATGACTTCATCACATTGATGTTATTCTCTGCTTCTGCTGGCACAGAGTTCACTGGAGCCCATCAAATGATGCCCTCACTGTCCTCATCACATGGAGGACTTCTCGACCTCCATGTAATGAGGTCCTTGTGAAGTATGGCAGGGCTGGTGTTTACCTGTTAGGGCAGGGGTGGGAAATTTGTGGCCTTCTAGATATTTTTGTGTTGTAACTCCTACCACAACCAGCTAGACCAGTCAATGGTGAGGGATTATGGGAGCTGTAGCACAGGAATATCTAGAAGGCCACTGTCTTAGGAATAAACAGACATTCAAACTTTTCATTGCAGGTTCTTCTTATTTTGTACTAATTCACATTTGCATTTAAATTCTTATTTCATATTCAGTATCTGAGACATTATGTTGTTAATGGCTGTGGTGTCACAGTAATCAAAACATTCAATTTGACCATCTCACCCCAATTTTTGCTCACATAGAAATGGAGAGTTAAACAGTACTAGCATTTCTGACAGCTAGTGACTAATAGTCTGACCTCCTAAACTGCATTTACTGTTTACCAATGATTATGTCATTAGGAATGAATTAGATAGTCAATGAGGGGAATCTCCAAATCTAGTCTGCCACAATGAAAATCTCAATTATCTGACTGGTAGGAATACATCAGCTTTTTAAAAAAGCCAGCCTGTCTTTATTGCTGCAGTTTTGATTTGCTGTCATGAAAGGAAATATTATCATGGATATATTTCTAACTGTTATTGTGCTTTGTTAAGAGTAACACATCTGCTCAGATTCAGGTTGACAGTTAAGAGTGATCCTCAATTTCTGGCTGTCTTTCTTACACTCCTACCCCATAAAGAATCCCAGAACAACTTATGTATGAGCAATAAACACAGGGCAGTCCCTGTCCCCTGATTTGCCAGGTGTGCCAGAAAAGAGGGAATAAGGAAGAAGGGGGGGGGGGACGGGACGACGAGACAATTTTGCTTAACAGTTGTTATGATGACTACTTTGAATGAAAACATACTCTATCCTAACAACACTTTAATGTATTCATCAAATGAGCTGTGGGAATTACAATGCATGGTGGTGAATCCAGTGATGCCCATTCGAGGCTGTAGGGAACCTGTCATCCCATGCCCTGCATTGCCCAACTCACCCATTGCCCTATCCCACAGGGGGAAGCATTGGGTGCCTGGCTTCCCCCGCATTGATCTCAATTGAACATGGGAAGCCTGCCATGTTGCCACCACGGTGGCATGCATCAGTTTGCCTTCCCCTTTACCATAGAGCCCTGCTGGAAGTAGCTGTGTGGGAATGGGAGCTGGCAAACGGGAAGGCAAACTGGCGCATGCTGCTGAATTTACCCCCATCTGATGAGGTTGTTTGGCAGGAAAAGTGATTTCCAGTAAGCTCAGTGAAATGACCCTACTTGTCACCTCTCCTTCACTGAGTATGACATTTGTTAAAGGACCTTCTCTTTCATAATACATCAAGTCAGTTTTCCTAAAGGTTGGGTTGGCCACATGACTGCAATCCTTGAACTGATTAACTATGAATGATTTGTAGGAATTCCTGCAGAATTATTTCTGATTAGAGATGTGTAGGATTGCACTGTAAGTCCTCATGCTATTGTTTCAGTAATAATTACTAACTAATAATTACTAACCTTTCTTGTGCTATCTTTGCTATGGCAACATAAGGCAAAAAATTAAGATAAATCTGAGTTAGAATAGATACTAATGGTCAGAAAGTGAAGGAGTTAGACTCAACATTTTTACATTTCTTCTGCCTCTTGTAGGAAAAATGTGAGGAATTATGCTAAAGAAATGCAGGATATTTATGGTGTCTTTGTAATGCTTATGTCTAAATATTAGGGGTGTGCACAACTAAAAACACTGCTTTGTTTGTCTTAACAAAAATCAAGCTACCCCCATTTTAATTCTAAAGTGTTTTGGGGAAATCGGAAGGGGTCCATGTCAAAACTATTACGGCATTCTGAAAAGGTTGTTAGTTTTTTGTCATTTGCCCATTTGCACCAATGGGAACACTAAAAGGGCTCCTTCCTCTTTCAATTTTAGGGCTTTCATGATGAAACTTGCTACAATTGTAGCACACACTTGCCATTCAAAGCTCATCCACTACTTTTTGGTTTTTGTGAACAACATTTTTTCTAAAAAAAAAAAACCCTACAAGAGCTATTTACTTGAATTTCTCTATAATGACACACCATTACCGGGACATAATTCCCCCTAAAGTTTCAGAAAGATTTGTATATCCAGAGATTTTTAGGGAATTTTTAAAGTTTTCTTCTTTCTCCGAACTTACAAAACACAGATGGGAAAATCATATAAAACTTCAACTGAAGAATTTTACTCCTGACTAGTCAGTCTAGCACAGAATTACTACTTAATAGCAGTTCCCTTTGCAGATTCTATATCTTACTTGGAACTTTTTCTCCCATTAAGCCGTGTTCTTCTGATGGAACAGAAATCTGGGAAATGTAGTTCAGGAAGATGAGGACCCAGGTGGCAGAGAATTGAAAATGCCCTGCCCTAAACTACATTTTTCAGAATTCTATTTGTGTTAAACCCCCAATGTGATGAGGTTGGTATAGCACACTCCTCTTTCTTAGCCTTGATAGGCTGAGAGACACATCCAGTACAGTTTGCTTGCTCTGAAAATGTAACTGACTTTGGAAGACTTCCAAGACTTACTTAACTCTTCTGAAAAGTAAAAAATAGAGACATTATTCAAAATACGAATCCAGGTAAACATGGAATTTATTGTTGTGACTCAGCTGGAACCACAGACACAGACTGATAGTGTTGTGACTCAGATGAGGTCTCAGAGTGATTCTGATGAGGATGATGGGATTCAGGTTCACAATCAGGTTCAAAATGTTCCTGTTGAAGACAATAAGGAACAGGGTGTACAAGTTCAGTTTCCCACAGCAGGAAATGATGTTTTTGATACTGAAACTAGCCAGGTGCAAATTGACTCAGAAAAGGAGGACAGTTCTCAGCCTGATAGTAGGCAGGAAGGCAACCAGGCTGACATTAACGAGCAGCCTGACCTTGATGAAATGGGAATCTTAGATTGGGCTGACCATTTGGAATTCAGAGTTCGAAGGAGTGTGAGAATAGCCAACAAGAAGGAGGTCAGAGACTAAAGAAATGCTTTCATGTATTGCAAAGTGTATTAAGCAGTGTGTTTGAAAACAAACCTTTGTCAGAGCAACTTACTGCTCAACTAAGCAGCTTGTGCTTGTTTTCCTGTGTCCATGGTCTTGGGATTCTGTCATGTTCTCATGGGACTTTTGTTTCATTGGTGGCATTTGGAATTCTGCTTTACAGTGCTATGTTTTATTGATCTTTGGAACTCTACTTGCTTTTTAAACTTTTCATCTTTTACTTTTTAATGAACTACAAAGACTTCAGTCTGTATGCAGTTCTGGTGATTTCAGCAAGGTGAATCTATTCTGAGGTGCGACATTTATGTTAATGGTAATAATAAAAAGCAAAAACATTGGTGCAAAGAACCAAGATGTATTTAAAGCAATGATCTGAGCAGGGAAGGTTGTAATAGCCTGGGGATGGAGAGATTTAAAAAATGGAACCTGGGAAATTGGAATAACTATTTATTTGACCTAGTCCAATGGGACATGATAGCATGTATAGCTCAAGATGGTACATAGGTGGATAAAAAAGAAGAAATTAAAGAGAAATGGGTGATTTATATGAAATCGATAGAAGATATTGTACAAATATTAAGTAGACTGTGTTCATGGTTAAATATAAAGATATAAAAGAAAATGTGATGGAGGGATGGGGGAGGGGGGAGAAAGGGAGGGAGAAAAATAAAAAATGTAATGAGAAGAATTAACTTTGTAAAGAAGGTAAATAGTTAATATAGAAATAGTTCAATACTTAAAATGTATGCACACAACAGTTATTTATTATCTACTCACAGATTGTGCTACTATGTATTCAATAAAATATTTTAAAAACTTTTCCAAAAAGTTGTAGGTGAGTGTTTCAACTCATTTGTTTTTTGCATGGGTGCTGCTTGCATTTCAAAAATGGCTTCAAATGGCTTCAAATGTACAGAGCATCCAAAATACAAAGGACATTCAAAACACATATGACTTTTTGCACAGCCCTATTAAATATACTTTATTTACAAATATAAAAATGGAACATAATGAAGATATTTGTATTTTTATAAAGTACAATTTTAGTAAAACTTCCCTCAGGTTATCGGACAAAAATGTGAACTCACCTTCCTTTCAAATCTGTGGCCTTCTTTCTATCAACCTCATCTGAAAAACACAGGTATACCATTTATATACCCCCTAGTCTGTGTCTCTTTAGGCTAAATGTTAGTAAAACTTCCCTTATCCCTTTGGAAACCGCCCTGAGTCCCCGAGGGGAGATAGAGTGGTATATATAAAAAAGTTGTTGTTGTTGTTGTTGTTGTTGTTATTATTATTATTATTATTATTATTATTATCATCCCATGGGCAAGAGGGAAAGGGAATGGAAAGTGTCTTTAATAGTGGGGATGTAACCTACCCTGGCAAAGTGTCTTTGGGGATGGCCAGCCATCCGATGCTGTTTCCCTGTCCTCTTCTGACTTTCGTCCGCTTCCTGTCACTGTCTTCAATCAGGAGTCAGGGGAACAGTTGTGTGCACAGCCACTGGAAGCAGCTGTGTGACATGAGATAGTCCACCAGCATAAGAAAATGGTAAGAAAAGGTGAAATTTAGTGTGGGATAAGGTTATGAAACAATTCTCCATGTCTTATTTCCATCCTCTTTTCCTCAACTATAATTGAGAAGAGTAGACATTAGACTTCTGGACTACACTTAAAAAACAACAACACTAAAGTCCAAAGACTTCTATAATTTGGAGCACAATTATGGAGTCAATTATGTACAGTACACTATTAGACAATGAGATAACTTGCACACACAAATCTACATCTGAGTTATAAAATATCACATCTTCTAATAATTTTACTTAAAGTACAAAATGACAATTCTTAAACAGTCATGTAATGATATAAGGCAAATCACCAAGAGGGCTTCTTAGTTGACCCTAATTTACTTTTTCATCAAACCCTTCAGCTTGAGGATGCCATCTGTTCAGGTGGTGATGATAGAAGCTGGAGAGCAATTTCTATTGAGCAAGAGATCATTTACTGATCACCTAATAATCAGAATATCATCTCCTGAGGCATTAATAGACCATTCATGACTATTAAATTCCCTTAGGCTCCTTGGCGGGAGAAAGGTATGACTGAACAAACAAACAAACAAACAAATAAATAAATAAAATTCATTCATCCATTCAATTTAACAAACAACCATTTTACAAAAAGTGGTCTAAGCAGTTTTAATAGTAATATATTCAGTTAAAGGTTCTACAAAATATGTAAAATCATATTATACAACCAATAGTTTAGTTTGTATCTGACAAATAGTTTCCTTCTTTAAAGTTTATTCAAATGTGTAGGGGCTCATAATTTACCTTCTGTAGGTTTTTTTCTTTTTGCTGACATGTATGTTTTCAGCACATAGAATATTTTGACAGGTGGCATATTTAAACAACCAATTCCTCTACCTGTCCAAATATTATAAAGTAGTGTTATTTTATGCGTGGACTGTGTTTTCTTGAATGTACGAATCTCCTCTTCTGTGGGGCTTATTTGAAGTAATTAGGATGAAATAATACAAAGGTTTCCCATTTTTTGTTGAATGCTGCATCTATTTTGCAGCCTTCATGGAAGTGTTAACGTAATAATGTTTTGTGTCATGCAGTAGTTATTAGGTTCATAATGACTATAATACTGTCTTTGTAATATTTGCTAATACAGTAGAAAAATACAGTATGTTAATTGAGTGTTCTTTGAAGATTAGCTACTGTAAGCTAAACTACGATTTGATGTTAATATGGTAAAAATCTATTAAAGCTACAACCTTTGTGCATGAAAAGGAATTATTTTAACAGATTTATACCATTAATAGTTTTGTCTGGCAGAGCTCCTCAAAGATAAAACATATATAATATAGAGAAGAGGGTTTTTTCCCCCATGAATGTGTGTGACTCATTGGCAATGCTTAGAAATAACATTACAGTAAAATAAAAAGTCAATGTGGTGTAATGTGGTGTAATGGTTTGAGCACTGGACTACAACTCTGGAGATCACAGTTTGAATCCCAACTTGGTCACTAAAATCCATTGAATGATTGTACGCAAATTATATTCTCTCAGGGCCCATTCAGACAGGCCTTTAAACTGAGTCCCCACAATCATCTCACACATTTTTGGGCTCCTGGAGCCCAAAGGTATGGAATGGCACCTACCTCTCTCCCAAGCCTACCAAAACAACCCTTAATTTTTTAATTTTTTTAAAAAAATCTTACCTAGTCTTCATGTCATGACTATCTGACATGAAGAAATGATGTGCCAGGAGATGCAGGGCGGGCACCTTCCCAGTCTCCTGGCATGTAATTTCTTTATGCCAGGAGGATTCAAGGAGTACTTAAATGGTAACTGAGTATGTTTTAAAAAACTTTTAAGGGTTGTTTGGGCAGGCTTCGGGGTTTTTGCAAGCCATCTTGGTAGTGAAAAAGATGGCATGCAATTACCCCCCCCCCCCCCCCCCAGGAAAGCTCATTTTTGGGGAGAGGGTGGAGGATTAAATGCCACCAATGCAGGTTTTTAAACCCATTTTGTCACACGTTTAAGTGTAGTGTGGAAGCGCCCTCAGTCTCAGAAGAAGGCAAGAACAAGCCCATTTAGAACAAATTTTGCCAAGAACCCCACCACCACCAATAGGCTTGCCTTAGGGTTGTTCCTAGTTGGAAACAACATGAAAACACATAATAACATGTTGAGGAACTAGGTATGCCTTTGCTGTGCAAAATAATTATTCTGGTCTGCTTCCTACAGTGCCCACTCTTCTCCACAGGTTTTACATTTTTTTGTTGTGTGAACAGATTCTGGGCGGATATGAGCTGATTTCCTACATTGGAGCAGTTGCAGTGACATTTTGGGAATCCCCTTTCACATGGAGGAGCTCCCTGTGCATTGATATATCTATAGGGACTTTCATACAGCCCTACTATCCCTCTCCCATGTGGGTTTAAAAAGACTACTGCACATATTTGTTGACTGCTGTGAGACGAATGATTTGCAGGTGAATGATGATAAAACCAAGATCCTGGTTTTTGGGAAAAGCAATAAAAAACAAGTCTGGAAGATAAAGGGCCATTATATCGAGCAAGTAAAACATTTCAAATACCTAGGACTTTGGTTCAATAACAACCTGTCATGGTCCACTCACTTAAAATAAACACTGGCCTGGGCCCAATAAAGCAACAGTGCTACCTGAAGGTTTTTCCATTCCAGGAGCAACCAATATATCCCCCCAGCTCTGCAAATTTTTCAAGCAAAGGCGATGTCACAACTACTCTATGGAGCGTCCATTTGGCTAATCCTTCCACTCGAAATTTCTCCACAAATTATTTGGTGTCCCAAACTGTGTCCCGTATGCAGTTCTATGTCTAGAATCTGGCCAATACTATATAGAGGCCACTATCTGGCTAAACATCATAAAACTTTGGTTATCTATCCACTACGAAAGCCCCAGCAACTCTCTGACCCAACTCTCCTTGAGCGAACTCCACCACTCAAAATGGTGCTCAATAACTCTAGCAAAGATCAGGGAATTGGGCTATGTTAGCGACTTCTTGAACTTGCTAACTTTCACCAAGATCTATACCCTTATTAAAAAGAGGCTGCTAGAAAGGGACCATAACCAGTTGTTGAGCTTGGCCAATAAATTGCCACCTATGAACATGGCAATTCCATTCATACAGGGAAACCCAGCCTTTTATATTGCAGCGCTCCCTAACCCCTCTTACAGGAGAGCCTACATGCTGGCTAGATTTAATATTATGCCATCTCCGCTCCATAGAGGAAGACTCTACGGTCTACCGAGCAATAAGAGGCTTTGTCCCTGTAGCACAGGACACCTGGATTCTAGCCCACATATTCTTCTGCACTGCCCACTTTACCAGGAACCAAGAGCTAGTTATAGATTCCTTGAAAAACCACAGTGACCCATAAGTAATTATGCTTCTAAATTGTCAAGATTTTAACTGCTGCCTTTCAGTGGCAAGATTTCTGAATGAAGTCTCTAAACTGAATGTGTAGTAAATGCGAAGTTCCCTTTTCTATGGTTTGTACTGTATTTTATACCTTTTTGCTATGCCAGTAAAGGCTTATTGGATTGGATTGGCATCACATATGATAGGTGGAGGGAGACTAGCCCATGTCACCCTACAATCTCCTTCAAGGGGAGAACTATATTACTTGACTGAACTATGTTACTTGACTGTTACTTTGAAGGTGGGCCCAAGTTAATGTGGCTGGCCTTATTATTAGAGACAGTGAGGTCGCCACCTCAGAAATCTGATGTGGGTAATGGAAGTGAAACAATCATTAGGGGACATAGCATGTATTCCACATGGCTGCCCTTGGTCTGTAAGCTTGTCTGCTGTAATTTATTTATTTATTTATTTATTTATTTTTTGCATTTATTGACCGCCCCTCTCAGCCCGAGGGCGACTCGGGGCGGTGAACAACAACAGAAAAAGACAATGTACAATAAATCAAGACAATACAAACCAGACAATACAACATAACATATACTTATACTAAAAATCCGCTTCGTCAAGTCCTGGGGTCATAGCCAAATTCATAGTCCTAGTTCATTCCAGTGTCGTTCCAAGATACACTCAGTTGAAGGCCTGCTCGAAGAGCCATGTTTTCAGGCTCCTTCGAAAGGCCATCAAAGAGGGCGCTTGTCTAACTTCAACAGGGAGAGTGTTCCACAGCCGGGGGGCCACCACCGAGAAGGCCCGCTCTCTCGTCCCCGCCAGACGTGCCTGTGAGGCAGGCAGGACCGAGAGAAGGGCCTCCCCGGATGATCTCAAGGCCCTCGTGGGCTCGTAGGCCGAGATGCGGTCTGCAAGGTATTTTGGGCCGGAACCGTTTAGGGCTTTGTAGGATAACACCAGCACCTTAAATTGGGCCCGGTAGCGGATCGGCAGCCAGTGGAGCTGGGACAGCAGGGGCGTTGTATGCTCTCTGCGTCCAGCTCCCGTTAACAACATGGCTGCCGCGCGTTGGACTAGCTGAAGCTTCCGGGCCGTCTTCAAGGGCAGCCCCACGTAGAGAGCGTTGCAGTAGTCAAGGCGGGATGTGACCAAAGCATGTACCACCGTGGCCAAGTCAGACTTCCCAAGATACGGGCGCAGCTGGCGCACGAGCCGAAGCTGTGCGAATGCTCCCCTGGTCACCGCTGAAACCTGAGGCTCCAGGCTCAGCGATGAATCCAGGGTCACACCCAAGCTGCGAACCTGCGCCTTCAAGGGGAGTGCGACCCCGTCCAGCACAGGCTGTAACCCTATACCCTGTTCGGCCTTGCGACTGACCAGGAGTACCTCTGTCTTGTCTGGATTTAGTTTCAGTTTGTTCGCCCTCATCCAGACCATTACAGCGGCCAGGCACCGGTTCAGGACTTCGACAGCCTCCTTAGTAGCAGGTGGAAAGGAGTGACAGAGTTGGACGTCATCTGCGTACAGGTGACACCGCACCCCGAAACTCCGGATGATCTCACCCAGCGGCTTCATGTAGATGTTAAACAGCAAGGGGGACAAGGTGGAACCCTGAGGAACGCCACAGGTCAACGGCTGTGGCGTTGAACAGGAGTCCCCCAGCAACACCTTCTGAGTACGACCCTCCAGAAATGACCGGAGCCACTGCAAAGCAGTGCCCCCAAGACCCATCTCTGCAAGGCGCCCCAGAAGAATACCGTGGTCGACGGTATCGAAGGCCGCTGAGAGGTCCAGGAGCACCAACAGGGACACACTCCCCCTGTCTAGCTCCCGGCGCAGATCATCCACTAAGGCGACCAAGACCGTCTCGGTACCATGTCCCGGTCTGAAACCAGACTGTGCCGGATCCAGAAAATCCGTGTCTCTCAAGAATACCTGGAGTTGTGAGGCCACCACGCTTTCCATGACTTTGCCCAAGAAGGGAAGATTGGAAACAGGCCGAAAGTTGTCCAATTTAGTGGGGTCGAGTGATGGTTTCTTCAACAGCGGCTTTATAACAGCCTGTTTTAGGCTCGCTGGAATCTTGCCTTCCCGAAGGGAGGCGTTAACCACCACCGTTACCCACTCGGCCAATCCCCCTCTGGCCTCCTTCAGAAGCCAGGATGGGCAGGGGTCTAGGATGGACGTGGTGGGTCTCATTCCTCCAAGTACCTTGTCCACATCCTCGGGTTTCACAAACTGAAAAGAATCCAACAAAATCGGACAAGCAGGTGCTTGTGTCACATCCACAGAGACTGCATCCAATGTGGTGTCCAGCCCAGCGCGGATCAAAGCGACTTTGTCTGCAAAGAACCGAGCAAATGCTTCACAGCGCGCTGCCGAATTGTCAGGGCTCCCACCTGGAATAGGGGGAGTTAAAAGACCTCTGACAACCCGGAACAGCTCCGCCGGACGGTTTTTTGCAGACGCAATAGTGGCCGCAAAGAAAATTTTCTTTGCGGCTTTTATTGCCGCGGCATATGCCCTCAAAAAGGACACAAACCGTGTTCGGTTTGACTCGCTTGGGTCTGAGCGCCACACGCTCTCTAGAACCCTCTTCTTTCGCTTCATCGCTGCCAGCTCCTCAGTGAACCAAGGGGCTGGTTTAGCTCGGTTACTCGAGAGGGGACGTTCCGGAGCGATCTTGTCAATAGCCCTGGTCATCTCCCCATTCCAGAGAGCGACCAAGGCCTCGACATGATCACCTACCGCGGTGGCGGGGAAACTCCCCAAGAGCCGTCAGGAATCCGCTCGGATCCATTAGCCTCCTGGGGCGGACCATCCTAATGGGTCCTCCACCCTTGCGGAGGTTAGGGGGCGCAGTGAGCCTAAATCTAATCAGGAAGTGGTCGGTCCACGGCAACGGAGAGATAGACAACTCCTCCACACCGCCACCCTGCTCCCATCCCTGGCAGAAAACCAAGTCCAATGTGTGTCCAGCACAGTGGGTGGGGCCAGTTATTCGTTGGGACAGCCCCATGGTTGCCATGGCGGACATGAAGTCCTGAGCCGCACCTGTGAGGGTTGCCTCGGCGTGGATGTTGAAGTCCCCCAGCACAAGAAGCCGTTGGGACTCCACCACCAGGCTCGAGACCACCCCCGCTAGCTCAGGTAGGGAGACTGTAGTGCAGCGAGGTGGACGGTACACTAGCAGAATCCCTATTCTGTCCCGGTCACCCACCCTCAGGTAGACGCATTCAAAATTTGTGGTCTGCGGGATGGGGCTCCTGGTTAGATGGATGGAATCTCTATAGACCACTGCGACACCGCCTCCCCGTCCTCCGGCTCTTGGTTGGTGTTGCACGGAGAAACCTGGAGGACAGAGCTGGGAGAGGTTTACGCCCCCCGCTTCGTCCAGCCAGGTCTCCGTGATGCAATGGAAAACATTGTCCCGTTAGTAGTGTTGAAGTAAGACAGAATTGCCAGTCTTGAAAAGACTGCCATCTTGTCAGCTTTATGTATGCATGGAATAAAAAGGAAATGCCATCTTGCCCTTTTCATCAGGCATAAAAATATCTTAGTCTGGCCCTGAACTTTCATGAATAGAAATGAGGAACAACATGTTCTGCACATAACTGCTACAGAAACCAGACAAGCCTGACACACCACATGTCCTGAAATATATCACTCTGCTCCACAACAACACATAGATTAAGCAGACTAAGCTCAAATATCTTTAAAAATCAGTCAGGGTTCAGTGCTCTGCCCCATAACTGCTTGTTGTCCTGAAAGCACAAGGCTGAACATTTCTTTAAAAAAGAGAGTGTCTGAAAGCCTCCCACAGGTTCCCTGCAGAATGGAAACTGGTCATTCAATCTACATGAGCCCTGATTGTGTCATTTTGTCACAGCACATCACTTTGAGAAAAGGCATGAGCACAAAATAAGAAATAAAGTGAAGTGAATTCTTATTTATTTATTATTTATTTATTTACAGCATTTGCATGCCGCCTCTCTCAGCCAGAAGGCGACTCAAGGTGGCTTACACATTGGCAACAATTCGATGCCACACTGTTCATAAAACATAATTAAAACATTTAACACACATTATAAAAAGCATGTAAAATAATTAAATTCTTATAGGTAAAGGATAGATTACTGCAAGAGAAAACCCACTTCCCATGGTTGTTCTTTAAAAATATATCATTACTGGATCCAATTGATTGGATAATTTATATTCTTGCCAACTGTGATCCAGCAATGACCACACACTTGCAAGTGTGTGAGGACAGGAAAGATGGTGACCTTCAGATGGCAAGTTTTCAAGCAACACAGGATATTTGAAAGGGGCAACTTCACAGTGGTTTGTGGTCCAAAAGACGGGAAGGCAAGAATTTCTTGTTTCCTTTATTTCACCCATATATGTATATAAATGTGCTTGGAGTCACAGTGCCTCTCTTCAATCCCAAATATGGTTTCTACTGATGAGAGCTCTAGGAATTTCTGTCTGGTATATTTGCAAAGGCTTCAGCTATTTGGCCATTATACAATGTTCATCTTGAGAAATCCACACATTTTCATGGGATAAATATTCAAACACATTCTTTAGAAAAGATTGATTCCTGCTCCTTTGCAACATAGTTCATCATCTTCTTAGTGCAGAAATGAATGGATAGTAGTCCTTTTCTCAGCTCAACAATTGTACGCCTGTATTTGGCTAGCAGCGGGGCTTGCTGGATGAAGCATGACTGTTTCACATTCAGTTCCTTTGTTAATGCCAGCAAACGATACAGTGGTGTTAAGTAGAGTCCCCCCCCCCCCCCAACATAGAAGAACGAATATCAGTAGCATCTGTCCAAAATATGTGTATTGTGGCCATTGTCATGCAAAGAGGTGCAAAATAGCTTTACAGGTTATGCAAAGCATAAGGAGAATTGACTTGTGTCAACACTTTTATGAGTAATACTTGTCAAACATTATATATCTATCTTGCATAGCACATTGACACAGGTTTATACAATTGTAGTATTAATCCTTGAAGATTCTCTGCAACATTGTCATAAACTGCATGCCAAACTTCTTGATGTGTCATATTCTTCATTCTTGCCCATTTATCCTAAGAAATCTAGGACTCTTTCAATATTTTTGAGATGGCTGGGGCATGTACAAAGTACAACCAAACTGAATAGAGGCTTCTGTTAAAGAGTGCAAACAGAGCCAATATTAATGGAGACTGGTATTCCTTCCATTGGTAGCTTAAACATGTTTACAAGGAAGAAACTATTTTTTTAATGAAAAGACAGAATTGCATATCTTTATGACCTCAAAATAATTAAATTCTCTTATGAAATGTATTCTCTACAAATCCCTTGCATCCTATTCTTAAATCATCATTGTGATTTTCTAGAAGGTTCTTTTTATATGGGTGCATATCCAAACCAGCTGTTAAGGGATCATTCATGTTGATTCTACTTACCTATGTGAAAGAAAAGAGCTGTTATGAGTGTAGGCAACTATCTTTGCTCTAGCCTTGGAATGATATGATCATTGTCAGTGTATCAATTGCAACTGAAAACTTATTTGTGCAAGGAAAATTCTATCCCCAACAGTACATACTGGGGTAATTGTGTGGCAGTTATTGATATGCACTTACCTCACTCCATATTTGCACTGCTTCTTACTGAAATGCTGTACCAAAATTGTGGTGTATATCAAGTAGGGCTTATTCACACATGCAATTTAATGCAGGACAGGGTTAGAGAATTGGCTCAGTGGCATCTGCATTTTATTTATTTATTTATTTATTTATTTATTTACTTCACTTGTATACTGCTTTTCTCACCATAGCAGAGGACTCAAAGCGGTTTCCAACATAATTATGCCAAAATTGAATCCCTCACATACAGAAACCTAACATAATTATAATAACATACAATTATTAATTAAATCATAAAAATGACACAATTTAACATTAAAACATAGAATTAAAAATGTATCAATATAAACATTAAAATCATGCAATCCAAATATCATATTTATTGCACAGAATCCCTGATCATTCCTTGTACTTCTTACTACCCAAAGGCTTAGTCCCATAGCCAAGTTTTTAATTTTCTTCTGAAGGCCAAGAGGGAGGGCACTGATCTAATTTTGTTGGGGAGGGAGTTTCATAGCCAAGGAGCCACCACTGAGAAGACCATGTCTCTCGTCCTCACCAATCATACTTGTGAGGGAGGTGGAACCAAGAGCAGGGCCTCCCTAGATTATCTTAATCTCTGAGATGGTTCATAGAGGGATATATGTTCAGACAGGTAAGCTGGGCCGGAACTGTCTAGGGCTTTATAGACTAAAGCCAGCACTTTGAATTGTACTTGGTAGCAGACTGACAGCCAGTGGAGCTGGCACAACAGGGTGGTGTATGCTCTCTGTACCCTGCTCCAGTGAGTAATCTGGCTGCCATCCATTGGACCAATGGAAGCTTCACAGGCAAATCCATGTAGAATGCGTTGCAGTAGTCTATATGGGATGTAACCAGAGCATGGACACATGGGACCTTCTTGCCCCCCGTATAGGCAAGGCAGCTTAACATGGTTCTCAAATTGTGGGTCTTTATCACAAGGTATGCTGGCTTCTGAGAGTGTCTGGCAATATCTGGGGATCCAAAGTTCCAAATCAAGTTTGGGAACAATTGATATAGGCCAAGGACCCATTGCTACAAAGAGACAGGGGACACATTGGTAAAGAGAAAGAAGCATCTTCCCCTTATGTGTATCACCATAAATGCAGAGAAGGCATTTATGAAGAGTCAGTAATAACAATGAAATAACAAGAAGAGTCAGTAATAACAATGAAAAAGAGTAATAGGACTAGTGGGTTCTAATTGTCAACAGTGATCTCTCGGCTAGATGAGGGGCACTTCTATATGCCTGACTGTGTCAGTCTCCAATGATGAACCCCGCTTCAGACAGGGCTGCATCTGCCCCTATTTCACAAAATACACGAATGCTGTGACTGCTATATATAACAAAACATGCACATTTGTGATATTGTATGAACATTTGAAAACAGCAGCTCATTACCAAATATTTATTCTGAGTGACTGGAATGACATGCCAACTGGAAAATTCTTAGTCAGGTGTGTGTGAAATGGAAGCCCTCAAAAAAGCAAGCTTTAAAATCCGCTAGATAGCAATGTTCCTTTCCATGGAACAATAACTGTATGCTATGCATGAAGGAGTTAATATTTACCAAGGTGTAGCAGACAGAGGGAAAATAAAACATTATAGCTTGAAGTATCTAATGCGCCTGTTTCATAGACGAGTAATTTAAATATGTTTGGAATTGCCAGCGTTTCCAAGAAGACTGGAAAATTCCTTCTGTCAAGCGCATGAACTTATAAGTTACCACCGCCTTCATCCCTCTCCACATTTCCTTCTATTGCTTTTATGAAGTTGTTAAATTGGTTCCAAATTTATATTTTATTCTGAGTAAAGGAGTATGCATGTATTAGGAAGGTAGAATCGAACTCTGATTATTCAGTATTAATGTGCTATCAATGGCACGCTAGACAAACAATAGAAATGCCATGTGTGGCTAGCGGGCACCCCCAGTTTCTTCTTCTAGTTGGGGAGTGAATAAAAGGATGAGATAATACATTCTTTTGCACATTCAATTTATAAATATTTCTTTCAGCATGTCATGAAAAGTATGTCTGTGTGGCTTCTGCTATGGAGGATTTTAGCTAAAGCGTTTATCTGACTCTAAGATCCCCATATAAACTTCAGTTTGTATCCATCTAGTTGCTCTACTACCTAAGGGAATATAATGTATGTACCACAGCCTCCAAATGAGAAAAAAATATCTGTGCTTGAAAGCTTCCTCATATACAGATCCCAGAAATAAACTCATGGAGACATTATGAAAATCAAATCTTGTTTATTTGCAATTCCCCAGTCTTCCCCATCAACAAAACAAAACAATGCATGTGAATATTTTTTAACCACCTTCAGTTAGTTTTATTCTCTCTGTGTGTTTTTTCCAAGGAGCAGAAAATTACATAAGTGACAATGCCAGAAAAGTCTAGATTTATTACTTTTTTTAATTTTCTGTGTATGCTGGCAATGAGTGAAAAAATAAAATTTTGTAATTTTGAGGAGAGAATAATGTACTTTTTTATTAAAACAGAAATGACACACTGCTGCATAGCTAACGTGATTTAGTGTTTTTATTAGTTATAAGTGTTTTAATACCTCGCTAACTATTGTATCCTCCCTTAAGGCTTTCATTGTTCTCATACGCTAGAAACAAATTGATAATTCAACAAAAAAATTAAGTATTTCTTGGTTGTTTGCTAACAGCAGAATAGCAATCAGTCACCACAGGGTTACCACAATGGGCATCATTATATCTGGAACCTTATCAATTTCACTATATGGGTAAGTATTATTGCTGCATACCGGAACTCCTTTGGTGTTATTGCTTAATTTTAATTGTGATTGTAAAATGTGAAAAATGTGGATATTTAAACAACAATTAAACACCTGCTATACTTGTTGTGCGTTGGCATTTAAAGATATATTAAGTGTTTAAAAATCTGCTGATTCAGATATGATCCTGAATGAAATAAGGAGGAGGGGAATCTTTTCACAACCAATGTTTGGATAAGGTAGCGGCTGTAGGGGAATTTAATTGAGTCAGATATCTGCCACAAGTTCTACAACAGACATTTCCAAAGGCACATTTTTATATCATGCAGCTTTCGATATGGTGCCAGTTCCCCATAGTTCCCAATAATCCTTCTCTCATCTGTGTTTGTCCCACTGACATTGTGTTAATGGAAAGCTTTGCACTGGGAAACACCTGCCCAGCATTAACAAGATGTTAATGGGAGGGAAAACATTGGAAAGTCAAGTTGCCGAGAAGCAAAAATGAGAAACAAAAATGTATAAAACTGAAGAGGAGGAGGAGTAAATTTCAGTTGATTCCCTGTCAAAGCTTCTTTCAATTTGCAGGCCAAATCAAATGCTAAAGACACAAAAGCATCATAATATGTGTACCATATAATTTTACTAGTACATATTGGAGCACAGGGGTGGGGAAAAAAGGAATAGAAATACCAGACAGAAAGAGATTTTGTAGTTCAGTACCTAAAACTGCAATAGCAATACAGGGGACTCTGGTGTATTTTGTAAAGCATGAATGTTTGAACTTAATGGGTAAGGAGATTGTTCACTTGCAATCTCCCATGGGAGCCCTGGTGGTACTCATTCCAGATTTTATACCCATCAGTCTTTCCTGACAGCTATCTACAGCAACATTGATCTTTATTCAGTTCACTTGAAAAGGAACCCATAAAAGGGTTTTTGCTCCCAACAAGGAAATAGGATTTCTAGAGTGTATGTGTCTATGTGTGCACATGAGTGTGCATGTAAGCTTTGGGGAAATAGGGAAAAGATATGGGGTGGGGAGAGGGAAGGAAATAAAGAAAAAAGAAGGTAAGAGAAATCATCCCAGAACTCTTAGCAAATCTTGCTAAATCAGTATAATTCCAGGGGTAGATGCAGGGTGCAAGATGCAAAGTTGACCACTGCTTTAGATGGCATTAAAAAGGATTCATGATGTATCAGCTACTATGATTCTGAGAGCTAACAAAGTAATAATAAGTAGTCTTGCGCTTTTGTATAGAATCACTATCAATTTCTGTTAATTTCATTCGTATGGCCCCATTTTAATTTTTGAGCACTGCTTCCAAAAAAGGGGCCTTTCCGAATTAAGTGTTTCATTTTTTTTGTCCGGAGGAACAATTTTTTTTGTACCATTGGCCAATATGGGAGGGTTTCCCACACCCTCAGCTTTAGGGCCATTTCACTGATCACCATTTTACTGATCCTCAAACTCTCTCCAGCATTCATTTGAGTTATTAGGGTTGGTGGGATAAACCCTTGTCTCTGAATCCGGTTAGGCAAAATGCAGTCTTTGGCTCACTGATGCTGTTTTTGCACCCCTTATTTTTTTTCAGGCTCCACTATCTTTTTAAATGGGTAACAAGGCTCCCCTGTACTTTTCAACACACAGTAACTTGGAAAGAGACTCTCTTTAAGTGTGTGTGTGTGTGTGTGTGGCCTGCAGGACCAAAGCGCCCGCGACTGCCAGGGCTTGCAGCCGAGTGCCTAATAAGAGGTGCTTTGTGCTGCGCTCCATTTGGGAGAGAGAGAGAGAGAAAAGAGAGAGAGAGCATCTTATGTTGCAGGATTACAATAACTATCATTCCTGACCATTGGCTTTAATAGGTGGGGCTCACGAAAGTTGGAATCCAGTAATATTTAGAGTGCTCCATGTTTCTCAACCTGTGTTTATCAGCTTCCTGGAAACATCTGGCTATCAATCACAAGAAGCAAGATTCTGAATTAGATCAGCCTTTGATCTGAACCTAAATGGCTCTTCTTATTTTCCTGCATAATCTCTGTTGAGGTATTTATTATTTATAGATTTAATTTATATCTCACCTTTTTTTCCACAGAATGTCTGATGACATGCATAGTGTTCCCAAGCCACCCAGAGAGCTCTAGTTAAAGGTTGGCATATGCTCTTAAATAAATGCATATCCAGAAGCCAGGAATTCACCGAATAGATTCAGTTGTATTTAGCTTCTTCAGCAAGCCAGATGAATTGTTTGACACCAGACTATGTTATGGAATTTTAGTTCTTAAACAATGCAAATCTATCACAATAGGTTCTATTATTCCCCTCTACTCCTTCTCCCCTTAAAAATAGTGTCTGGCACCACATAATTGATTCCTAATTACAGTAGAGACTTGGTTATCCATCATGTCAGGCTGGCAGAATGTTGGACAAGTGAAAATGTTGGATAATAAGGAGGGATTAAGGAAAAACCTATTAAATGTCAGATTACATTATGATTTTACCAATTAAGCACCAACACATGTTTACAACAAAACGACAGAAAAAGCAGTTCAACGCATGGTAACGTTATGTAGTAATTACTGTATTTACGAATTTAGCACCAAAACATTGCAATGTAGTGAAATAGCTGTGAATTTGGGTGGGAGGCAGACTGTGTTGAATAATACAGAACATTGGATGAGCAAAGGTTGGCTAAGTGATACTCTGCTGTAAACAGTACCAATAGCTTCTGGCTTTAACTGGGAATCTCTGTGTGGCCTTCACTATGGACTTTACCACTCAGGGCTCTTTCCCCATCTAGGTTGCTGCTGAGACAAAGCCAGGATGGAGCCCACCAGAGTCCATCACATTATGCAGGGCTACTTCTGTTGGGGTTCCATCCTGGCTCTCTCTTGGCAGCAAGTTCAGAGGCAGACTTGGGAATACAGATGTCTACCTGTGTTCCTATTCACTAAGCCAGGGAAGCATGGGAGGAGGCCAGGGGCAGCTGGAAAATGTCATGTGAAGGTAAGAGGATGAAGCGACGCACTTCTCCACAGTGTCCCCCCACTGTAACATGATTCCCCCACTGCCCCACAGATTCCCCTGTTGTCCCCTAGCATATGGACCTCAGTCTGAGGAGATGCTTTCTCTGCCCCTTCCCCAGACAATAGATCACCCTTGCACAACTTACTTTCCCTTCCCTTTCTGCAAGTTGGACTTTTGAAAGACTTACATGTTATTCCCTACATTTTATTAAGGCGATTGCATCGAATTTTGAATCTGATTAAATTTGATCTACTGTCAAACCTTTGATGCTTATAAGGTAACTGAGTAATTTTCATTCTCTGTCCTGTTTGATTAAATAGACATTAAACCTCTCCTTTTCCCTTGATAATTAGAAGCATATATGTCTCTCATCATCAAGGATCTTAAAAAGAGATTATTCCAAGCATTGGTGAGATGGAAAGAACAGGAAATCCTTTGCAGGTTTGCATTTCCGCAGGTAGATATCCCATTTTGGGGATTCCAGCATTTGTTATGGATTGTTCCTCAAATTCCTTACCTCAAAGAAATCCTTTAAATATAATATGCCTGTCTTATAGAGCATCTTGGCTAGCAGAAAGTATTCTGTCAATCTTCAGTAATGGCTTATGTCATATTGGATCCACATGGGAAAGAAAGGGGTTTATCTTTCAAGTTTAAGAGCATCTCCTGTATCTCCAATGTGTGTCACAGAAAGGGATTATTAAATATAGAATAAATAACAGGCAAGTGAATTAGGCCTTATCTTTCCACTTGGAACTACCATTTTACTTTCCTTTCTTTTTCTTTTTCTTTTTTTTTAAAAAAAGCAAATTTAGTACTCATGAAAGCTGCCAGACTGACAGCTTTGGAAATGGAGATGCACATTTAATTCACACAAAGCGCTGGCAGAAATGATGCAGGTTCTCCTTCTTCTACTTCCTTTTTGCTATCATAAAATAGGGGGACAATAATCAGTAGAGGTAGCTGAACACTCTGAATATCTACAACAATTAGCTATATAATACATATCTTAATTAACCACCTGATTAGTTTTATATTGTTAATATACCTTACTGCCATTGTATTGCTTTTTAACTGTGATCTCTGCAGAATGCCATTCCAATGAAGGCAATTCTGGAATGCTGCAAAGTGTTATAAATAAAGATTGTGCAGTTGCAAATACCCCAAAACCCCAAAGTAAAGCAAATACTAAGACTAGTCCATTGATCAGTAAATATTAGGACTCTAGATTAGTGCAGCATACCAGAAGTTTGTGGTTAATTCTTTTTTCCAGTAACAAATGGTTTAATCACATACACACTACATTTCTAAGAAGGCACAACAGTTATATTCAGATTCCACTTTTCATAGAGTGAATTTAAAGTGGTGCAAATTAGAGTTGTCGCAAACTCTGGTTATATGAAGCTTTCCCTCTCCATCGCAGATGGAGAGGGGGAGGGGTTTGTCCCTGCACCCTGACGAGAGAAAATAGTTCCGGCTGGAACTATCTCCGCTGGGGGCGGGGCTGGGGCTCTTGCCCGACTCCCCACCCCAACTTATCATCAGAAGTGGCTTGCCTTTGCCCACTTTGCCTGCCCTTTAGAGCAGTATATTATGGTTGCCACTATGGGGCCGGGTAGGAATTTTCCCCCACCCATGTTCTAAGTGGGTTTTTCGCCTACCCTATACTGTTATTGGGCTAATTGGGAGGGTGTGGCATTAAATAGGTCATCACGGAAAACAGATAGAGAAAGGTAAATATTTGATATGTATATCCTTCAGGGGTCAGAGACTATTGACTAAACACTCACCTGAAGTGGCTTTCCTCAGGTGAGGTGAAGACGGATGCCCTAAGTTTACAGGGGAGCCTGAGTGTGGTTATCTTGAATGAGGCTTCCCCGATTGATTTATTTACATGGTTAAACAGATATGGTTTCCAAGAGAACAAGTTTTCAACCCGGGTAGCCGAGGGGTAGGCAGATAGGGACGCTACATCAGCGTTGCCACTAAGTTCAATTCATACCAAATTTAGGACCAGTCAAAGTTAACAGGTAACAGTTAATAAAGTTGCCTATATTCAATCCAGTCATTTGTGTGGTCTCGTTACTTCGGGGGGTCGGTGGACAATACAATTGGTCCATATTAGATTGTGTGAGTCCAAATGATTTTCAGAGTTGATGGTGCCATCTCAAAGTATTCTTTTTCTGGACTGCTTTGGAGGAATGAAATATGGGTAAAGGATATTTGGGAAAGTGCTTTATTTGTCCCTCCAATGCAAACTTCTTTGCATTGAGGATGTAACGGAGAGGGGTTGCAGTGGATATGGAGTGACAACTTTAGTTTCATTTGGAATTTCTGACAGTCCCATTTGCAGCATTTTTCTGGGTATTATTTCGTTACAGTTATATTCCTGTTCTTGCTTTTTTTCTGTTACTTCGTTTGGGGGCCTCCTTGGGAACAGGTCGAACATAGAATATTAGATACATTGATTTGAGAAGATTTTAAAGACCCTCATGTTCATGTTGTTACTCACTTTGGTTTTTTAAGAAGCTGAACGGATTCTCCCTTCCTCTCTGGGTTTACATATTTCCTCTATAACCTGTTGTCTGTGTGCCTTCAGGTTGCCCCTTGACTTATGGGGAACAATGAATTTCATAGTGTTTTCTTAAGCAAGGAATACTCAGAGGTGGTTTGCCATTGTCTTCCTATGACCCATAGTTTACAAGATCCGGTATTCTTTGGCAGTCTCTTACACAAGTATTAAACAAGTCTGACCCTACTAAAGCCAGAACAAGACATTTTAGCCTGAACTAATCCTAAATACAATCCATGATTCCTGATAGTGCCAACACTCCAAATGTTGTACAGTTCATAGATCAAAATGCTGAGCACTTTGTACACCATTTCTAGCCTCTGTTTATCACTCATTTACCTCTCAGTACCTCCTAAAATAGGTTTATGTCATCTTTCTGGATGTCAGCAACAACCCTGCTAACATATTTCACATCTTTAAAGAGGACACTTCCCTCCTACACTTAGGTGTCTAACAGAGGCAGCTTTATATTTCCTTTTGAGACTTAAACTTCCAGAATGAATAAACACAACCTTTCAACATTTACAGTAATACTTGCCATATTTGATTTATTTACCTGATCTTGGGGCACTGTTAGCCATGGTGTGAGCTAGTAAAAATGAGAAGGATGAAAGATATAGTTTGCTCAATAATGCAAGAGACAAAAGCTTGGGGTGGGGCGATTTCTGTGATTCATTTTATGATATTTAATTATGAATATTTTCATAAAAGTTGCTCTTTCAAGACACACACATGTATTTGGCATTTATATAGTTTGATGTATGATGTATAGAATTCATGCTGTAACTTGAGATCTACTGCTCTGTATTTGCCATTATATATGATGTTTCTTCAATGGCAGGTTGCTGTGTATATGTCTGTAACTTTTTTTCTTATGTGGGAAGTGAAGTGGTCCTTAAAACAAGCAAGTGTGCACAGTATGTGAGCATCCAAAACCTGTTGTGTGATCCGTATGGCTCCCTATTTCGAAATCCTTCTATTTATTGGAGTTGCCTCTTTCAGTGATCCTAAATCAGCAGGAACTGCTACTTCCCTGCTGTGTTTTTAATAGTGTAGAAATGGTGATCTGATGTCAGTCATGTTTGCTGGCAATGGAGGCTGGTGGATTCCTTGTCAGTTGAGTGGTGAACTCTATAAATAGTATCAGCACCACAGAGAGCTCTTTCAACATTTAGAGTAAAGTGCTCAATGGATTCATTGCCCCACTGACATGGGGACTACTAGTTGTGATGGATCATTGGAGAGAAAGGTTCTTAGACCCCATTCCCCATCTCTCTCTCTCTCTCTCTGGTTAACCCTCCAGCTTATGCCGCCCACCTCCCATCTTCTCCCTTCTCCTGAACCTACTCCAAGCTATTTTAAGTCATAAGTCATAAGCCTCAAGGGAAATAAGAAAATAAGGTGTTTCTAAAAAGGAACAAGTGTTTGTGTCTTCAAGTCACTTGTGGAACACTGCTGTGACCTAATGACAAAAAACAAGACAACAAAAACAACAACAATAACAACAACAAAGCAAACCACTCAGTAAAAAACTAACTAAAGGCATCAATTCAAGCATATAAATAATGTAGTGATGGCTCACTCTGTTGCAGTTGCATCCTTCCTAATCTTGTCCTGTTCTCACTTACCTCCATTGTTGTTGTTGTTGTTGTTGTTGTTGTTTGCCTTCAATTGTTTCTGACTCATGACAACTCTGATGCAAATCTATTCCTGGTTTTTTTTGGCATGATTCATTCACAGAGTGAAATAATGCGGCTTGCCCAAATCAATGGCCAAGTGGAGATTTGAACCCTGGTCTCCACACTCACACTCCACTTGAATCACCACACCCCATTGTGTCTTACATGATGAGATATCAATACCATCAACTGCTTCTTAAACTAGCAACCAGTTTTCTACTCATGAGTAAGATAGTGTAACTCAATTAATTCTGTCATCTTCTCTCTCCCCCCCCCCCCAAAACTACAAGGAAAGCAAGACTTTTTTCTCCTACCAGGAATGGACTGGTACCACAAAAGATGTGGGAAAGTCTCTTTGGCAATTTCCATAGGCAATTGGATACTTTTTCTCACACATACACATTCTCAAATACACTATATGTCTCCACCCTAGCCTTTTTTATACCAATTAGATGGCTTACTTTATTCAGTTGCACAGAAATGTAGCACTATCATGTCTAGTTAAAGAGATCCATATCTCGGGCTATATATATCCTGTAGGGCAGGCATGGGCCAACTTTGGCCCTTCAGGTGTTTTGGACTTCAACTCTCACAATTCCCAACAGCTTACTGACTGTTAGGAATTATGGGAGTTGAAGTCCAAAACACCTGGAGGGCCGAAGTTGGCCCATGGTTGCTATATGGTCTAAATTTTATTTATTTATTTTAAACATTTGTACCCTGCCCTTCTCAACCCCCTGGGGGGGACGGGACTCAGGGCAGCTTACATCCGGCACAATTCGATGCCATTACAAATAAATAATACATGCAGTAATACATATAAAACAGAATAAATCAATTACAAAATTAGTTTAAATAAAAAGTACAATGATAAACAATACAATAATACTGGCTGTCTAGCCTTATCTAAAAATGAATTCAGTGAACGTAACACAATCAGAAACCTATCCATAGTCCATTTTCCATTACATTATCATCATTGTCATTGTCAGTTATCTGCAAGCTACCTGAAGGCCTGGTCCCATAACCACATTTTTAATTTTCTCCTGTAGACGAGGAGGGATGCTGCTGACCTGATTTTGCTGGGGAGGTGGAATGGAGAGGGAGGTACGTTCGGACAGGTAAGCTGGACCAAAGCTGTATAGGGCTTTGTAGGTCAAAACCAGCACTTTGAATTGTGCTCGGAATTGGACCCAAAAGACACCAGATGCCTTCTGATCTGGGAAGCTAAGTAGGGTCAGCCCAAGTTAATGCTGGGGTGGAGGACTACCAATGAATACCATGTGCTCTTGCCTATATTTCATGGAAAGGAAGAGACAAAACCACTTCTGAGTATTCCTTGCATAAGAAAACCCAACAAAATGAATGAAGTTGTCATAAGTTGACAGGCAACATGCTATATCCCATGTCTGTTTCTATCTTAATCCTTATCTATACATCCATTTACCTTTTCTTTTGCTAGGGAATCTTATTGCAGGAAAGAGATTTGTGAAATATTTATATATCTAGTTCTGTTTTCATTACATGTACAGTCTGAGGTTCTGCTTGTGGGTGGCCCCTTGTTTCCTGTGTGGCTTGGTAATTATTCATAAGTGGTACCAGTAAGTCTTTTCTCTCCTTCAAATTATGTACATACATACATATATATATTCAAACTCCATTCATTTCGAAATATTATTACCATTGCAAACAAGGAAAATGTGTTTATCAGAAATTGCAAACTCCTTTAGGGCCTCATAGGATTAATCACGGTTATAAAGTTTTATTAAACACAATTTTTGTTTAATGACAAGCTCCACCAGTCCTTCCCATTCCAAACCAATCCTGTCCTAAGGGTGTATCTAGCATAGCAGATTGTTTTCAACAGACTCTCAAGACAATCCCTATTACTTTGTCATGCACAGAGATATTTTTCTTCCTGGATAATTTGAACTTCCTTAAAAATCACATCTGTTTCATACTTTATTTATTTGTAATTTAAATCCTTAAATTGAATCTTTCATTACTAACATCTGGGCTTGAAAGGCAGCCCACTTGAAAAAAATACAAATTTTATTTTATTTGTAGTCAGACCCCTCCCTTTCACTCGGTAGCATTGGTACAAACATTCCCTGGCCAGAGGCAAAACAGCCGGGTATCTTAATGCTGTGATGTCGTATCACGTGTATTATGGCTCACTTGAACGTCCCTGAAGTGACTGGCAATTTGCCCAGAATTAGACTGAATGCAAGTAATAAGCTGTAGAAATTCCACAATATTGACAATTAGATATCTCTATATAGCAGCAGCTGTGTATTGTTCTCATGGTATATTCCTCTCAAAGCACCTCCTGAAAAGAAGGGGGTGGTGGTGGAAAATCCTGGCAGAAGGTTGTAGGCAGCAGAAAGGTAATGTACATTGTAGGAAATATCTCAAATTCAGATTAATAGGGATGTTTCTATTAGTGCCGTTTTCCTGCGGTGGAAATGATGGCTGGAAGAGAATGCCGGCAAATCCTGTGTTTATAGCAGCACATCTGTACAGGATAATTACTATATTTTTAGCATTTTTAGAGGAAGATACCTACTCTGATTTTCATTAATTGGGAAGTCAGGAAATTTTAATCAGGAGTGCCTTCAGATGCTCATCTGGGAAAGATGACTCCCGAGGCCTTTTGAAATTTGCTTGAAACTGTGAAAGAAAGAAAGAGAAAGAGAGAGAAAGAAGAAAGAAGATCTTTAGTACTCTTTTATACAGATATGTCTAAGTATTATGGAGAGAACACACTGAGAACAGGTTCAATTTTTCACCTGTTACTAGATTATCCCAGTTTGTGTAGGAATCATTAAAGTAGATTTTAAAAGCTGCCATTTATGTAGTCCCTTTGCCTCCAAGTCTGTTTGCCAGTTTCCTCTACAGAAAAGGAATTAATTGAGCATATATTTTACTCGCAAGGCACAGCAGCCCACAATGAAAACATTCCAATATTATTTTTAAACAACACTATTGAAGTTTGTATTATGAACTACTAATCTTTGATATTTTGCCCAGTGAATATAAATGGAGCTTGTTTTCCCTCTAATATCCAGCATGTCAAACTTTGTTTTTTTCTATCTATTTATATTATATGAGAAATGATAATTTTATTATCAAGTAGGCTGCAATTTTTTTTGCAGAGTTACCATAAAGCGGAGACAACAATGAGATGTCAAGTTTTATATTGCAGATGCTAATTTATCAAGCTAATTACTAACAAAATGCAGCTAAATTGCTGATAATCGTGAGACTGATTAATTCAGCAACACAGATATTGGTGAGTATTTAAAGGTTATGAATAGCCATATGGATTCCTTGTCTCTTTCTGTTCTTGCTATGCCATTAATACACTGTGTATTGTGCAGGCTGTGCAAATTTTTTACAAATGGTATGATGGTGAGCCATGTGTTTTAGAAATAATTGGAGTCAAAGGGGTTGGTGCTATATATCGATGAAAAGAATGCTACTTTTGTATACAGTCATTATTCCAAATATTTAAATAAAGAATTGGAAACACTCTGAATTTTGTCCTACTTGATGTTTACTTCTTGCTTTAGCAGGAGACATTTTCATTTTATTCATTTCAGTTTCCCCTTTACCAACTGCCAGGCTCAGATCAAGTCATCTTTAGGTATCCTTCACTTGATAGGAAAGACAAAGATGGCACCTTTTCTCACATTTCACAAATAGAAGATGACTGAATTGCCTGCTTCATCTTCCTTTAATGCTCAAAGAGGGATGGCATTCTCCAGCATACCTGAAATGATAGACCAGTTTAGAGTTAGCTCTCCTATGGAAAGGAATAGCAAGGAGACTCAGAAGGAATGGGTAGGTGACTATCAGAATTGTTCTCTAGCATTAGTCATCCAAAGTGCTCATCTCATTTTGCCTAATGTTTAGGCTTCTGTTACCAGCTATGATAATGCTGTGGACACTTATGACCGTGCAGTCCAATCACATGACACAATTCTAGTAGTATTATTTCCCTGATATCTAATTCTGGGCTTTGTAGTCTAGCAGCATGATGTCTTGGTTTGAGTGTTAGAGTATGTCTCTGAAGACCAGGGTTAAAATTCCTACTCATCTATAGACATTCACTGGATGACCTTAAGTCATGCTCTCTCCATCTTAGAGAAATCCCATACAAACAAAGAAAACCTCATGATATGTTCTCCTTAGACTCACCATAAGTCAGAAATGACATGACATCACCACCACCATCAACAACAACAATCAAAACTCAAAGCAATCTGGCTGACAATTCTAAATGCCCTCTCTAAACTGGCAATCCCAAGATTTCATGAAAGTTAGAGTGGTATAGCAGTGCTATAAATATGTGGTATAGCAGTGCTATAAATATGTAGCACTGCTATACCAGGCCCTAGCTTTTATCATTCGGTTGCCCTCTCTTATTTATGGACCTTTCATGGAATGTCCATAGCTTGTCATCTTCCTCTTCTTGCTATGGCGATAATATGCTCCTTTCTTTTCCTAGTACCTTCCCCCTGCCCCAAAAAATGGAACAGTTATGGAACACTTTTTGATGGGTGAGTATCACTATGGGCTTGCTAAATGGAAAGGAGCCAGCTGCTCTCTGTCATAGTCTTCAGTAGATCAAGCTTTTATTTCTAATTCATATTTCTAAGATGACAATTAGTGATATATGTAAGTTTGCAGTTGTCCATCAATGCAACAGACCTTGCACTGTTCAAAATCTTTTTAAATGAAAAAATATGACATTTCCTGAGGAATTGCTGAGAAAAATACAAATCAATACACAGGAAGGACACTGGGAGTAGTCCCCATACTCAATTCCACCATAAATGTGCAAAACCAGAGTCATTTTCACACTGTGTAATGATACCACGTTGATATTGCTTTTATTTCAATGGCTTCATTCTATGAAATTCTGGGCTTTGTAGTTTGAAGAGGCACTAGAGCTCTTTGAGAATTCTATGTAAACCTCGTTAAACCGCAAATCCCAGAGTTTTATTGAATGTGACCATGCAAATTAAAGTAGGGTCATACAGTTATAATTGTGTTGTGTTAAAGAAACCTGATACATTTTTGGATTCTAGTATAGTAAATGAGAACATCGAAGAAAACCTATGGGGCAAGTACCTGAAACTGTCCATTTTTAAAATCTTTATACAGCATTATAGTCCTACGGAAGTGAGGCTGCTGAGTCAGTGCCTAATGAGGCTAGATCATGATGTGTAATTTCTGTGTACCAAAGACAAGGCTGAGGCTGCATGAAATTGCATCACTTGGGTCCTTGTACTGCCAGCAACATAACAGTTAGGTCCCCATGGTGTCAAATGTACTCCAATAAAAGAGGTTAAAGAGCCAGTACATTAATTGATTCTGGTGCCAAGTCCCTTTTGTAACCTGTGTTATCAGCAGAAGTACAAATGTGGCATGGTAAAGAATATCATTATGAAACAGATTTCCTGGGAGAGGAATTAGCCAGCTCAGGTAGCGATCCTGGTTGTAATGAACACAGTGCCCTGTTTATGAACCCGGCTATAGATGTTTGTTTGTTTGTTTGTTTCTTTCTTTCTTTCTTTCTTTCTTTCTTTTCTATTTCTTTCTCTCTTTCTCTCGGGGCTGTCGGAGAGCGAGAGAGACTGACTGGGAGAGATTGAATGATCTCTTTGTGGGGAGTTTTGTGGATACTTTCAGGCAGGATCTCAAAGGGTTAATGTGCAGTTTACTATTGAATAACACAAAATGAGCTGTAAATAATGTAATGATATGTATTGTTAAGCGACATATACTGTACCAGGTGCAAGTACTCCCACTCCTCACTTAGATATAATCTGGGGCAGTCAACAAACACAGATGTATTTTAACAAAGAATAAAGAGAGAGGGAGAGAAAGAGAAAGAATAAGAGAGAGGGAGTATGATAAGGAAAGAACAAGAGGGGAGAAAATAAGAAAAATGTGTAATGTAATTTAATCAAGATAAGGACCCAGGTAAAACTTGGCCTATTTTCTAGAACATCTTTACGCTTTGACTTGTTTTTGGAACACGCATGAGCCAAACACGTGTGAAACACCTTGACAGGCCTTTTGTATAACTACAAGAAAACTGATAATCCTAAATCAATTACATGCAGAAAAATATGAATCTTTGAATACTGGTAATTATAATGGTTATCGTTCACCATTGTAGCACCTGCAAATGATGCATCGTATATATAACAATGATTCAAAAAGCCCCTAATTAACTGTTTAATTTTTTTCTTGTTTTCTGGCTGTAAGCACTGTGCATTAATTGACAATTTATACATACATTTTCCCCCCACAAAATATTTTCCGTTACCTTAGGAGTGCTTGAGAAATCACATGCAATACAATTTCTTTCCTTTTTCTTTCTTTTTTCCTTCCTTCCTTCTGCTAGGCTTCAATCTTAAATCTTCTCAGGATGTTTATTTGTTTTTTAATGAAATTCAATAGATGGCAAATCTGAAAAGTAGGAAATTCGGGGATGATCCTACCTCTAAAGACAACTGCAGCCCTTTCTTTCAGTACACTGACATGAATCCTGCCTAATAGTGCCAGTCAGAATTCCTAACTGTCCCTACCAAATGTGAAAGAGCAATTCTGGAACCCCTCCAGTCATGGCTTCGTACTGCTGACAGATTACTCTAGGCTATTCATGGAGCAAGATTAGCCTGACCACCATGAAGAAAATTCTTTTGTTCTGTGTCGTTAGCTAGGATGGGCTTGAACCAAATCGGGGAAAGCTGCGTTGGTGAGCTAAATGCACACAGAAATGGGATTCGCGATTATTTACAAAGTCTTACTGTTCTGGTTCACGAGGAAGAAGGCAAGATAGATTTGTCAGGGTTCTAGATAAAGAGTGTGTAAAATAAAGCTTTGGTTTTGCTCATAAAAACAGTGGGTGGCTTGTGGCAGGCGTTATTAGGATTTTGAACATGGCTACAAATGAGGAATTGCTCCAGTTATACATACAAGTTATGTATTTATTTCAAGAAACTCAGACCAAAGGATGAGAGATGCTGAACTCGGGTGGCTCAGTGTCTTTTTCAGTACAGTCGTACTGCAGCAATTCCAAAGGCAGTGAGACAGAACCGGAAACATTCCTGTGTTCGGCGTGAAGGCACAGCAGCGCCACATACGACGACATGAATGCAAGATGGCTGAGGCAACCATCTGCAGGACATCAAAGTCTGCTGCCTGATGGCAAGTGGGCTGCCAAAGCTTCTAAAGGCTTTGGCGCTGGACTGTCAATCGGATGCAAACTGTCCATCTGCTGCATGGCACAAGTGACAGCTGATTCTTTTGCCGTCCGTGAGATGAACTAGACCCTAAGCCAATCCGTCCCTGTTCCTAATCACACAAGGTTTGTTCTACCAGTATCATTAGCCAGACACACGAGATACAGTATGTGGTTTTTCATTTTGCGCAGGACGTGACCTGGTAAAAACTAACACTGGGGATGGGCTGTGAAACCAAAAGGGACACACTGCTGCTACTGCTGAGAAAGCATATTGGCAATGTTCAAAGCATATTGGGGGCATAACAGTAGTCTAAAAACCCCAATATGGATTAGGACAGCTGACCAGATGTCTTGAGTGACATTTTTTAAATGAGATTCAAGCGTGTCCCTGCAGTACATAAATGCAAACTATACAGCTGTATATTTTTCACCCACTGGAAATAGGCTCTGGCTATAGTTGATCATTCCAATATACAAACAGAGAACTGTACAATGTTAGCTTTGCAGCATCTCCTAAAATAACATCAATCTCTCTGAGCAAGATATGCATCTGTGAAAGCAGGCAAGTCGGATTCTGTCGCAGAAAGTGGTTGTATAACTACTTCCCTATATTAAAATGAAGTTAAAGATACCTTCTACGGGGCTTTTGTAAAAATCCAAAATGAGACCTGAATGATGCTATTTAAGGAAACCTTATATGCTGAAATGAGCAGAAACATAGAATTGAATATGCTAAATAATACTGTTTCATTATTAACATTTTTGCACAGACACATTTGAAATGCTTTCCTTTGTTGCATTTAATTTTTACTTCAAATTACTAATATATCATATATATTAATAAATAGAGAGAGCGTACTGCTTATACACTTCATTTAAAAAGAATTTTATTACATTTTAAATTTTTACATCAAATGAAAACTACACTCCCAACTCCCTATTTCCCCCATTTAACAATTAATTGTACAAAGTTTGTGCTTCAAGATAATCTCTTGATTTTTAATTTTTTTTATTTACTTTCATTACAAACAGACTCAGGTGGAACAAGCAAACTATTTTTTTTTTTTTTACAATTCCTTGTATCCAGCTCAATTTCTTTCAAGGAGAAAAGAGAGTCATATGCTGAGAAAAGAAAGGAAAAACATTATCAATAAATGGAAGCACTAACTGCAAGCAATGATTCAGGGATGAGTCAAGAAACATTTGTACAGGATTCTTATGCATCTTCCATTCTTCTCAAGGTGAGCACTTTCAAGACCGGTGCTGTTAGTGAGAGAGAGAAAAGTGGAAATGGTATGTGTGTAGTATTTGCCTTTTTTACAAGACAGAAAGCAATATGGGAACAAATGTATTTCTATATACTGATTACATAGTTTTGATCAGCAAGTTCAGCAGTTAAACCCCTGAGCTGCTGAACTTACTGACCAAGAGGTTGGCGATTTGGGTTCTGGGAGTGGGGTGAGCTCCTACTGTTAGCCCCGGCTTCTACCAACCTAACAGTTCAAAAACATGCAAATGTGAATAGATTAATAGGTACCGCTTCAGAGGGAAGGTAATGGCGCTTCATGCAGTCATAGCGGCCACATGATCATGGAGATGTGTATGGACAATGCCGGCTCTTTGGCTTAGAAACTGAGATGAGCACCACCCCCCAGAGCTGGACACTACTAAACTTATATCAAGGGGAAACCTTTACTTTTACCCTTTTACATCTTCACAGGGATAGCGGTGTAATCATCTGCACAGTGAAACCGCTTCCTTCTATGCCAGTTTGAGCCTGGATTAAAAGGTGATGGGCTCTCTTTTCATTTTATAGCTGACTTTAACCCCCCCCCCCCAATTCACTTTTAACTATTTCTAAATGTAGATAGAAGAACTAGTAACACAAATGATTAGCCATTTACACTGTCTGTTCCTTTGTTTCTTGGAAAATGTAAACCTGTGTCTAAAAATGTGTTTGTGTTTACTTTGAGGGACATATTCTCTTCATAAACCTTTCCGTTTTTCATCATAACGTGCTCTGAAATACACACAGAAATAAAATACTACCAAGTAAAAAGGGGGAAAACCCTCTGTTATAACAGTAATATTGCAGATATAAAAAGTGGGCCAGATATGATCCCCCAAGGCCATTTACCTAGTCCTCTCTTAGGGTCAACCTAAGTCTGAAATGACTTAAAAACACATAACAACAACAACAATCCTATCTCATCAGCCAAAAGCAGGTCCACACTTCCCATTGAAATCCTAATAAGTTTATATTTGTTAAAATTGTTCTTCATTTTAATTATATTGTTTTTAAATGTTTTTACACTACAAATAAGACATGTGTAGTGTGCATAGGAATTCATTCATTTTTTTTCCAAATTATAATCTGGCCCTCCAACACTCTGAGGGACTGTGACCTGGCCCTTTGGTTAAAAAGTTTGAGGCCCCCTGGTTTAGCACGTAGCAGATTCCACTTCTTATGGGAAAATAGGATAATATTGGTGTTTCCACATAATAGGAAAAACCTATATTCATGTATCTGTGAACCGAATGATGATTCATTTGATAAACCATATATGTCTGGATGAGGGCGAACAAACTGAAACTAAATCCAGACAAGACAGAGGTACTCCTGGTCAGTCGCAAGGCCGAACGGGATATAGGGTTACAGCCTGTGCTGGACGGGGTCGCACTCCCCTTGAAGGCGCAGGTTCGCAGCTTGGGTGTGACCCTGGACTCATCGTTGAGCCTGGATCCCCAGGTTTCAGCGGTGACCAGGGGAGCATTTGCACAGCTTAGGCTCGTGCGCCAGCTGCGCCCGTATCTCGGGAAGTCTGACTTGGCCACGGTGGTACACGCTCTTGTCACATCCCGCCTGGATTACTGCAACGCTCTCTACGTGGGGCTGCCCTTGAAGACGGCCCGGAAGCTTCAGCTGGTCCAGCGTGCGGCAGCCATGTTACTAACTGGAGCGGGTAGCAGGGAGCACACAACGCCCTTGTCCCAGCTTCACTGGCTGCCGATTTGCTACCAGACCCAATTCAAGGTGCTGGTCTTGGCCTACAAAGCCCTAAACGGTTCCGGCCCAAAATACCTTTCTGACCGCATCTTGGCCTACGAGCCCACGAGGACCTTGAGATCGTCTGGGGAGGCCCTTCTCTCGATCCCGCCTGCATCACAGGCACGGCTGGCGGGGACGAGGGAGAGGGCCTTCTCGGTGGTGGCCCCCCGGCTGTGGAACACTCTCCCGGCACACATCAGACAGGCGCCCTCCCTCATGTCCTTTCGAAAAAGCCTTAAGACCTGGCTGTTCGAGAGGGCATTTAATTAAGTGCTAAGCAACAACATTACGGTAATGAGAACTGGAATGGTATAAGGAAAATGAGACTGGCTATGATTCTACTAAGAGACGAAGCGGATTTTTATGTAGTTTGTATTTGTTGTATAGTCATATGTTGTTGATACTGGCCTCTGTAACTGTCTTTTTATGTGTACTGTACACCGCCATGAGTCGCCCGTAAGGGCTGAGAATGGCGGTCAATAAGTGCATCTAATAATAATAATAAATAATAATAATAATAATAAATATATGTTGCCTCTAATAGTGGGTCTACACTAATATGTTCATAGAACTGATTTTTACACAAGTGATTTTCTATTTTCTAAAGGGGGCAGCTTTAAGTGTTCCTATTTACATTGGACTTCCAGGAATATACTCTAGATGGTGTTTTTCATTTTATGAAAAGGAACTCAGTTGAAAAGTTAAGACTGAAAGATGAAAAACAGACTACAAGTGGGAAATATGGGTGGAGTCTCTAATAATTGCTAGATGCCTATGCTATCCATAACTCATTGGGACTTGTGCTGTTGTTCATTCGTTCAGTCGTCTCCGACTCTTCGTGACCTCATGGACCAACCCACGCCAGAGCTCCCTGTTGGCCGTCACCACCCCCAGCTCCTTCAAGGTCAGTCCAGTCACTTCAAGGATGCCATCCATCCATCTTGCCCTTGGTCGGCCCCTCTTCCTTTTGCCTTCCATTTTCCCCAGCATAATTGTCTTCTCTAGGCTTTGCTGTTGTTGCATCCCAGTTCAAGAAACAAGACCATAAGATTAAATCCACCACTCTGGACTGTAGGAAAAGCAATCCTTGTTTATTGATAAAAAATTGGTTACAAAAGAAAGGTGAATGCAGAGTAAAAAAAAAACACAGAAAAACACAGGAGTCAATAGGATCTCTGAACTTGAGCAAAACTTCAAAAGCCACAAAACAATAACCAAGAGTCTGTTAGCCTTTTACTAACCATGAACTTGGAAACAGAAGCCTCTGGGATTACTGGCCATGGAACACAGGAATTCTGCCAAGACCAGCCACAGTCCCGAACATTGCTTGACCTAAAGAAGCACCCGGCAGGGATGCTCTTAAACCAAAGAAGCTATTCTTAGAAACGCCCCTTGACTTTTCTGTTTGGGTCTCTTTTTGCTGAAGCCGCTGTGACCTTCGTACAGACTGGGAGACAAATCTATCTTTCACTATCTGTTCTCTCTGGAGCTCATTATCTAGCCCATTGCTAACTTCCAAAACATTCTCTTCTAACTGTTGGGTTTCGTTTTCATTCCCACTGAGCTCTGCACCAACAACAGATTCCACACTGTCAGGGTCAGGGAAAGCTTGCTCAGTTTGAAAAACTATCGGAGAATCCTGTTCACACAGATCAGGATCAGGCTGAACCCCAACAGCTGTCTCCTCATGATGTGGCCAAAGTACTTCAACTTTGTCTCTAGTATCCTTCCCTCCAGTGAGCAGCCGGGCTTTATTTCCTGGAGAATGGACTGGTTGGATCTTCTCGCAGTCCAAGGCACTCTCAGAACTTTCCTCCAACACCACAGCTCAAAAGCATCGATCTTCCTTCGCTCAGCCTTCCCTAAGGTCCAGCTCTCACATCCGTAGGTGTCCACAGGGAATACCATGGCTTTGACTAGGCAGATCTTTGTTGCCAGTCTGATGTCTCTACTCTTTACTATTTTATCGAGACTGGACATTGCTCTCCTCCCAAGAAGTAAGCGTCTTCTGATTTCCTGGCCACAGTCTGCATCTGCAGTAATCTTTGCGCCTAGAAATACAAAGTCTGTCACGGCCTCCACATTTTCTCCCTCTATTTTCCAGTTGTCAATCATTCTTGTTGCCATAATCTTGGTTTTTTTATGTTTAGCTGCAACCCAGCTTTTGCGCTTTCTTCTTTCACCTTGATTAGAAGGCTCCTCAGCTCCTCCTCGCTTTCGGCCATCAGAGTGGTGTCATCTGCATATCTGAGGTTGTTAATGTTTCTTCCAGCAATTTTCACCCCAGCTTTGCATTCATCAAGCCCCGCACATCGCACGATGTGTTCTGCATACAAGTTAAAAAGGTTGGGTGAGAGTATGCAGCCTTGCCGTGAATCAGTCTGTTGTTCCGTGGTCAGTTCTTACTGTTGCTACTTGGTTCTTGTACAGATTCCTCAGGAGAGAGACAAGGTGGCTTGGTATGCCCATCCCACCAAGAACTTGCCACAATTTATGATGTTCCACACAGTCAAAGGCTTTAGAATAGTCAATGAAGCAGAAGTAGATGTTTTTCTGAAACTCCCTGCCTTTCTCCATTATCCAGCGGATATTGGCAATTTGGTCTCTCGTTCCTCTGCCTTTTCTAAACCCAGCTTGAACATCTGGCAACTCTCGCTCCATGTATTGCTGGAGTCTTCCTTGCAGGATCTTGAGCATTACCTTACTGGCATGAGAAATAAGGGCCACTGTACGGAAGTTTGAGCAGTCTTTCACATTTCCCTTTTTTGGTATGGGGATATAAGTTGATTTTTCCAGTCTGATGGCCATTCTTGTGTTTTCCATATTTGCTGGCATATGGCATGCATCACTTTGACAGCTTTATCTTTTAAGATTTTAAACAGTTCAGCTGGGATCCCGTCGTCTCCTGCTGCCTTGTTGTTAGCAATGCTTCTTAAGGCCCATTCAACCTCACTCCTCAGGATGTCTGGTTCTAATTCATTCACCACACTGTCAAAGCTATCCTCGATATTATTATCCTTCCTATACAGATCTTCTGTATAGTCTCGCCACCTTCTCTTGATCTCTTCAGCTTCTGTTAGGTCCCTGCCATCTTTGTTTCTTATCATACCAATTTTTGCCTGAAATTTACCTCCAATGCTTCTAATTTTCTGGAAGAGGTCTCTTGTCCTTCCTATTCTGTTGTCTTCTTCCACTTCCATGCATTGCTTATTTAAAAATAGGTCCTTATCTCTTCTGGCTAACCTCTGGAATTGCGCATTTAACTGGGCATATCTCCCCTTATCCCTGTTTCCTTTTGCTTTCCTCCTTTCTTGGGCTACTTCCAGTGTCTCAGCAGACAACCATTTTGCCTTCTTGGTTTTCTTTTTCTTTGGGACGTACTTTGTTGCCACCTCCTGAACAATGTCTCGGACTTCTGTCCATAGTTCTTCTGGGACTCTGTTTACTAAATCTAGTCCTTCAAATCTGTTCTTCACTTCCACTGTATATTCACTAGGAATGTTAGTGAGATCATATCTAACTGGTCTATGTATTTTCCCTGACTTGTGCTAGATGCCTCAAAATTCTTGATGTGGCTATCTAAAAACCTGAAAGACTATCAGATTGTTGGAATGTTCAGAGCAGAGGTTAGGCCTTTGGTACTCCACACCTTTCTCTGAAACTGGGTCGTTTTTTTTGGGGGGGGGGGGAGTTAAGGTCTAAAATACATGGAGGACTGAAGCTTGAGAACCACTACACTAGATCACTGGAATTTCCAAATACAGGCAATCCATGTGTTACAAACACCCGGTGTACAAACAACTCATAGTTACAAACAGGGGTGAGACAACAGGAAGTGAGAGAGAAAGGAAATTAATTCCTGAAAGACTTATCATGGGGAAAAGATGTCTCAACTGAAGCTTTATTGCCAATCCTTGTTTTCACAACAAGCCAAAGTTTTCAAAATCAAATTATCACAGGGACACTAAGTGAGATGAAGTCTTCTGAACAGGGGCACAGATATCAAAACAAAAAGTATGGGGGTGTAAGTCCTTCTCTATGCTATCCAAAGGTTTTGTGTGTGTGTGTGTGTGCATGCACCTGCTGCATTCCCTTTCCTCTGCACTGCATTGTCATCCTGGTGGACCTGGCTAAGGGCTGTGCTCCCTGGCCAGTGCAAAGCGAAGGGGACAGGAGAGACCTTTAAGTACATATTGAGGAAGTTTCAAGGGGTTAACCTGGCATGATGTGAGTTGTAGTTCACCCCCAAACTTATGCATTTTGTACAATTAAAAATTGACTTTTTGAAATAAGGCCTTCCATATCTTTCTGTCGAATAAGATGGAATGTTGGATAACTGAAGGTCAGTTAAATGAGAATCTACTGTGTGTGTGCATATAGATAGATAGATAGATAGATAGATAGATAGATAGATAGATGATAGATAGACAGATAGACAGATAGACAGATAGACAGATAGACAGATAGACAGATAGACAGATAGAGCATATGATGCACAGGTATTTCCAGTGGAACTCTGTGATGGCTGCATCAACAAAGTGTTCTAGGATGGGGAATTTTGAACATGGGAGACTACCCGTGTTCATATTAGAAATCATGGGAACAGTGCAGGAGCATGCTGAAAGGTACACTTTGTGGTGTGCAATGGGCAAGCAGATGATGCGGGGTGCTGGGTACTGGATTCACCCTGCTGCCTCCACATGATGAGATCCTAGGTCTATGTTGCAAAGTTATACACAGACTTCTAAACACGTTCCAACAAGCCTTCTGTGAATCTTGCTAGTGAGCGTTATGAGCGGCAAAAAAAGGTTTCTCGTCTCAGGATACTATCTTAGGCAATTGGTATAGATACATCAAGGTATTTTGCTTCCTTACGTTAAGTATCCTGGTGAATTCATCTCTAGTCCCAAAGAAAAACAATGGGGTGGGGTGGGGTGGGGTGGGGGAAATCAAGCCATTCCAAGGACATGCACAGAGGATCCATAAGAACAAAAGCAGAGTTGAAACAGTCTGGGGTCAAAGCACAAAATGCAGTCCAGGGATGGTTAAATGCCAATCAGGGAGTTGCCAAAGGGAAGAGTCCAAACAGCAAGCAGAAATTCTGGAAAGCAGGGAAGGTCACACAGTGCCAAATAAAAATTGTGGTGCTGTCATACAGCTCAGAAACAACCTTGCCTGTGTCAATTTATAGCTAGCTGTAACTCAGTACAGCTGTCCTAATTATCTCAGCATTTCTCTTCTAAGGCAGGCCACACCCTCTCCTGGGCTTTTGTTGCTGTTGTTCCAACCTATGGGTACATTTAGACTGAGTTAAAAAATGAGAAATTTTCAGATTTTGTTTCCATTGTTTCCAATTTTATCTTAGAGATCCATACACATTTGATTTATTATTTTTTTCTGTGCCTGGTATGTACAAGACCTTTCAGACTAACTCCCCAGATTTGTTTATTTTAAAACAGTATAAAATTGGAAAGAACAAAAACAAAATCTGGGACTTTTTGATCAGTCTAGATGTGCCCTATGATGCTCCTAGGGAGGAAGTGATTGAGGATTTTATTGCACAAAGCAGATATTACATGGCATCAATTGTAACTTAAGTGCTAATGACTTTCTCCATCGGGCTGTGGAGCAGTTAGTTAGCAGCCAGCTGCATTAAATCACTACTAACCGTGAGATCATGAGTTTGAAACCAGCCCGGGAAGGAGTAAGCTCCTGACCATTAATAGTCTAGCTTGCTGTCAACCTATGCAGCCTGAAAGACAGTTGTATCTGTCAAGTAGGAAATTTAGGTACCACTAATTTAACTATTGTACAAAACTATAAAACCTTCCAGCAGCATGTGTAAGAATGAGGAAGTACTCCATCAAGGACTCAGTGTCACAAGTGGATGGTGAAGTGGCTGCTCCCCCTATGGCCGGAATTGAACATACCCTCATGAAGCCAGAAAAGCTGGAATGTTAAATTGCCCCTGTGTCTGTCTATATATGTTGTATGTCTAAATGGCATTGAATGTTTGCCATGTATATGTGCATTGTAATCTGCCCTGAGTCCCTGCAGGGTGAGAAGGGCAGAATATAAATACTGCAAATAAATAAATATCTGAAATAGTAGTTTAGGAAGTCAAGGTCAGTTGCACAGGTAACTCTGTTCTCCAACACAAAAGAATGGTCAGGTAGTCAGGGAGAACACTGGATGAGCTGTTTTAAGTGCCCTCGACCCCTGACATCTGAGACAGTTGGTTCAACACTCTCTCAAATAGAAGAGCCAGTCTTATGAGAAACTTACATATTATCTTTAAGCTTCTGTCTGCCAAGTCTTATTCAGCAATAGGGATCAGACTACAAGACACTGAAGCCCAAACCTGTGACTTAGGGATGACAACTTTTAAAGTCATAGAAAGGAAACTCTTAGAATCTGTCATTACTAATCAGTGGTCTTTTCTTACCTTTGCTGTAACCTGTCTGCTACTGTTTTTTTTAAAAAAAACATACTGTTCTGTAGATGTTGAAGTGCTGGCATAAAATATCAGGTACCATTCACCCTATTAACTTGTGCTGGGCAAAGGAGAGACTACAGAAGGATGGGCAACAGCACCCATCCAGATGTTGAAATGTGGTTTTCTGTAACCCTGACCAGCATTCCTAATGCTAAAGAATCATGGCATATGCAATTGCACAACATTGGAATAACCATAGTTGTCCACTTTGACATGACAAGGACAGAAGCCACAATCAAGGAAGATTCCTTTGATCAACAGATCAGAGCACATGAGGCATTTCTTAACCTCTTTGAATATTTGATAGATTAGCCTTGTTCACTGTTTTGAAGGACCTGGATATTAGTTCTGGTAGCCACAAATTAACTTCCTCTGCTGTAGGAGAAGAAAACATTACACAGATACAACATTGTGATATGGATTATAAATGTTTAGATACCATAACTGAACATATATTGCAGTGATGGTACAATATTCTGGTTGGATTTCCAGTGTGGACACAGTGCAAGAAGTATTGCTATTGTCACTTTGCTGTTGTTATGGACTTTCAAGTCGCTTCCGATGTATTTTTATTAAGTTTCATAAAAAACTATTCACTATCAAAAAGGACAAAGAAAATGGTACATTTAAACATAACATAATACAATTAAATAATAAAAATAAAGACACTACTTCTGTGTCTTGTCTAGATTTCCTTCTTTTCGAGGTAAAGGTTCTTCTTTAGTCTTTGTACATTCCATTTGATGAAAAGAAGACTTGAAACTTAATGTTTATTTTATCTTCACAGAGACTACAATTACTTCCTTATTTCCTCTAACATTGAGGCCTTTATGACTTTTAGAGTCCTTCTTTTTATATAATTACTCGCTATTCTCACAAATTCCCCATTCATATTATATTTATTGATAGAAATTTTCTACCCTTCCTGTTGTAAAACATGTTCCTTAAAATATTTCTCCACTATATGAAGTCACTTCCGAATTATCAGGGCCTCTAAGGCCCCTTCCACACAGCTGTATAAATTCCACATTGAACTGAATTATATGACAGTATAGACTCAGATAATCCAGTTCAAAGCAAATATTGTGGATTTTTGTTGTTTATTTGTTCAATTGCTTCCGACTTTTTGTGACCTCATGGACCAGTCCATGCTAGAGCTCCCTGTCGGCCGTGGCCATCCCCAGCTCCTTCAAGGTCAAGCCAGTCACTTCAAGGATACCATCCATCCATCTTGTTCTTGGTTGCCCCCTCTTCCTTTTTCCTTCCATTTTCCCCAGCATCATTATCTTCTCCAATGTTTGCTGTGTATGTGTATTTGTGATCCTCCCTAAGTTCCCTTCGGGGTGAGAAGGGCGGAATATAAATAAAGTGTTGTTGTTGTTGTTGTTGTTGTTATTATTATTATTATTATTATTATTATTATTATTATGTGGCCAAAGTACTTCATCTTTGCCTCTAATATCCTTGTGGATTATGTTATATGGCTGTGTGGAAGAGCCCTAAGATGAACGTATCACAGGGTTTTTGCTTACTACAACATGCTCATTTGCTGCTACACAGATTTATAATGTCTGTTTGAATCTATAGTAACCAAACCAAACACCTCTGAAAACCAATGGAATAGCTACAGTTTAAAACTTGTAATTGATAGAGTGGTGTGTGGCTCTGCATCCAAATGAATTGGCACAATGGGACTTTCTCCTTAGGGAAAATTAATTTACATCCAATTTTCTTGTGTTTATTCATAAATAGCACTAGATCCACAGCATTGTCTACTGGCCAACTTTTTCAAAGCACTTCGGTTTAGTTTTAAAGATTGACTTCAAACCAGCTTAAATTCTAATATTTGGGTTTCAGAATTACAAATTGAGCTGTAAGGTTTTGTTTCTCTAAATTCGGTTTCATCCTATTATTTTCTGCATGGTTATTTCGGTCTCTTGTGAACTTCTTCTTATTCACAGTACATCCCAATTAGACATCATCTGTGAATTTACTTCCTCTTTTTTATTAATAAACTTTAGATTTCAAAGAGCCCTTTAGAATATATGATAACAGTAATACTGTGTGTTGTGCTTCATCAAAGCTAAATTTAATGAGCTCTACTGCCTACCTGTAAAAATTGCACCTGGAATGAGTTGAAAAGAGATCATCATTCTTCCCCCTCCCCAAAATATTTATTAGGAGAGCTGGAAGAAGGAAAAACATGTTCAATATTGCTTAAATCTATAATATGGCCCTTTTAAAAAGCAATAATATGCTTCATTTGAAATGTTTTCTTTCCAGTTTACTTGCAAACCTAGTTCTAGAATTGTGTTTACATATATATATATGAAGCAATTATTTTCCATTAATTTAAAATATAGAATCATGTTAACTCTTATAAATAAAATACCATTTGTTTATAAGGTTGGAAACCTAATCAAATAAAATCTCCCTCCCACCAAAAGGGCAGACTTATGCCTTTGGGTTTTAGCTACACTGACTCATAGATTCACACAGGTCATATCTTACTTCACATAACCAGCAGGTAAAAGTATGTGATCCATACACATAAAGGCTTATGAATCTGTGTGAGATACATTTTCTCCTGACAGCTCTCATATTTGTTCTCTAGTGCTGTGTTGGCAGTAATCCAATTAACACACTATAGCCCTGGGATTTTATACAATGATGTTGTTTTTATGATTCCAGTGGCAAAACCAATCATGTAAGTTGGGCTGGTGTTAGCACCTGATATTGTTGGGAAGCTGCCAATAGAGCCAGCTCAACCATTAGGGAGAATGAGGCTACAACTTCAGGCGGCAGGTGCTAGGGGGCATGAATTAGCAGCAAGGTGTTGGAAGATAGAGATGTGTGTGTGCTACTAAATCCATCCTGCATGTACTACACAAATCTGCTATCCTCAGGTACAATGGAGAACACCGTCCCACCTTCAACAATATTTTGCTTAAGTAATTTGCCTGTCCTGTTTCCAACTTGTTAGATAATCTTTTGCCTCAGGGCTCTTACACATAGCCAAAATATCAAGGCAAAATTATCCACAATATCTGCTTTGAACTGGATTATCTGAGTCCACACTGCCATATAATCCAGTTCAATGTGGATTTTATACAGCTGTACAGAAGGAGCCTCAGATGTGTTCGGTTTCCCCGAATTGTTCACCTTACAGCATTTAAAGAAAGCTGACTCTTGTCTTTAGTACCTTTTTAATATAGGAAGAACTTATTTAATTTTAAGTTGAAGCTTGGTGCTCAAAGTTCCATGTGTTGCTGGTTGTAGTTAGCATTTCAGTGCTCTACAATGACATGGAACAACAGTAGATTTGGGGTGTTGTGGGAAACGCAAAAAGCAGATAGACCAAGCCAGTTGGTGTCATTTGGAGTGGAACTGATGGCTGTTACCAGGCACATCCAGGGCCAATAAATTGAATAAGACATCTGCTAAAAAAGGAGGGCAAAACCCCTTCTAAAGGGCACCATACTATACTCAATATTCACTGACTGCAAAATAGAGTGATGATTCACATGTATGAATGAGTCAGCACGGTGGAATCAACATGTCAGAACATGGCTAAATGTGGTGATAAGCCATGGAACCAATTCTTGTTTCTGGGAGTATGAAAGTGAAAATCTAAGGATGATAGCTTGGTAACTATGAGCAGGAGGAAGTTTGGGAGCTCTTCATGCTCCAAAACCCTGAGGATATATGGAGTTATCTGAGATTTACTTTAAGGACGAATCCACTCCCCTACTCTACCGTAGCATACAGCTATCTTGGTGGTGGAGATCAAGAAGTCACCTGCTAGAGCCCTTAGTTTAAATCCCACTTTTATTGATTGATTGAATTTATATCCTGCCTTTCCATCAAAGTGAGATTTCATCCTCTGAACTGGAAAACTTTCTCATCTTTAGTGTCATCTCAAATTCATTGCCCCTTGCGACCCTTTCTCATATTGTCTCTGGACCTTATCACATTGAGGTCCACACAGCGGGCGATAGCAATGTGGTGAGTCTGGTGGGCAGCGTGGGAAACCCGTCGCTCTGCATCACTCCTTTCCTATCCCATGCGGGGAACCACCTGGCTTTCTCCTGTGCTTGCGCCATTCTTCTCAGTGAGTACATGGGAAGCCTCTTGTGTTCTCCTTGCTGTCTCTTACAGCGATTTCACCACAGCTGAGGGAAGAAATCCCACCAGAAGTTAGATGTATGTTGTTTGATGGGATCAGGCAGGCTTCGTCCCTCAACTGTGGTGAAAGTGTCATATGATGGATATATTTGCCCATGTGATGAGGTTGCCTGTTGAACGGGAGATGTTTCTAATATGCCATGCCACCAAGGACAGTAATGGCTTTGGAAGACCAGAACGTATCAGTGGAGCCAAGACAGAGGTTTTACCTTGACTGCGAGAAGATCCAACCAGTCCATCCTCCAGGAAATAAAGCCCGACTGCTCATTGGAGGGAAGGATACTAGAGACAAAGTTGAAGTACTTTGGCCACATCATGAGGAGACAGCAAAGCCTAGAGAAGACAATTATGCTGGGGAAAGTGGAAGGTAAAAGGAAGAGGGGCCGACCAAGGGCAAGATGGATGGCATCCTTGAAGTGACTGGACTGATCTTGAAGGAGCTGGGGGTGGTGACGGCTGACAGGGAGCTCTGGTGTGGGCTGGTCCATGAGGTCACGAAGAGTCGGAGCTGAATGAACGAATGAACAACAACAGGATTCATCAGTCAGCAGAGAATGCTCCTTGTGATTAGTCCTACCTCAGGGTTGACATCTGCACATGGCATCTTTGGGTATTGGTAGAGAGTCGCAATAGATTCAAAGTGTACATTGACAGGGGCTGCTTCAACATGGAGCTGGGATTATGATGCCAGGAGATTTGGAACCTCTATATTCTGTACAAATCTCTCAAAGGAATTATACTTTGGAGATATTGTGAGAAAATGAAATGGTGACTGTAAACTACACTGCTATTTGCAGGACTGTTGCTCATCACTTCTACTCAGGGCTGATAAGCCCACCTGGACCTACCAATGTAAAGAGACATTCTTCTTTGTTCTGGAGTCAGTGTGCCCTGCCCTGTCTACATCATTAAGGGATTCAAAACATTATTGCTTTAATATGGGAAGAACTCTCAAAGTAGCAGCTGCTGTTCTGCTGTGATAACATATGAAGGGCCTCAATGGAGCTACTTAATAGATTCTGCTGTGATTAACCAATTGTTAATGAACAACTATCATAGAGCTTGGAAGTTGCCTGAAACATGTTACTTCTCAATAATGAGAACATAATATCTCTTTTGCAAAATAATGGAACTATTGGTTTTTGTTTGTATGTGTGTGTAAAACAAGTAAAGTTTGTTGCTTTATTTTTATTTCCTTGGGTTTTTTTTGGTGCATTGCAATGTCCACCCTCACTGAATTTTTGGGCATTTCTGCACTATTTTTATATAGATTTATAAGGATGCCACCCCTCCCCCCAAAAATGCTAAAAAGTACTGAAAAGGCAATGAACGACATAATGAGCAAAATAATGAGTTAGTAAAAAAAAGTAACAGCAGGGGCAATGAACTACCTGTTTTCATTCTGTAACATTTTGCACAACAAGCTACTTTAGAAAGTAAATTTCTAGACTCTGAACTAGTGTACATGTATGGATAAACAAAACTGTAGTTGTTGTGTTATCTTAGAATTTTGTTTATCTCCTTTTTGCAATACAATTATTGATTTGATTCTGAAAGTTGATGCAATATGGTTCATCCTTATTAATTACTGTTATGTCAATAATCAAATGGTTTATTTTTCAAAAGACTTAGTGTGCAGCAAGTTCATGTTCACACTATTTATTTGTTTATTCAAAACATTTCTACACAGTCATTTAAAACATTTATTTGTTTATTCAAAACATTTTACCCTGCCAAAAAGTCTCCTGGAGCAAAGCAATTAAAAAATTTTAAAAAGTGGTTTCCCTACTCTCAGTGTTATAATCTAAGATATACCGCACAAAAAGAAAAAGGGACAGTGAGGGAAGGGGAAAACAAGTAAATTCAGGCATTAAGTGTTATAATAACCAACTGGAATGGAAACAGTTCATGGACAGAAGAAGACAAGCACAATTATTGTATTTCATCACAACTATTACATGATGAAAAAAAATCTGCCTTTCTTTCTCTGGTTTCTGCTTTTTAATAATAATAATAATAATAATAATAATAATAATAATAATGCCTTACCTCCAAGACAGGAGGAGGAGGGATGATCCAACCCCAAACAAGCAGCTCAGTTTATCTTTGTTTGTTTTTAAAATGTCTTATCTTTGAGAAAGGAGGAAAGGGGAAGGAAGATCCGAGCTCCAAAACTCCATTTTAGATTTTGTAAGTTGCCTTACCTTCAGAGAAGGAAAGAAGGACGGAAGGATCTGAGTCCCAAACAGCTGTGAAAGGCTGAAGAAAGGCTGGAAGCTAATTTTCAGAGGCAAAAAAGGGGGTGCAATGATTATGCGGTGCGACTATTACATGGTGAATTAAGATATTATCTTTGTATAGCTGTAGGAGATCCCTTGCTTCCATTTTGCTCCTCTGTTCCATGATGAGTTCAGGAGCAACTCATTTGAACCCTGGTCTTCCAGAATCCCAATCCAAATCTCTGATCACTACAACACGCTGTTTCCTTTACAAAAATGGCATGTGTGTATATCCCTTTGTTTCACTTTACTCCTAATCAATTTCATTTTTATTCTAATGTTATTGTGTCAATTTACTGATAATTATGTACACACAATTTTATTAAAAATAAAGTTCTTGTGATACACAATGTCTGCATAGCACAATATTCAGAATATTTCATGTTGTTGCATCTATTCGCATTATTTTTATCCAACATTAGATTCTTATACACTGTAATTCCTGAAAATAGTACTAATGACATGCTTCTTCAGGAAAAGGTATATACACAAACCATTAAAAAGCTCAACCTATGGTGCTGTATGTGGGTGTAAAATCCTCTATTGCCATTAACAATGTACAGCTAATATAAGTGGAACTAATACAGGATGTCATTACAGCAGTTTTAAAGTAAAATCTATTATTACAGTAAAGGACTAGGCCTTCAAAATATAGATTAAAAACAAACAAACAAACCATTTTGAATTATAAGTAGTCCAGACCATTTCCACCAGCACCAAGACTGTGATTATAAGTGAGAAATAATAATAATAATTTGTTCACAAAGTATTTATTCAGCATGCAAAGTGCTTGTCGCCACTTAGCTCAAACTCCACAGGCAATCCACTCTAGCATACCAGTTCAATGGAATTAAAGGGGTCTGTTGACCTACTGACAATGTTGTGGCAGTCCAAGGAACACTTCATGGAAGGTGGAGGTTTCTGAGCTGGAACTTAAAGCGAAGAGAGATTTGGGTTGATGTGTTAACACACATATACTCTTTGTTGTATAGAAAGCTACATTAAAATAATTGAGAACATTGAAGGTTGGCTTTGAGACCCAGATATCTCAGATGTCCTGGTCTTCCCTCCTAGAGTGGGAACAAATTGCCTTTAAGTCTCCCAGGTAATGCTTGCTCTCTTTGTTCACATATTTATTTCTCAGTATATGTGGAGTCTTTTTATAACTACACCACTTTGAATAATTTCAGAAATGCGGTCCGTCTTGTAGTATTTGGATTGAAGATCACCAGAGAATGCTAGGGATCTCTAGGTAGAACAAGGAAGGAATTCTGTCTGGAAGTTTAAACACTTGCTGCTACCTATAACTGAAGATCTCAAATTTCTGGCAGGCTCCTATAAGAGAAAGTAGTTTTCCAGATATCATGACCCAAAGTTGTTTAGGGTTTTGTGGGTCAACTTTAGCACCTTAATTTGTTCTCAGAAACAAATTGGAAGCCAGTGTAGTTCTTGCAAGTCTGGTGTTATATGGCCTCTAAGGGCCCTTCCACACAGCCATATAACCCAGAACATCAAGGCAGATAATCCTTGATTATATGGCAGTCCACACTGCCATATAGTCCAGTTCAATGTGGTTTTTATACATCGGTGTGGAAGGGGCCTAAGATGCCTATCTGATACCATTCTGGCTGCTGCAATTTGCATTAGCTGCACCTTGAACACTTTTCAGGGGCACTTAGAGTCCCACATAAAGTGCATTACCCTAGTAAGGTAATGCAGGAGGTAACTGTGGCATGAACCACTGTGGCTAGATCTGCCTTCTTCACGAAAGGGAGCAACAGGCACACCAGCTGAAGCTGGGCAAATATGTGTGGCTGGCTACAGATATCTGTGGCTATGGTCCGTGGCTGGTGAACAAGTGAAACTGTGGCACTTCAGGTCATTGGTGTGACTAGGGAAGTGGGGGTACAAATCATACCCATTGGCACCATCAGGAGTGTCTGTCTATACAATGTATGTGCAATGCTTCAGTAAAAATTTATTTTTATTGAAATATATTTAGATATAACATTTTTCATAAAGACTAACAATACTATCACACCAGGGCTTTAAAGCTGACATCTCCTCATGTCTGCTGCCTGCAGGATTCTGGGAAACATAGTTTGGAAAGGCAAGGACCTCTGTAGCTCAGAATTCAAAAGGCCCCGTCCTAACCTACATTTTTCAGAATTCTGCAGGCAGCAGAAATGTGGGGCTGCCTGCTTTAAAGCCCTGGTGCGGTAATGTGCTAAAACGCCATTGGGTCTAAATCAATCAATTGCAATGACGCTTCAGATCCCATGGTTTCGTCATAATGCTCTACAAACATGCACTATTATTTTAATTGTTACTGGTTTATAGGCACTGTTTCTGTCATTTTTTCCTGCATATTGTAATATACATATTGTATAGGATATCTAAGGGGATGATACAATTGGTGACTGCACTGGGTGGCATCAACCCTAGTGAACCACTGCTCCAGATGTTTGTGTACTACCATAGACTCAGCAGTGGCTGCGAACTAGACCCCAATAACAGCTGGATAGTTATGTCCTTCAGCTCTGCAGTAATATGTGTGCATGTGCATATGCCACTCTGAAACAAATAAAAATGCAATGTAACTTGTCTGCTTCAAAATTTGTTGAGGAAACCTTCTCTAGAAGAATGCTAAGTTGTGATAGACAGGTGGTGGAGAGGTTGTATAGGAGGCTGTGAGACTAGGAAGTGAAGTGGACTCTGCCTGGCATCATCCAGAATGAGTCCTGGCCGGGACTAGTTTGCCTCTTCCTTCACTGGAAGGGAGCAAAGCACTTCCCTGCCCACATGCTGAGGGCAAGAAAGGAAATGTTGCTATACTGCTGTTTGTTTCCACTGGTATTGTTTTGCTTTTTCCCCTCCTGGGAATTCATAGGACTGTTAGTACATTACACTGGCACAATGCCAGCATAACTGTGGTATAGCAGACACTACTTTACTGGGATCATAGGATAACCTTACTTATGCACGGATATGCATGTATGTATTTAAAGAAATTATGACCATGCATCCCTCTGTTTTTTTACAATCAGACCCAAGATATCCATTCTTTTATGAGCTATAAAGGTTAGGATTGTGCAATGTAGCTGGCATCTCAGAAGATAATAATAATAAATAAATACTATAGTTCTGCCTGTGCGTATTCTTTTGATAATGGCAGGTAATAGACTATCATTTCAGCTCCCTTAGCTGCCGTCGCCTTTCCCAGCCTCCATTCTTTATTGTCATTATCATACTTATTTCAGCATTCTTCTATCAGCAGCATTTAGTGACACTGCAAAAACATGGTTCAAAAAAGGATGAACTTTTAATTGTGACAAGAAATAAGTTAAGCTTAATTATTCTATGTAAGTAGAAAAGCTGTGGTTTGTTCTTCTTCCTAAGTCCTTCCTTCCTAATCGCAATTCAACACCCTTTTTAAGCATCGCTATGTATGAACTTCATGCTGCTAGACAAATAAATTCTTTGGAAAAATGCACATTTTTATTTGGAAATAATGCCATCTCTTTGTTAGATTTGCAGCAATCCTATTTTGCCTCTACTGTTTTTAAGTCGAAAATGAAAAATTATATTGAAGATGTTTGTGCATCATATTGTGCTGAATGGTATGTAGGTCAGCATGCTGCACCATAGCAGATAAGGCACAGTGAACAAGTGTTCTATGTACTTACAAGCAAATATCAGTCATAATAGAAGTAGACAGATCTACAAGAGCGTTTTGGCTTCGGAAATGTTTCTTGTCATTAGCATTTTAAAAAAGCTATGAGATTCAGGCCTATCAGCACCGATTCACTGCAAAGCCTGGCTTGCACAGGTTGTTATCTGTTCAGTACAGAGGTGCAGCTGGTTAGCAAATGGATTTGCGGATTTTTTTCCAGTTTTTTTTAGCAGGGATGAGTAAAAAGGCAAAGAATCAGGTACTTACAACCCATTCAGAATGTAACAATTTTGTTTGTGTTATAAACCAAACCTTCTGTTTGCTGGGTGGTAATTTTTTATTTTTTTAAATTTTGCTAAACTGCATTATTTTTAGAAACAGAACAAGAATATCTGATTTTTTTTAAAAAAATGTATCTCTGTATTCATATCACAGTCTCCCTTAGGGTTTCCATATTCAAGAAGCAATATAGCAAGGGAATCTATGTATTTCCCATGATGCACTCTATGCAGCTACTCTGTTGTCTTACATAAGTCAAAAGGCAATTGCTGGCATTTTTTGAAAAAAGTTTCTCTTCACCATGGGTGTTTTGAGTCTTTTCCTGCCTGGAGAAAACCTGTTTAATGCAATCGTATCCTGGGTTAATATAACTCAGTGGAAAATTCAAATCCTGCACGAAGATTTGGGTTCTCCCTTGAGTTTTGGCAGTCCAGACCTCAGCCAGTTCCCAAGAGACCTGGGGACATGGAATGGCCGTGCTCTCCCATCCACTTCCTACTTGTCACTGCTGACTATGGCACCAGGTTCATGGTTTACCTGATGCTTGGGGGTCTCCCTACCTCCTTCCATGGCTTGTTACTTGTGAAGGAGGGTGAGGGATTTTCCCCTCCTCCCATCCTTCTTCATGAATCATGTGACACAGAAGGAGGAAGAAGAATCCCCAGGATAAGATAGGTTGCAGTGTTGCTACTGTAGGCAATAGTGACACAGGAGAAGGGGGTTGGCAGGTAGGCCCCTGCCCAATGGTGCTGAACCAAGTTTGGCATGTTTGGGCAGTTGAGATGTCTGCCAGGTGCAAAGCAGCCCAGAACAGGCATCACAGATGCTGGTTCCAGCCTGATGTATTTAACAGTATAGAACCACCCCTAGTCTGGGAGAAAGGTACAGTATTTTTAAAAAAATATGGATGGATCATAGTGAGCTACTTCCCAATCTGTTCCCCATCTCACTCCCACCCTCCCCTGGCCACTGCTTGGCTGTTTGGAGGAGTGCCTAGGGAACAAAGTGGGGGTAGTTGGATAGGGATCCTTTATAACCAAAAAATTTACATATACAGACATAACTAACAGGATGGAAGCCTAAGATCCATATCCCCAATTTTATATATCTGATCAGAACATTTATTTGCTAGACATTTAATGCCACTATGATTGGCACAATCACTTCTGACTCTGTTCCTGCTAACTCTACTAGCTATTCATGGCCACACAGAGGTAATGTTGATGAACCCTAGTTTGGTGCCCGATTTAAGGTTTCTATGGTCATATACTTCCTTGGCCTGGTTTGGAAGTATAGTCAGCCCTCTGTATCCACAGATTTGGTAGTCATGGATTCAGTAATCCATGGCTTGAAATTTAAAAAAAAACCTCTAAAAAGCAAATTTTGGTTTGGGATATCATTTTACTATACCATTGTATTTACTGGGATTTGAGAATCTGCAGATATTGATATCTGGAGGGTGTGGAGCAGTAGTTTGGAACCAAACCCCAGTGGATATCAAGGACCCATTGTAATAATAAGATACAGCATGGGATGAAAAAAGCTAAGGGATGGGGAAAGGGAAGAACTCGAGAAACTAACACTTGCTCCATATAATTCATGGTAGTGCAAAGTTTTATGGAAACAAATTTTCTATGAATTTGTGGGGAGTAGAAGATTGTATGTGAAAATTGCCCACTGTGTGTTTGTGTTTGTTTTTTTTGGGGGGGGGGGGGGATTTGTAGGTTGAAGAAGCGCCAGCACTTTTTAGCAGAAAAGACGAAATACCTTGGAAAATTTGCAGCTCCTATGAGTCTATAGCATTTAGCCATGGCAATTAAACTGGTGCCAAACTACAATAATTCTGCAGTGGAGATGCACCTATAGATTTTTTAGGGGCTAAGCACTGAAAGGCTTGACTCTAGACAATTATGTCCATTTCACAGTCTTCTCCTATACCTAGATCTTTAAAATCTCATTTTTTCTATCCTAAATATGAAGAAATGTGTAAATTTTAGTAAAGTCTAATCAAAATGAATCAAAACAAAATTCTTACATGTTCTTAATGATACCCCCATTGACCAAGATTTCTTTTGTATATAACTTGCGGCAAATGCAGTGGAGTGTGTATATAAGTAACATATGCATATAATACAAATATATAACAAGAAGCATTTTCCCAGTTGTATAGTGTGATTTCTTCATGTCTATTGGAAAGGCAGAATGAGACTTCAAGTATTATTCTCCATATTCGGTATCATTATCTCCATATGGTGTATGGGAGTCAGAGACAAAAATATTAGTGGCTTGCCTAGAAAGAGTTAAGAGAGTTCATAGCTGAGTTGATTTCCTGATCAGAATTCTAATTCTTAACCACTCTGCTACATCCGCTCTTTGTGCTGCTGGATGAAGAAACATATGTTGAAGTTCACAGTACCCCCAGTTTGCAATCCTCTTTCAACACTATGTGTCTTCTGGCCAATATTTGCAAATCACATAGAAAAAGTTAAGGCTTTGCAGGATTCTGCTACTCGAATGAACAAACAACAAATTGTAGCAAAAACAAACAATGTAGGCAAAATAGCATGAAAAATTGCTCAAGGGGCATTTATGAAGTGATCAAAATGCTTCGAATTTTCAGAATGTCTTGTAAGTAAAGTATTGAGATATTTACATTAAACAGATTCCAGTTTCATGAGGTATCCAAATGGGGAGCCGATAGAAACCCATCCAGTAAAACAGAACTCCTTGAATACATTGCCAAATTCTGACAAGCAGAGATCAAAGCTTTAAATAAAAGGAATAAATACTTGTGAGCAAGTGTGAATAAGAGAATTGGACTGAATATTTGGGGGCTAGGCAAACACTGAAACTCTGAACTGAAGAACACACAAAACATTATTTGATTTTATTACAAAAAGGAAAGAAAGCAGAGAAAGCGGGAAATAACTAACCCTCCCAAGAAAACTTTACTTGAAAGTTTGGTGGCAAAGGGAGCTGTTGAAGTTCTCCAATCACAAATGGTAGAAAAGTCAATTTTCTTTCACCATCTCTATTTGAAAAAAATCAAATCCTAATGGTGAAACCCATGTAGAGGATGTCATATTCAGGGCCCTTCTACACATGCTGTAAAACCCAGAAGTAATTGGGTTAATTGGGAGGGTGTGTGTGTGTAGCTAAACTATGTTTAGTCAAAGTGCAGGAGGGACCGGGTTAAGATTTTAAAAGATGTGTTAAAAAAGTGTGCTTAAAATCCGATTTAGCCTAAAGAAAGGGGACTAACTGATACTTCTCATAAGCAAATCTCTGTGCTGGGCTGGGGAAAAAAAATCCTTAAATGGAAGTTCTGTTTGTTAATATGAGAGAAATTCAATGAGATAACAACAACAACAACAACAACAACAACAACAACAACAACAGATTTGTCTACCACCCTATCTTCCCAAAGGGACTCCGGGCAGTTTAAAAAAAATAGGCAAACATGTAATTGCCAGAAAGAAACCATACAAACAATTACAACAAAATAAACTCTGTCAATGATGTAACACCACCTAATTAAACTTAAGAACAGTTGAAAACATCATAAAACACAACAAATTTTACTAAAACATACTAAAGATAAAAACATTAAAACCCATTTCATTATAGCTCCATGAGGTAGAGATTCAGCAAAACCAATGGCCAGGGTTACATCTAATTGTGGCCAATTATAAAGGGCTGGGCATGGATTAGTGCAAAGAGCAAGTCAAAGGGACTGGGAAGTGGATAAAGTGCAGGACAGAGTGATATCTGGTTAACTGAGAACTGGGCCTGGGGACTAATTCTTCTGGAAAACTTGATAGCTGGAAAACAGATAGCTGTTGTAGCTTTAAAAAAAGTTTTTTTTGTCAAAACTTCTTAAAAATTCCTAAAATTAGTAGATGGGTAAATATTTCTGAAAGTTGGGGGGGGGGGGGTGATCCCCTGTTATGTTGTGTCATTGGCATTGTTGTGGTGGGAAGGCTGAAATCATACCTGTGGGATCATTTCCAGATCCATTCTGAGTCTGCTATGCAGTTTGCAAGCATTGCGGTGGGAAGGTCAGCAAGGGAAAATCTTGTGGCATTAGCTACCACGGGGTTGGGGATGCACAGGAAGAGGCATCACCCAATGGTGAGATTGGAGGGAGAAACCACAAGGAGCAGCAGCAGCCAGAATACTCCCACTTCCCCTGCTGCTGAAGGGGGGGGGGGGGAAGAGAAGACGCAGACCACCCTGGAGCTTTGGGGCATGCCCACCAGGGGCAAGATCAGATTGGGGGAAAAACCTGTCCACCACTAAGCAGATCACCCAGCGTGTGGGAGAGATGATGGCTCTTGACCACCAGCCTTGCTCCTTGTGGGGTGGGATGGCCAGCCAATCACTCCATCCCAGACCCCTAGCCATCCTGGGGACTGCACCAACTGGACTCTGAAATTGGTCATCTAAGTAAGAAGGGCAGCTTTGTTATCCCTTGTTTTTAGTGATTCATTCCACATTTCAGAAGTCACTTCTTCTTTTACCTTTGCAATGCAGTGGCCATGACACCCCGCTCTATGCCAGCAGCACGTGCCTCGCCTTTGCAGCCATGCCTTTTTGCTCGGAGGCATATTAATAATTATTTAATTTAGAGGCTGGATAGCCATCTGTCAGGAGAGTTTTGATGGTGCCCTTCTGCCTGGAAGAAGGGAGTTGGACTACGTGGCCCTTGGGTGTCCCCTCCAAGTTTAGGATTCTATGGAAATATATAATTAATTATTATTGGTTTCCTCTAGTGCAGTGGTTCTCAACCTGGGCCCCCCAGATGTTTTTGGCCTTCAACTCCCAGAACTCCTAACAGCTGGTAAACTGGCTGGGATTTCTGGGAGTTGTAGGCCAAAACACCTGGGGACCCACAAGTTGAGAACCACTGCTCTAGTGGTTAATATGAGAGAAACTCAATGTTGTGACTTTAAAAAAAGTTTTTTTCTTCAATTTTTTAAAAAAATCCCTAAAATCAATATACAGGGTTAGTCAAAATGAATAGGCCAATAAGAAAATTAATTTTAGACGAATGTATGTTTATTGTAACCAAACTACAGCTACGTATCGACAGATAAATTATCAAAGTTTTGTCTCACCTTCAGAGATGTTCGATATGGGCGCCCCGTGTGACACGGCAGACGTCCAAGCGATAGTCCAGTTCTGGGGACTTCGTTGAAAGGATGCACGAATGGATTCCACTGTGTCTTCGGAGACACGCGGTCGTCCTGTGGTTTTACCCTTGCATAAGCAGCCCGTCTCCTCAAATTGCTTTACCCACCTCGCAATGGAATGTCGATGAGGTGGTTCCTTGCCATACTTGGCTCGAAATTCTCGCTGGACCGTAATTACTGACATTGTTTTAGCAAATGTCATCACACAAAACGCCTTCTCTTTGCCTGATTCCGCCATTTTGAAAACAGCGACTCCTAGCGACGCCTAGCGGCATTAACGTACATGTGTGTTGCTCAAAAAAAAACTTTGATAGTTTATCTGTCGCTACGTAGCTGTGGTTTGGTTACAGTAAACATACATTCGGGTACAATTAATTTTCTTATTGGCCTATTCATTTTGACTAACCCTGTATGTATGAATATTTCTGAAAGTTAGGGGGGATGATCCCCTGTTACCTAGTGTCATCGTATAGAAAATTAAAGGATATAGCTCTTGTAGTTTCTTTTAAAATGTTGTTTATAATTTTTTTGAAAATTCTCCAAAAATCTGCAGATAAGTTCTGAAACTTGATGGGCTTACAGTGGTAAATGTGTTCTACCATTGTAGCACATCTCACCCCAAAAGCTATAAAAATGAGGGAACAAGGAGCCCCTGAAGATTCCCCACTTGTGCAATGACTATAACAAAAAGTAACCAAACTCATTATAGTAACTATTTTTTTAACTAACGATGTTTTAGAAACACTTTAGAAATAAAATGCCAGAGCCCTTAAATTTGTAATGAGTCTTGAAACATTTTTTTATCGATCACATAGCCCACACAGTAAGTTTCAGGAAACAAACAAACAGCTGCAGTCAATATACACAAAGATGGTGCTGATCCTTTTAACATTGAAGGAAAAAAATCCCTGCTGGTTTCCGACATCAGATGACTTTAAAAGCACTGTTCTTCATTGCTATCTACAACTTCATGGAATCAGTGTTCTGTTTCACAGTGAACATACACTGTGGCTATACCGTGCAGAAAAAGAATTTCAGAGGATATCTCTTGATTATTGCCAATGTAGTCCCAAATATAATTGTTCTGAAGAAAGACTTATGTAGTTTAATGTGTTTTATTAACAAGTGAGAGAGTACAGGAGTGCAGCATAAATCTATATTCTGTACTACATAAGTGTGCTGTACTACTAAAATGTTTCCCTCAAATTAGAAAAGTTAAACATAAAAAGGGTGGAAAGGAAATCATTCCCAGGGATTTAAGCTTGCCTTGCTTTATGCAGGAATTCTGTGACTTTTGAAAATGTAAAAATGGTTCCAAAGCACATTGGCACATGTACGGCACTGCAATGTTGACTTGGCACTGCCTGCTCCCGTTGCTGGCAATGTGGCACATGGACATCTTTAGGCTCTTTCTCTGCGGTTTTCTGCATAACAGCCAATCATTGTGGCTGCTCATGAGGCAAGATTGGCAGCGGAAAAACCCAGATGCCAAGCTCTGGATTGTATGTCTGTTAGGTTTGTGGCTGATCCCTTCTCTGGCATCTACCCCGGCACTGCAGCAGACTGTATAGCTGTCTTTCGAGCTGGGCTTAGGGTAGGTCTTCTCTTGGATAGCATGCTCTCCTACTCCCAGTTAGCTTGTCAAATTACCCTTTATTCTAAGGAACGGGCCCTTCTCAGATGTGGCTTGCTGCACCTAGCATAAAGAGAGAATATGGCCCAAACCAATGTTCTTGGCTCTTTGAAATTCAGAATATTGGCCTTACAAACAATAAGACCTTATACACTATGAGATTTATAAGTTAGTCATGAAAGCATTTTAATAAATTAATTGGCTCAATCCGACTTACCTTTTCCTTCACATACATCCTCCAAAAGCATGCCATGAGACTTTGTGACCTAGTTCAGCTAGGGCAATTTGTTTTGGACAGGGGAAGGTAGCATGTCATATTTACAAAATAGCAGAACTGGGAGGGGAAAAGTCCCATATACACAAAAATATAGAGGCAACTAAAGGACTGCAGCTATGTTTGTTTTGGGTAATTCACTCACCACACAAGCAACCCATTAGCCTGGTGACTGTTCATTTCCCCTTAAGATCAGTCTTCCTTTCTCTGTATTGTCGAAGGCTTTCATTGCCGGAATCATTGTGCTGCTGTGATTGCATCTACACTGTTGAATTAATGCAGTTTGGCATCACTTTAGCTGCTACAGTTTAGAGCTATGGAATATGGAATGAAGTTTTACAAAGTTTAGCTTTCTCTGTCAAAGTGTGCCTCACTAAACTACAAATCCCAGGCCACAGTAATTTTTACTAGGAAACAAAGTCTCCTTCTAAATATGCGTTCTTCTGTGTGCTTGGGCTCTTGATATCTGCTGAAATTTGGTTCCAGGATGCTTGTCAATGGTGTAGCAAAATGGTCAGCTCTCTGAATTAAAGGTTTATTCTTAGCTAGAGTCTACATCTATTGACTCAAAGTTACATCTACACTATTTAAGTTGGCAGCCTTGGTAGGCTGAGAAAACGACAGGAAGGAAAGGAGTGACTTTGTGTTGATAGCTACAGGAATTTCAATAGGTAAAGAAGATGACACTAAAATAACCGAGTCATTTTTGGAAATTCTTTTGGGAAGACAAGAATACCTGATTCCACAGTATGTAAAAAGTATGTTTTTGGTATATGGAATTTAAAAAAAATCTGCAGATTAGTCCCATGGGTGCTCATTTGGAAGAGACAGTAAGAATGGCATGGTGGCTTGAGTGTTGGACTAGTATTCCAGGAAATCAGAATTCAAATCCCTGCTCAGCCATGGAAGCCTACTTTATGTCCTTGGGTCACTAACACTCTCAGTCTTAGGGCCCTTCTACACAGCAGAAAATGCATAGGGAACTCTGGTTCCCTGCAGATTTGATGCCTGCACAGGGAGCCAAAAACCGTACTTTTTTGTGAGGGGGTAGACACATTCTATTCCATGCCAAACCAGCATCAGCTCAGGGGGTGGGAGGTGGGGAGTGGAAGGTGGAGGTGAGGTTAGACTCAACCCCCTGCCTTCCCTCATCCCCATTCCTGGTTATAAAGGGACATAACCTTTATAAGAAAGCTTCTAAGCGGTTTGTTTTCTGTCTAAATTACACAATGAGTTTTTTGAGAAGGAAGGGGGGAATTTCCCCTCCAGATCTTTGTATGTCCTTTAGAAGGCAAACAAAGCCTTTAGAAGCCTGCAGGCTCAGTAAGGAGGTTTCTTTTAACCCTTTCCAGCTAGGAAAGGGGGCAGCAAGGGAGGGGAGTATGGCACTCTATGTGCTGCTTGAGCCCGCAGAGGCAGAATCACTGTGGAGACTGCTGCTGAGATCACTGGTGGTGATCTCAGCAGCACTCTCCTCAGGTGTACACCTCCAAAAATCTGGACCTTAGTGAAAGGTCCCGATTTTTGGAAATGTCATTGTAACTCTGAATAAAACTGGATTTCCAGGTTTACTTCTGGTTAATCTGCATTATCATGAGGCATTGTTTAGCTGCCTTATGATGATGCACCCCCTACATTATGTTTTAGAACTGTGTAGATGGGGCGTCTGAAGAAGCTAATACTTCTGAAGAAACCTTGTCAAATTATTTTGCCTTAGACTCAAGTCAAAAAAGACTTGAAAGCATAGAAGAACAACTAGAAAAAGTGAAGGGCTAGTTTACACCAGCCACAAAACACAAAGTGGCTCAGAAGTCACTCTTGGCAGTCTTCATGATGTGCAGGGACTTCCAGTCTGTAACACGAAGTAAACAAGGTGGAACTAGTTTAGCCAATGTTAAGGAAAGTTGTGGAATGTGCTAGACTTTGGGCAGAGAGTGGACAGTAGGCTGACTCTGATGCGAACCAGTCTAACACTCCACCCCCTTTTTTTCATCAGCCTAGGGAAAAGGGGACAGATCAGGCCTGTGTTATTCCTCTCACTGCTATTGGACAGATACAAAGCTCTAGGAGAATTATTGGCCAGTACAGGTGCCCTGTGTTGATATCACCAATGGTCCCTGCACAACGTGGTCATGTGGGTGACTTTGCTGATGTCAGCACAGGATGCCTGTGACAGCCAGAACTTCTTCTGAAGCTCTGCTGCTGTCTAGTAGTAGTGATGGTAACAGGGAAGAAAGGTGATAGTCCATAGGGGCCAAATTGATTATGGCCCAGCTAGACCACATAGACTCAACCCCATGACTACTGTATGTCAGACAAAGGGTGTATGGCTGCCTTCAGGGCCAGTCTGAAGTATTGCTGCTTCAGAGTGGCCACAGATTAATGATCCATGTAGAGAAACCTAAATGACTTTTTTTTGGTATGAGACCAAAAAAAATTGCCATCCAAAGAAAAAGGGCAAGATTATACTTCCTTCCTTGTTCAAATACAAACAACTGACTAAATTGCAAGTTAATTCAACGGTGCGGATTGGATAAACTATTTCACTACACCTGAGGCGACCAGCTGGTTTAGACTGGGTATCGGTTGGATAGGTTTTGTGTGGCCTCTGAAAGAAGTGAATGGGGCAGTTCAGAGAAAACAATGGGAAGGTTGCTATTGCTGATCCTGTGATAATAGAGCAAGTCCTGCACCCCCTCACCCCCAAAGTATGTTAAGGGTTACAGCTCTATACTATAATCGAGCACATAGTTATATCATTTTTATGTTGTGCTGAAATTAATGGATCTTAAGTGTGCATACATCTGAGCTAGATCACAACCTTGTTTTTTAAAGCATAGCTGGTACTACATCCATTTTATAGCTCTTTCAGAATCTAACATAAATCGGCAAAAGCAGAAGATAATCCAATTTTACATTAATAGCCCAACATCAGCCAACAAGCTAACCAAAGGAATGAATAAGTTTGTTCAGAACTCAGTGGTTATAGTACTCTGCTGTTCATTTGATTTCCCTTCAGAAATGCAATATGTTGGTAGGAAACTTTATTAGAAAGTTGTTTAGAAAGAATTATGAATACTCAATATGGGAGTGAATTCCTTTTCACCAAATTAAGAAGAAAGAAAAAATTATGTCAGTGAAGTGAAAAAGACACACAAGCAGCTGATCAGTTTTTGATGCTTTTGGTACTTGATAACTCTTATATAGCTTCCATTTAACATGAAATTTGGCAAATGATTAGACCATACAATATCTAAAATGCTTCTTAGTTTTGAATCTTTTTTTAGAGAAGCCAACATAATAAAACCTCAAAAGTTTTATTTGCTTCACATATACAGTAAACATTTTGGAATGACGTATTATAAGATGTTTTAATTGGGTGGTTAATGCAATATATGATAGACCACAGCATGGTCTGTGGGGTAAATAATGTGCATTTTAAAAACATTTCTAAATTCACATCCCCCCAATTGCCAGAGCTGTTCCGGTCTATTGAGTAAATAATGCACATGTTAAAAAATTTATAACTTCATATGATATGTAAAAAAGCTGTCTCTATTCTGTACATTTTGGACTTAACTGGTATGAATGGCTCTGAAGCAACCAGAGTCCCAAATGATAATGCTATATTCTCTTTAACGTCGAAATAAGAATTTCTTGAAATAAATAGATAAAGGAAGTTAATTCTATGGATAACATTCAGTTGCGTGAACATAAGCACTGTGCCAAACTATGGAGTTCTGGGAACTCAAAAGTTGTGTTTTTATTCTAATCAGATTAAGTTGTTGGCCTTTTTTCTTTTTCTCATGATAAAATATATTTTTTATTTTTATTTATTTCTTTAAAAGAAAGCCTGTCTCGTTTTTTTAAAAATACCCTCTAATTCTCAGAAGTTTGTGCAAAACATATCAAAGTTTAATTTTAAGTTTGTGCAAAACATATCAAAGTTTAAACTCAAAGAATTTACAAAGAAGTATATGGAAGACAAATATTTTAATTATGTTAAATCCAAGTGTAGTTAGTATCTATCAAATTCGTAGGACATAAGCGCATTCTGCCGCAAGATTTCAGCATACTTGGGAATTACAGTTATGAAGAACAATAGTAGATTGTTTCAAAATAGTTATGAGAAAATAATTGGAAAATTTTATCTATTTATTTATTTATCGTGTCAGGGGCAACCAGACCATTGTATTACATTTCTAACAGAACAAAACAAACAAACAGATAAAAAACCACAGAGTTTGCAAACTTGGTAGTTGATTAAATGTCCTTTGACCAGTATCTGGCCACTTGGAGTGCCTCTGGTGTTGCCATAAGAAGGTCCTCCATTATGCATGTAGAAGGGCTCAGGTTGCATTGCAGCAGGTGGTCTGTGGTTTGCTCTTCTCCACACTCGCATGTCGTGGATTCCACTTTGTAGCCCCGTTTCTTAATATTGGCTCTGGATCTCGTGGTGCCAGACCACAGTGTGTTCAGCGCCTTCCAAGTCGCCCAGTCTTCTGTGTGCTCAGGGGGGAGTTTCTCATTTGGTATCAGTCATTGTTTGAGGTTCTGGGTTTGAGCCTGCCACTTTTGGACTCTTGCTTGCTGAGGTGTTCCAACGTGTGTCTCTGTAGATCTTAGAAAACTATTTCTTGATTTAAGTCGTTGAAAATAGGAAAATAGGAAAAAGTGAATTCATATTTTCTGGTGGAAAATGCTTTAATAAAAGCAGATATCCTTTTAGGATATTTTTTTTTCAAATGACCTCCACATGAGAAAATAGATTGTGACATGGCAGAAGGATATGTTCAGATTTATGATATTGTGTGATGATAAAGAAAGTGGTGGTCTAAAATTACCTAATCTTAAATTGTATTATGAGGCCTATCTTATGTGATTGAAAGAATGGATTTTGCTTAGAGATGGATTTAGAAGATTATCATTTAGAATTTGGTTGGTGCAGGTACCTGTGGTATGATAAAGCAAATTTATATGGTGGATTCAAAAATCATGTTTTGAGAAAATCTCTCCTATGTATACTAAATTCATACCAAATACAAGGAAATCTCCCCATCACCCTACTACAATATTAGTTATCTCAAAGCAGGAAGCTTTTTTTTTTTTAAGACAGTGGGTTAACAAGTAAAAATGGTTTTGCAAATATCTTTTGTACCTGGATCAAGATAAGTAGGAGTTTAAATCAAGAGAGACACTTCTTGAGGAGGGGTATAGATCTTAATTGGCTTGTTTATTTATAGCTGATGGAGTGGTTTAAGTGAGACGAGAAAGAATTGATTAAAGATGTTGGAGAAACTGAATTTTACTCAGAACTGCACAAGAGCAATGGTGACATAATTTAAAAAGTTTATATGTTTCTTTTGATGTTGGAGACAGAAGAAAAAATTATAAAAGAATACATAAGATTGGCACAAAACTTTGGCCACAATGTGAAAATGGATATAAGGTGTCAAATAGGGAAATGGATGTATGGGGGAAAATATCTTTATATCCACAAAGGTATCAAATTTACTTTGTCAATAATATATATAAAATGATGTATAGATGGTATCCAAATAAATTATCAAAAATATCTAAGGATATTTCAAATCATTGCTTGTGTTATCAGGACATCATCATCTCTTCTATTATCTATACATGCCAGTAAATATTAGAATTATAGGAATATTGCCAGTTCAGACTGACAGCCCATACCAAACAATGGTATTTCCTCCTAGCTGAGATCTCTGCACTTTTGCTGGGCCTTATCTTTCAATGTGGCATCTGAGTAAATGTTGAGCCCACCCAACAGTTGCCTCAAGCTCCTATAATATGTTTCCTTGTAAAATAATACATTGACTATAAATAAATTAGTATACTAAAAGGAATATAAATCAATATACAGACAATTCAGACTCTAAACACCAATATTCTTCATCATCATCATCATCATCATCAACTTTTAAATGAATGTTTATAACTGTTTATAACTGTTGTTAACTGTAACTGTTTATTTTAATTTATGTGTTTGGCATTTAATTGTTTCCAGTTGTAAAGCTGCCCTGAATCCTCCTCTGGGGGTAAAAAGGATGGGGTACAAATGCGCAAAATAAATAAATAAATAAATAATAGTCATCATCATCATCGTCATCATCATGGGCTATCACTTGTGGCTGTGATTATTTTCCAAGGTAGAGTCTTGGTAGTGGGTCTGTAAGCGACTGAGACCTATTCTGGATCTGCATGGTATTTTGTATGTTTCTCCCTTTCTCTCTCTATTCATGCCTCTTCAAAATCCATAGCACAGTTGGTAACAGCTGGCCTCCAATTAGAATGCTCAAGTGTCAAGGATTCCCAGTTCTCTGTGTTTATTCCACCTTTTTATATTAGCTTTTAGCCAGTCTTTAAAACTTTTTTGCTGTCCACCAACATTCTGTTTTCCTTTCTTGAGCTGCAATTAAAGTAACTGCTTTGGTAGACAGTAACTGGGAGTTTGGGTCTATTCAATATTCTATCCCAATCTTGAACCAGTCTGTTGTTCCGTGGTCAGTTCTGACTGTTGCTACTTGGTCCTTGTACAGATTCCTCAGGAGAGAGACAAGGTGGCTTGGGATGCCCATCCCACCAAGAACTTGCCACAATTTATTATGATCCACAGAGTCAAAGGCTTTAGAATAGTCAATGAAGCAGAAGTAGATGTTTTTCTGAAACTCCCTGCCTTTCTCCATTATCCAGCGGATATTGGCAATCTGGTCTCTCGTTCCTCTGCCTTTTCTAAACCCAGCTTGAACATCTGGCAACTCTCGCTCCATGTATTGCTGGAGTCTTCCTTGCAGGATCTTGAGCATTACCTTACTGGCATGAGAAATAAGACTGGTTCAAGATTGGGAAAGGCGTACGGCAAGGCTGCATACTCTCACCCAACCTTTTTAACTTGTATGCAGAACACATCATGCGATGTGCGGGGCTGGATGAATGCAAAGCTGGGGTGAAAATTGCTGGAAGAAACATTAACAACCTCAGATATGCAGATGACACCACTCTGATGGCCGAAAGCGAGGAGGAGCTGAGGAGCCTTCTAATCAAGGTGAAAGAAGAAAGTGCAAAAGCCGGGTTGCAGCTAAACGTCAAAAAAACCAAGATTATGGCAACAAGAATGATTGACAACTGGAAAATAGAGGGAGAAACCGTGGAGGCCGTGACAGACTTTGTATTTCTAGGTGCAAAGATTACTGCAGATGCAGACTGTAGCCAGGAAATCAGAAGACGCTTACTTCTTGGGAGGAGAGCAATGTCCAGTCTCGATAAAATAGTGAAGAGTAGAGACATCAGACTGGCAACAAAGATCCGCCTAGTCAAAGCCATGGTATTCCCTGTAGTAACCTACGGATGTGAGAGCTGGACCTTAGGGAAGGCTGAGCGAAGGAAGATCGATGCTTTTGAGCTGTGGTGTTGGAGGAAAGTGCTGAGAGTGCCTTGGACTGCGAGAAGATCCAACCAGTCCATCCTCCAGGAAATAAAACCCAACTGCTCACTGGAGGGAAAGATACTAGAGACAAAGTTGAAGTACTTTGGCCACATCATGAGGAGACAGGAAAGCCTAGAGAAGACAATTATGCTGGGGAAAGTGGAAGGCAAAAGGAAGAGGGGCCGACCAAGGGCAAGATGGATGGATGGCATCCTTGAAGTGACTGGACTGACCTTGAGGGAGCTGGGGGTGGTAACGGCCGACAGGGAGCTCTGGCGTAGGCTGGTCCATGAGGTCACGAAGAGTCGGAGACGACTGAACGAATGAACAACAACAAATATTCTATCCTGATTTATTAACAAGCTATATTAAATATGGTGCTAATACCTTGCAAATAATTTCAGAAAAAAATATTTCTAAAATTTATATTTATTCATTTATCAAAGTTTTGATTTTGATTCAAGAAAGAATGGTCTTATTTAATTACAGAATGCTTCATATCAGAATTTATGCTAGGGTGCTTCTAGACAGAGCTAAAACTGGCGTGGAAACTATTCTTATTTATTTACTTTGTTTTATAGCCCACCCTCTTTCCCTCATTGAGGGCCTCAGAACAGCTAACAGTTGGACAAAATTCAATGCCGTTCAAAGCTAGGACAATACAAACTCAAATACACGTAAATCGAACAACACAATAAATCACTCAACAGGAGGATTCTCCGGAGAGGCTCTGTGGCTGCTAGCCCCTTTTGGGTAAGTTTTAGGGGCAAAATCAGGGGCTGGAGGGAGGGGATGGGTGTGAGATGACTATGGAGATTGACCCCCAGTGTTGTGGATGTTACTGTATCACATTTCCCATTAGCTCTAGTCATGAGGTCGAATGATGAGGACTATAAGAGTTGTAGTCCAGCATCTGAAGGGCCACATAAAATGATATGAATTCAGCCCATGTGCCATGTGTTTGACACCTGTGCCTTAGATGTAGGAAAGGGGACCCACTGGCACAAAATGAGGATCACTTAGGAGAGTGTAGCAGAAGCCCAATACCTCAGCAGACCCAGATCTTTCATTAAGGTGCAGATCTGATGAGGTAATTAATTAATGCAAAGTAAACCAAGAAACTCCTGTTTACTCCATCATTTGGACGCCTCCAGTAAAACCGAGACAGGTCTTGGCTTAAAATCCTGTCTGGAAGGGCCCTAAGAAGATCAGGGGAACACTGCGAGAGAGAACTACCGTATTTTGCAGTATTTATGGGTGGCATCAGATATGTTAGTATCTATCTTTAATTTCCCAAGCATCAGGCCTCTTTTTAAAGCACTTCGGTATTCAGGACACATCAGAGTCTACCTACCACAGTAGACAATGAAATCATTGGCATGATTCTAAGGAATTGGCAAGCATATTTTTATCCCTGCTTTTATCCTTTCATTTCTCTTCCAACAGATTCCTATGCTTAATTCTAGGTAGCTAGCTACAAAGCTCATGTCTATTGAACGCCTTGCCTAGAGATAATAAACTAGGTCAGAAATAAAATCCAAATGATTTAGATGACCATGTTTCCTACTGAGCAGATGTCCATTGATTGCATCAATAAATTTTCACCAGAACTATCAGTTACACGTACATTTGGTAAATATTGGAACCCACTAGTCTCTAGTGCAGCCTTCTTCAACTTGATGTTGTAACTACACCTCACACAATCCCTTTCTATTGGCCCTGTGGACTGAAGCTGTCAAGAATTATCATAAAAAACACAACTGGATTGTATCAGGATAGAGAAGGCTACTTTAATTACTAGTAATTATGCCCTTTAAAGGGGAGCCATGAATTCCACTTTTGAAAGGACAAACCTTGCTTTGAATGCCTTTGTGATGTAATGGAGTACAGGCAGTCCCCAAGCTATGAACAAGATAGGTTCTGCAGGTTTGTTCTTAAGTTAAATTTGTATGGAAGTCAGAACAGGCACATTTTAAAGCCTATTTGGCTTCTGAAAACAAGGGTTGGTGAGAAAGCTTCAGTGAAAACACCTTTTCCCCATGATAACTCTTTTAGGCATGGATTTCCCTTCCTAGGGGTAGATTTCTCTCACTTCTTGTTGTCTCACCCATGTTCTTAACTATGAGTCATTTGTAAGTTGGATGTTTGTAACTCAGAGACTGTCTGTATTTAATGCCTGGTTCAAAGACAAAGAACCAAAAGAAGAGAAAGCAGCACCCTTGTACTTAGGATACCAAATTACACTAGGACCCAAATAAATAGCAATAGGATATCAAATTGAGCAGATACATAAGGCATAGTTCTTCTCATGATAGTGAGATACATTGCATTACTATTAAGATTATAATTATTCTTTCTGACTTTTGTATTTGGGATATATAAAATCTGTGTTTATTTGTGTCCCTTTTTGCCCTCTTTTTGATTATGTTGACAGCACTATGATTTTGGATTTCCATTTGCTAGAAAGGGGGCTGGCTGCAACAATGTATTTCTTCTTTCTTTCAATGCTTAAGTGACCACCATCACACTATATCAAAATCAGGCATGAGGATCTCCAACACATATGCTGAGTGTGACCCACAGGATTTCCTCTTCTGGCCCAGCTTCTGCTCCCCTGATACCCAATCATTATCAGTTTTGGAGTTTTTGTGATAACAGTTTTTCCAACCAAACTTTTGCATGGAAATGGACACCAGTTTGCGAACAGAACAGGAATTCTGCTTTACAGCCTGGAAAGCTATTGCATGCAGTTTACCTTATTTACTCATTTATATGTCAACCCCATATATAAACTGAAGATGGTGTTGGGGGCCAACATTATGGATTCCGCTATGACCCATGAATAAGTTGGAAAGCACCAGTCTCTTCTCAGAGTGCCAATTGCCCCTGGTCACTGCCAACATCATTTTCTCAGGCATTCAAAAAGTTCAGAAATTGTGCTACGGTGGAGAGAGTAGGTTGGTGCTTCTTATAGGTTCTCCAAGAGTGGACAAAACTCTGTCGCCACCCTACTCAGAGAATGGGATTGTTCCTTTTTTGATATGAGTTTGGTAAAGTACTTTCATTGAGCTATTTCATCATTTTTTTTAACTTAAATTCCTAGACTTATACATGTGCAGTAGCTATGGTCGCAGCCAAGGAAACTGACTCTTACTCTTGAGAAGATAGGCATGAAATGGAGTTACGTTGTACAAGCCTGGAATTTGTTTTATCACTTACTCATGATTAGAATTAGACTAGAAATGAGTTATGTCTTACATATCTGGAAGCGGTCACTCTGGGGTTTTCTCTTAAAAAGAATATTGAGCTGTGCTTTGTATATTTTGTTGAAAAAAAAATCACATTGGTAAGAATTATCATCTGGTCCCACCCACTTTGCTATCCTTAGCCCCACTTTGCTATCTTTAGCTGGAATGTGGCCCACAACATTCATACTCAGTGGAAATTCATAGCTCAGGTGTAACATCCACTGCTACTCCAGAATGAGGAGTAATGTTACCAGCCTGTAGCACAAACCAAAGTTCTTCACTAATTCTGAGAGGTAAAGTGACCTAACAAGTCTGCTTTGCTTCAGGCACAATGTATTGATTTGTGCCAATTAAAACTGAATGCAAATATTTAAAAAACAATCTGTAAGGGGAGATGTTGGGAACTTTGTTTTCTAGAAGTGCATGAAAGGCATGGTAGAAACCAAAGGTGATGTTAATTCTTGCATGATGCACAATCCTATGCATGCACTAATGTAAATGAGTCTCACTAAATGCTATTTATTTTCTGGGTATTAATTTTCAAGATAGTTTGGAGAAAGTAAAAAGAAAATAAGAAAAGTTGAAAAAAGCCGAAAATAGCAGCAATAATAAGTAATGCAATAAGAACATTGGAAAGTTCAAATGGTCCAGTGAGCGGCAGCCAGATTGCTAACCGGGGCAGTGTACAGAGAGCACACAACTCCCCTGTTACGCCAGCTCCATTGGCTGTCAGTTTTCTACCAAGCACAATTCAAAGTGCTGGCTTTAGCCTATAAAGCCCTAAACAGTTCCAGTCCAGCTTACCTGTCTGAATATATCTCCCTCTATGAACCATCTCAGAGATTAAGATCTTCTGGGGAGGCCCTGCTTTCGGTTCCACCTGCTTCACAAGTGCGGTTGGTGGGGATGACAGACAAGGCTTTCTCAGTGGCGATTCCTCAGCTCTGGAACTTTCTCATCAGTGAGATTAGATCAGCGCCCTCCCTCTTAGCCTTCAGAAATTAAACAAATTAAACAAAGACATGGTTGTGCAATCAGGTTTTTGGCCAGTGATGCAATGCAAAGAATAATCAGGAAATACATGCTGTGACAATCAGAATGGCCACGGCAGACAATTTTTGGATCATGTGATTTTAATATTTAAGATGTTTTTAATGGTTTGTCTTATTTATTTATTTATTTATTTATTTACAGTATTTCTATACCGCTTTTCTCATCCCTAGGGGGACTCAAAGCGGTTTACACATAGATAATGGCAAAAATTCAATGCCTTACAACTACAATAGTAAAATCACACTATAAACATAAAACATATTAAAAACAGTACATCATCAAATATCAAAACAGTTATTAAAACCATAAAACAATCTCATTAGTCGAGTCGCTGTTCCAGTCCTTGTCCCACTAAAAGCTGCATACATCTATTGTCCGAAGGCCTGGTCTCAAAACCATGATTTCATTTTTTTTCTAAAGGTCAGGAGCGAGGGAGCAGATCTTACCTCCTTTGGGAGTGTGTTCCATAGGCGGGGGGCCACAGCCGAGAAGGTCCTGCTCCTCGTCCCCACAAGCCGCATTTGCGCTGTTGACGGGAGCAAGAGCACTGCCTCCTCCTGTCTTAGGGTCTACATGTTGCGTATGCCTATGTTTAAAGGTTTTAGTGATTTAAATTTATAGTTATATGTCAGTGTTTAAATATTGTGATTTTATTTTATTATATATATGTGGGCATTGAATTCTTGCCATTAAGGTGCAAACCACCTTGAGTCCCCCCAGGAGTGAGAGAGGTGGTATATAAAGATCCTAAATAGATAAATAAACAAGAAAAAAACACAGGAGCAAAAAAGTATTTTAAAATTTATAGCACTATTTTAAAGTCCTTAGAAAACAACGACAAAAGTCTTCTCTGCAGCATGCAATGTTAAAATAGGTGCCGTGTCTCTCTCTCAAGAGGGCATTTTGATATGCTGCTATGGGAAAGGCCCATTTACTTTAATAGCTCATTGAGTTTTGTCTCAGGGAAATATCTAAAGAAGGGTGTCTGATAATGATCTCAGGTTAATCTTTATTACATTCAGAAAGAAACCTTCTTTTTGGCACTGGGATCCCACGTCCTCCATTTCATAGATAAAAGCCAGTTCACATTGGAACATGGTTAACACACATCAAGCAACATCAGATCATAGTCGGGATGATAGATGTGTTCAAGGAGAACAAACATACAAGTTAAGTGAGCCTGCAGCTTTTTCTTGAGTCATTTGGGATCACCTATCCTCCCTCTTCTCCTGACTTAACTGAGCATAAACCTTTAAATCAGTATGTTGCAACTGAGGTATGCAGAGGAAAAAGGAGGACAGTGGAAGGGAGAGAGAAAAACTGGGAAACCTTTAAAAACAGCAGGAAAAGTGGGATGACAGGGGATGAAGTGAGACTGCCCTTCCTAAAGTGGGACAATTCGAGGGCATGAAGTCCCAAGCCAGTACTTAATATACCACAAAGGCTGTTGAGTTACTGCGTAATGGATTGTCACACAGTCTAGCAAATCATCACTAATATTAGATAAGCACCAATTAATTCAAAAGATTGTAAAAACCGAATGTTCCTCTGCGGATACCTCCATGCAATCTTCATCTTCTCTCTTATTAGTGCAACTCATGCCTTCTCTTACATGTTTTCTTAGCTCCTAAGTACTAGGTTTCTGTGCGTTTTGTATCTGCTAGCCCCAGCATTTACTGCCTATGAAAACCTCATAAATCTACTTCATTTTTCTAATAAGACATGAAAGTCCTTAATTGGCCTTAATGAAATGCACTTAAAGGGCAATAAACGTGTTTAAGCCCCTCTTTCAGGGTGAGCTACAGTACTCTCACTCTGCTCTGTTTTAGCCTTTGTGGTAATTAATCACTTATTCATATGTGGCACATCAGTAACAAGATCAAGCAACTACTGCACAATTGCATGATAATAAGCCGCTCATATATGTGTCAAGATTTAGCAATCCTTTTAAAAGCCTAATTTAAACTCATTTTACAACTAAGCAGACTGTTTCTCTGAAGCATTTTTATCCCGTATCTTTTTACATCTTTGTGTTGAAACTCTTTCTGTTTTCCCTGCCCTCCATTTTGTTTATAGAGCTCAGTTTGCCCTAAATCCATTTATGGCACCAAAGTGAATTTCAGCAATGCAAACATCTGAGGATGCCTGCCATAGATGAAGGTGAAACATCAGGAGAGAATGCTTCTAGAACATGGCCATATAGCCCGAAAAACCTACAACAACTCAATACAAACATTTCATATAGTTGTTTGAATCAACTGGAAAGGCTCTAGGCTTGAGTCACAGCCTTATGTTTCAGAAAGAATATGGCAGAATTAAGGGGACAGATTTCAGCCAGTCAACCAATGGCAGCAATGTCTCAGGTTCTTAACTGTCTCTTCGAAAGGGTCCTTTATCAATATCTCTAGTCCTGGAGGATGAATAGACATAAGGAACACTTCCTTATGGACATATATCTACTGTTTTATTAGAAACAAGACATGTGCTTCCTTGAATGCCTCTTTTGGTCCAGTTCTCAGCATACCAATTTTAGTCTAGTTCTAATTATGTTTACTTGAAAGTCCTAGCAATCCCCTTTAAGACAGACTTATTTGTATTCTTAAATGCAAGGAAAGCAGAAAGTACATTATCAGTAAGCACTTACAGACCCACTGACAAGACTCCACCCTTGGAAGATGATCATACTAGGCCACTAGCGATAGCCTATGATAATGATTATAACAAATTATTATTATTATTATTATTATTATTATTATTATTATTAGAAACACAACAAGATGAGTCCACAGCAGACATTCTGCTGGCTCTTGAATTGGATCACCTGTCGGACCCTTCCCAACTGTGTGATGTATTGGTGAATAATGTGTGCAGATCCCAGTAAGGTAGCCTTCTGCAGCTGGCAGATGGCAATTTTGTCAGCGTCGATTGTGTTTAAGAGCAGGCCAAGGTCTTTAGGCACTGCACCCAGTGTGCTGATCACCACTGGGACCACCTTTACTGGCCAGAGTCTTTGCAGTTTGATCTTTAAATCCTCAAATCATGTCAGCTTTTCCTGTTGATTCCCTTTAATCCTGCTGTCGCCCAGGTTGCAACATCGACAATCCATAATTTGTTTTTTTAACACTATCGTGAGGTCAAGAGTATTGTGCTCCAAAACTCTCCCAGAGGAGTTTGACGACTTCTTCTTCTTCTTCTTCTTCTTCTTCTTCTTCTTCTTCTTCTATTTATATATACCCTGCTTTATCTCCCCTGAAGGGAGCTCAAAGACTTCATCTACATGGCCATATAATGCAGTTTGAAACTGCATTGTATGATCAGTGTAGACTCATATAATGCCCTTCAATGCAGTTAAGCTGCATTATATGGCTATGCAGTTGGGGCCAAAGAGAAGGGAGGGGTTGGCAAAACTGAGGACCCTTTCATACTACAGTGTAATAATAATATTCCACTGACTGCCTTGAGATTTCTAATTCAGCCAAGAACAAACAATTTTTGACTGAGATTTCTAACTATCCTTTCCCAAACTGAAAAAGCTAGGATTCCATAGGATGTCACCATGTCAATTAGACTGGCCAAAAATATCTAGGTATTTTGAAGGACTGTATCTCTTTCTATGAACCCGTTAGAACACAAAGGTAATCTGGGAAGGGCCTTCTCTCCATCCCACCATCCTCTCAAGCATGTTTGGGGAGAATAAGGAAGAGGGCCTTCTTGGTGGCCAATCCCACACTTTGGAATTACCTCCCTAGAGACCAGGATGGCACCATTCCTCTTTGCCTTTCACAGGCAGCTGAAGAAATATCTCTGCCACCAGGCATTTGAGGCATGATGAAGGGCAAGCTGCTGGGGATGTTGTGAGTGGGATTTTTTTTGTTTTTTTTGGGGGGGGTGGGTGGGTTGTTTAGCTTTTAAATGTAATGTTAATGGTATTTAACTGTATTTTAATTTTTGTATCCATTACACAAATATTTAATGTTTTTTTAATTTTTGCATTCTTTTGTATATGTATTTGCCTTGTTTTTAAAGGTGGTATGGAAAAACTGGCCTTGATTATTACTTACCTAGTCATATGGATGATTATACAAAAAGCTCCCACATATTATCTCTGCCTTATCTCTGAGGATCCTCCTCCTTTGTTAAGATATTTGAGAAACGGGCAGCACAGACTTAGCAGCTTTCTACTGGTGCTAGCTCTTTGCATGAGAATGAAGAAAGTGAATATATTACGGGAGGGAATGGGAATCATTTGGCTTCCCAGATGTTGTTGGACTACACCTCAACATTGGTCATCCTTGGCTATGTTTAACAGGAGTGGGAGTTGCAGTCTAGCAATATCCAGAAGACTACATGGTTCTCAGCCTTGCACAGATCATGTGTTAGTTGACTACCCTGATAAAAATTGTATCTAACATATCATTGTGGTAGCCATTTTTCAATGGGAGCTGTCTAATATTTCATTCAACTCCAGATCTACTAAACTTTGTACCTATCCATCTTTCAAGGGCAAGAGAAAAACAAGTTTAGTCTCACTTCCTTAACCCTGACCAAACAGTATTAAATGCCTGACTGTAGTCTGGTTCCATAAGAGACCTGAAGGATTAATGGAAAATAAACATAGGTTACTCTTGATGGCTTTATCCAATGTTCAGAGTAAGCAGCAGTATATTTTTAGTTACTGGCTCCTGTATCACTAGAGCAGGGGAGGATTATTGCTCTTGTCCCATTTGTGAACTTCATGTAGGGTGTTTTTTTGGTAACCATGTATTAGGTAGATCTTCAATGTGAGCCAACACATTACAGTCTTATTTCTCTGAGGATCATTTAGTATAGTATTTCAACAACATTTTGACCTAAATGCTTGGAGGGATATGCAAATAATGATGATTATTTTATTTCTTACCTGCCTCTCTTCATGACTCAAGGTGGGTTACAACATTGCTAGAACACGTAACCAAAACACATAATAATCATTCAAAAACATCCTGTAAAATACTCATATTAAAACATATTTCCATAAAATGCATATTAAAATACACAAAACAAAAGTTAGACATAGAGTGGAAGTTTAAATTTCATCATTAAAACTATATGGGTAGACCTGCCAGAAGAGATAGGTCTTCACTTGTGTCTTAAATTCCAGCACCTGGACAGAAGAACATATACTCTACTTTCAAAGCAAACATGTTTCAGGGAGATGTTGGGTTTACATTATGAGCAGAATTTGATGTTCCAGAGGCCATAAAAAATGTTGCCTCTCTTTGCCATAACCTTGAAAGCTATTGCATACAACTTGACTATTCCTGAGGATTTTTTAAAAGGTTGAACTCAAATGTTTTTCATCCCTGAAAACATTTTGTTGTGAGAGAAATATTATGGAGCTACATCATATTAACAAACTCTACTTTGAAATCCTATCTGTTTGTGAAAATAGCCTGCATATTGTTAATTATTGTCACTGAAATATGTAAATTAGTGCTGAGGGCTGTACTGGAAATGTCTTGTGATCCACAGCACTGTAGCTAAACAGGTTGTCCATTCCTTTGTCTGGTGGGACAATCTGGAGCCATCGATAATATGGCTGAGGAGGACAAGAATTATGCCAACTGAGCTTGCTTGAGCACCTGTTCAGTAATATTATCACATGATATAATCACCATTAAGTACTACTTAGTCCTGTGAATGATTAATTTCTTAATTTGAAATTGCTAAAAATAACAAAAAGACCGAAGAACCAAATTGAACAAAACGAAAAAAGGACTTGTATCTTGAATATATATGCTTAATATATAAAAGCAATTGAAAGAGCTTTCTGGTCAGTAAACACAAATGGAATTACACGATCCTTCATCAGTTCTCCTCCTGGCCTTTTCAAGGTGATCAAAAGATTTTAAAATGAGCACAAACAGATAGAGCAAGTTGTATTTCTAGCCACCAAGGGAAAAACAAAAGGAAACCATAAAAAAGCAAAAGGGAGCAGGAAAACGAACAAAATCTTGACGGACCTTAATCAGTCACTGCTTTATTGGCTATTCTGATTTGTTGTTCATTTATGCTGGGCAGCTGGACAATAGGATTTTTCCATGGGCCACAAACAGTGAAATAAAACAGCAAGATGTACTGTATTTTAGTAAAACATAATATAAAGGGCAGCAGGAGACTAGTCACAACACAATATTCTGAGGCGGTAATTTTTGTATCACTCATTTTATTTCTTAAAACAAGATATTTGAGGGAAGGGGTTATAAATTAGCCAGCTCACATTTGCTGTCACAAAAGCAGAGCCCAAACCATCTCTTTATTAGGATTATATTAATATTTTGTGAGTAGTTTTACCACCCTAACATTTTCATTGTTATATATTTTCTGAACCCTTTGCATACATTGAACTGTGCCTTGCTCTCTGATTTTTTTTTAAAACCCTACTAATAAAAAGTAATAGACATAATAATTTAGGGATTGTTGTATTCCCAGGCACCTTTGGTTTACCTGTTTGAGGAGGCCAGTGCTAGATAGGAGCTCTTCTTTTCTCTGTCGCAGTGGAGTAAGTATACAAAAGAGGAAGAATAGCTAGGCATATTCATACAGTTGAAATTATTAATAGAAAGCCATGCTGATTAAAGGGGGGGGGGGAGAAGCACAAACATGTTAGAATGTGCAGAAATCTACAAGGATTGCCCTTCACTTTCATTCATATGCATTACAGTAATTACAGTATATTAATATATTAATAAGCATCTTCTCTTAATTACCCACTGATTTCCCACAACGCTCAGAAATGAGAGGGAAAATGGCTTTATTAATGATGGACAAGAATGATAATTTTTAACCAAGACAATTAGGGAAAAAAATCACGACATTAAAATGCATTCTTTTATTTTTAAAAGTGACATTTTCTGAAAGCAGATGTGATAAGATCTTTATTTATGTGTTTCAGATTTTTAAAAAAAATATATTTTGAAAAAAAAAACACATGGAAGAACACAGTGTGAAGTTAAAATGTTGAAGGAAAGGGTGAATATCCTTCGGTTTTATGCATATTTATTTCGAACTGACATCCATAGAACACTTTGGAAACAGAACGCTGGGCAATACATTCTGATTAATACATTTCTGAGCTGTGACTCTACGTTTAATCCTTGTACTTGGCTTGCATCATTATGAATGATTTGGTAGATGTCAATATTGACTCAATGCCTTCCACTCCACTGACTGTCTTACTTCAATGCGCATTCTTTATTTGATCACTGTCAATGCTATACTACATTTGGTGTGTGCCAAGGTTTCAAATGCCACATTTGTTAAAGTCATTGTTTTATCCCAACTCCATAATTTGTTATTGCCAGTAAAATGGTATTGTAAATAAATGGTGGCCAATGTGATGTCAAACTAGATCTGGGGCAACATAGCTTCAGATGACTGTTCTACCATGAAGTTCACTTTATAGGTGACCTTGAATATATCATCTTTCCTTGTCCTTGTTTAACCTACCACAGAGAATTAATACAGCCAAGATAAAAGTTGGGGCACAGACTTTGAATTGTTTCTTTAAAGTGGAGTGAAAATTTGGGCACATTCAGTAGTCCTCTGACACTAGAGACATTAACAGCCATAGAATAATAATAATAATAATAATAATAATAACAACAACAACAACAACAACAACAACAACAACAACAACTTTATTTATGACTTGGCATGGCTAACATGAGGCCAAGCCCAAGAATTACAAAAAGGCAAAATAAAATACAAGAATAAAGCTGGTTTAATGTCTTCTTTGTTTGTAATTATAATCCACATTGTGCTTCTTACTTAATATTTTGCCCGCTCTATGCAGTATTTGCTTTCTAACGGCCTCATAAAGAGATAGGTGTAGGAGACTGCATGGTATTAGAAATATATCCTAATATTGAACTATATTCTTCAAAAATTAACACAAAAGGGAAATGATTATATTTAGGATACCAATTCAATTGCAAACAACTTTAATGCCCCATGACATATAGAGAACATGTAAGAAACATTGCCATTTTAATATACTAGCTTATACCAAGGACTTCATCAGTCATTTCCTTGCGATTAAAAGCCTAAAGGGGTTATGCCTATGGCCCGCAATTCTAGCAGTAGGACCATAGGGCACTGGTATAATGCAGATACTTAATATCTCTTGCAGTTGTGGCATTTTTATGAGAGACTCATAAAAATAGGAGTTTTTTGGACACATGAATGAATTGCCTTGCTTAGGTCATTCCTGAGTGTAAGATGGTGGTGTGTAGCGGCAAAGAAGTATATATAGAGTGAAGTTCTTTGGATCCTGACTCCCCTACCTTGTTTTGGTTCAGCAAATATGAATTTTATATAGTTTAGTGTATTTATTTCTTATAAACATAAACTGGAATTGTGGACATTATCCTAAAGTATAGGAAGATTTAACTTATGGGTGTGGTTCAGAAACACTGCTGCTCATGTTTTATTATTTTCATTTTTATATTACTAAAAAGGAAGATACAATAGATACATCAGAGAAGACATATTCAAGACAACACTTTCATTTTTGTATCAAGACATTCCTGTTAATGTTGGCTTCTTAAGGAGACAAAAAAGCCTCCCTTTCTCCATCTCATCACCAACATCCCTAATAAAATATAACCTTTGCAGCAAGAGATTAAAGCACAGAACGTGGCTCTGAAAATGTTTGGCTTTGTAATGTATGTCTCTTTTCATGCTCTTAGCAAGCAAGTCACGTGTATCAGAAAATGTTACAATAAACTTTGGATTCATATTGTCTGCTTCCAAGCTCTTTATTGTTATACTTGGCTAGATTCTGACTGTGGCTGCAAGATATTTGTTGTTGTACATTTTCAAACAAACAAACAAACAAACATACAACACACCATCCCAGTTCTGCACATGTGGATTTGCTGCACATCATGCACTGAAGATCACAATCTGCCCAATACATGTGTTTCCAACAAATATAACAAACTAGGTCCAATTTGGTGTTATTCCAAAGGAAGCAATATCATGATTTAGGAAAAAGTAAAACAGCACTGTATTTGATTTTTCTAAAAGCACATTTAATACAGACCTAAAACATCCTAAAGAGATTAATATGTGTCATATGGTTATCCTAGTTCTCTCTGGTATCATATATTAAGAATTTCTAAGATACTGTCTTGCATTTGCTCCCAAAACAATAATAATAAGTTGGGTGTGTCTCCAAGTATCCCTGATGACCAATGTCAGATAAAACAAATTATTTTACTTTGTCCTCTTCCACAAGTTAGACCTGAATCCCTCCCAACTCGGTTTCCTTTTCAGTATTGTAACAAGTGAAGCATAAGAGAAGCTGCTTTCCTACTTTTCATAGAGGTAGTTGAGAAAGCCTGGCATCCACAGCAAATTAAAGAGGTAATTGTGCTAGGAAGCTTGAACAGCGTTAGTTATGCCTGCATTAGCAGGGGTGTCTCTTTTCTCTTTGCATAGTTGTTTGTAACCTAAATTCACTTAGTTCCTAGAACTGCAGTTGTTTGAGACAATAAAAATCAAACCCTTGACCTCACATATCCCTGTCCTTTAAAATATATATCCAACGTTAGAAGTTCATAAAGAACAACTAACTTTGCCCTCATTAATTTATGAATGGCAGGAAAAAGAAACAAAGAAAGACCAAGCTGTAACACCCAATACAAATTCAGGCCTTGAAGAATATGTTAGATGTCAATGCTCCATCCTAATTTCTTTAATCTGTAGAGAAGAACTATGGCCACCACCTGGCAGTGATCAAGCTTTGTTATGCATTACAGCAGATTGCCAGGCATCTTTGACCCTTCATGTATTCTGGATTTCAATTCCCATATGCCCCGGGCAGTATGGCCAGTGGCAAGTGATTCTTGGATTTACAGTTCAAAACATTGAGAGAAATGAAGATTTTCCACCATTATCTTACAATTACATCCTCTGTTAGGCTTTTATCAAGTGAATACATCCAACACTCTTCAAATATGAAAACTGGGGGTTTGAACCTTAGGCTTGCATCCCGTTAGAGCTGTGTATATACTACACTTTTTTTGGTCATGAAGAATCACCATCCAGCGTGACTCCTTTCCCAAACCATCTGCCCTCTTTGTTTGGCCTAAGCACTCCTCCCTACAGTCACAGAGTGACCAGGGGATGGTGTCAGGAAAGAGGGAGAACAGATTGGGAGGTTACCCCTTTTTAAAAAATACTGTACCTTTCCCATAGACTAGGGGTTCCTTCCAGACAGTACCTTTATTGCCATATCTGCAATAAAGGAGGGGCTGTCCAGACAACGTTCTGGAGAATCCTGAATTAATTCACTACAAACCAGGAAAACCCTGGATAGTGAGTTTATTCTGCACCTTCTTGGAATAAGCCCGGTAAACTGTGGGAATATCCATACCCTTCCCCCCAAACCCCCAGTCCCCTTAGAAAAGTAATGAAAACTTACCCAGCCTCCATTACAGGCTTCGGCCAGCTCTTCCGGCATGTAGAAATGATGCACCAGGAGAGCGGGGGCCGAGTGGATGAATTGGGGGGGGGGGAGGAAAAAAATCGCTCCCTCACTGCTCTCCTGGCATGTCATTTCTATGTGCTGGGAGACCTGGCCGAAGCCTGTAATGGAGGCTGGGTAAGTTTTCATTACTCTTCTAAGGGGTCTGGGGGATTGGGGGTAGGGGGGTAGGGGTTCCAGACATTCTCTGGGGCTAGTCCTTGAAATTTCCCCTTGAAATTGAAAGCAATGCTGTAATTGACATTAAGCTGCTGCACTACACTGACACTGGCAGAGCTGCCATAAGTGGCCTCTTGTTGGTGTCTCACTGTCTCAACTTACAGCAACAGCAACCCAAACTGACTGGGGGAAATAACTTGGAAATTAATTTGGGTTAAGCTTTAATAAAGCAAGCAAACAAACAGAACCCTTTTGGAGTCTAATATTCTAGCTATTACCTTGACCACCTCACACTCACTGGGCATCTGGCATCAGGTGGGCCACTACTGCAAAGCCCAAGCCAAGTGTCTGACTGAGAAATAACTTGAAGTTAGTTTGAATTACGCCTTAATAAAGCAAGCAAGCAAGCAGAACCCTTAAATCCCTATTTGCAGCCTAATTTTATATTAGCTGGCCTCACACCAACTGACACACCTGGCCTGGAAAAAATGGTCAATCGTGCTGGGAAATTGAAGATATATTATCTTGAGCCTAGCAAGCAAAAACGTACTTCAAAATTGATATTTTGAGTCTAATATTACAGCATTAATAGCAGCAGCCGACTTGCTGCCACACAACAGCATTTTTGGGCAAACAATTATTGCCTGGTGTTATTGCCTTCTTTGTCAGAGAAGAACACAAACACAAGTTGTCTGATCAAAGTTGTGACAAGATATACAATGTGAACCATTCTGGAGGAAGTGGGTTGGATCATACATCTTCTGGGTCTGCCCGTGGTTCCCAAGGGGGGAAGAAAGAGAGGGGAGCGCCCTGCAAGTAGCAGCAATGCACAACTGTGCATGGTGGAGGTGGAGATGCTAGTACCAGTAGAACTGCTGTGATTCAACCCTCTCAGTTCCAGTTGCCAGTTCCCATTTCTGTGGTGGAGGCAGGACTGGATTTGACTATAGAACTAACCGGAGGAGTATGATAATGTCTTTGAATCTGAAATGGGGAGAGGGGGCTCATAGAAATTATTTGCCTCTGCACCATTAACCCTCTGCTCCTCATGCCTCACAACAGCGCTCCCACCCATGCCCACATCCACATCCAGGGCCACTGTTGTGGTGGGAAGGCCGAAGGCATGCCTGTGGGATCATTTCCAGGTCAATCCTGAGTCTGCCATGCAGGCAGTTTGCAAGCATTGCGGTGGGAAATCAGCAGGCCTGACTTGCCCAGTTGGAAGATTTGTCGGGGTGTGTAAATGCACTGTTGCCACAATGGAGGCAGACATCACTTGAATAGAAAGATATAAATCCAGTTGTTATTTCCATCCATACCTTCAATCTTATCCACAAATTAAAATCAGGGAACATGTGGGCATGCAATATTAGAGCATAAGCAAAATGACAAAACTTATTAATGAGGAAGAATATACTAGCTAAGAGAAGATGCAGCAGTTTGCTTTTGTCTAAGCCTGAAGGGAAGGTCAAGATTCTAGTCCTTTCATCCTCTCGCCTTGTTAAATTCTTGGAGTGCAAACTACTTTTGCATTTTTGAACTCGGCAATTGAAGTGATCTGAAAATAAAGTTGATAGAGGCTTAATCAGGACCATTCTTCCAAAATTGGGACAACTAGACCATATGGCCCCAACAATGCCCATTGAATCAATTGAATTTATGGAGCCCCCGGTGGGGCAATGGGTTAAACCCTTGTGCTGGTGGGACTGAAGACTGACAGGTCAAAGGTTAGAATCCAGGGAGAGCATGGATGAGCTCCCTCTGTCAGCTCCAGCTCCCCTTGTGGGGACATGAGAGAAGCCTCCCACAAGGATGGTAAAACATCAAAATATCTGAGCATCCCCTGGGCAACATCCTTGCAGATGGTCAATTCTCTCACACCAGAAGCGACTTGCAGTTTCTCGCTCCTGACACACACACAAACAAAAATAATTTATTTCCTTACTAGGTTCTCAATGATTAAATATGTCTTCTGCATTTGGGACTAATAGTTGGATATAGGCTAAATTTAATTTTTTCTACTATAGGGGTATGACAGGATGACCCTGAAACTCCAGTCAATCATACAGATATGCAAGCCTTTGGATCTCATGGTAATCTGTACCTTGAGCTTTTGGGCTACCCTGCACTAAATTTTAATGGATTTCTGTGAACTGCAAGAAGCCTATATTTCTGAAATATATTGGGAAGTATCTGCATATTGGGGGAAAAAATTTCCTACAACGCACATCGTAAACAAGCAATGATGCTCACACTGGTACCAGAGGAAAAAATATATTTCACTCTCACGGGCTTTCATTGAATAAAGAGATTCCAAACTGAGCTCCTTAAAACATCAATGCTCTATATTACTCCCCTGATATACATATAAATCTTTATAATGGGGCACTTTACAAGCAAAACTCCTGAGTCTTTTTTGATTGGTAATCACAGAGTTTCCTTATTAATACAGGAAAAAATGTAAAAAGCATAAACATTTTGCCATCTATCTTTTCTTTCTATGTGGATATACATAAGCAACAGCTTTAAGCATTCTTTATGTTTCACCCATCTTACTTTTTATGGGCATATATAGGAAGGAAAAAAGTATCAGAAAACTAACTTCAATGACTGCCATTTGATGAATAAATCCTGATATCATGGATACTTTGGGTGTACACAAGTAACAATTTTCCATCAGTAGAAACGTATGGGACAAATTTGCAACTATCTATTTACCCATACTATGCGCTCAATATTGCATGATTTTAGATTATGTTTTTAAGATCAAACTCAAGACATAGGGCATTTTATCATGGATTCGTTTAAGTCACAAAGAAAGAAGTGAGTCTTCTTTTAACAGTAGAAATGTGAATGAATTTTTCTTATGGCCACCACTCCCCAGATACAACTGAGGCAACCTTCATTCCTAGAGGCCATCTGAGAAGATAATATTTAAGAGAGGGGAGATATGAAGTTTTATTGTATAGATGGGAGGGTTGGCACTATCAGGAATTGTTTCTTCCTCCTTTTTTCTTCTCCTCATCCTGCTTTTCCTTTCAGAATTAACTTTTAGAATCCTGGTCAATCTTACTGATAGGCAGAGTGAAGCAATCACATCTCGCTAGAAAATGTGAGAAAGTAGTAGCAAACAGTTTCTGTTTCTTCAATCTTTTAAAGACATTTTTAGACATTGCCTCACCACCAGCTACTTTCAGTGGGACAATGAGTTCTACGAACAGAAAGATGGAGTAGCTATGAGGAGCCCTCTCAGCCCGGTCATAGCTAATTTCTACATGGAACACTTTGAAAAACAAGCCCTTGAAACAGCAAGCAAAAAGCCCACTATATGGTTCAGATATGTGGATGACACTTTCACCATTTGGAGCCACGGAGAAGAAGAACTCAACAGGTTCCTGGACCATCTTAACAGCATCCACCCAAACATCCAGTTCACCATGGAAAAAGAAAATGAAGGAAGACTGCCTTTTCTAGATGTCCTAGTCATCCGCAAACCAGATCAACAATTGGGTCACACCGTTTACAGAAAACCCACACACACAGATAGATATCTACATAAAAATTCCAACCATCACCCAAGTCAAAAAAGAAGCACCATTAAAGCCTTGGCTGACCGTGCAAAAAGAATCTGCGAACCCCACCTTCTCCAAGATGAACTGAACCACCTCAACTTGGCTCTATAGGCCAATGGATACTCCACCTCAGACATCAGAAGAGCTGCAAGACCAAGAACAAGCGACGAGAATAAAGATGAAGATCCACCCAGAGAAAAAGTGTTCTTGCCATACATCAAGGGAACCACTGACCGCATAGGGAGGCTGATGAGGAAACACAACATACAAACTATCTACAGACCCACCAAAAAAATCCAACAAATGCTACGTTCAGCAAAGGACAAGAGGAATCCTCTCACTTCTGCAGGAGTCTACCGTGTACCATGCAGCTGTGGACAAGTCTACATAGGGACCACCAAACGCAGCGCCCAAACACGAATCAAGGAACATGAAAGACACTGCAGACTACTTCAACCAGAGAAATCAGCCATAGCAGAGCACCTGATGAACCAACCTGGACACAGCATATTATCTGAGAACACAGAAATGCTGGATCACTCTCACAACCACCATGTCAGACTACACAGAGAAGCCATTGAAATATACAAGCATGTGGACAATTTCAACAGAAAGGAGGAAACCATGAAAATGAACAAAATCTGGCTACCAGTATTTAAAAACTCTAAAATTGCAACAGCACGACAACAGAGAGGAAGCAGGCAGGGACATCTAATTACCTTTCAACAAAAGTTTGCCCCAGGCGCAGTCAGGCCATTGTATGCCAATCAAGGTGGTCAGTTGAAACATTCACACCTAGCTCCAGCAGAGAAGAATCCTTTGTCTCACCCTGGTCATTCCACAGATATATAAACCCTTTTGCCTAGTTCCAACAGACCTCACTACCTCTGAGGATGCTTGCCATAGATGCAGGCGAAACGTCAGGAGAGAATGCCTCTAGACCATGGCCATACAGCCTGAAAAAACCTACAACAACCCAGTGACTCCAGCCATGAAAGCCTTCGACAATACATTTAGACATTTCACTTGATGACAAAGCTGTATGTGCCATACAGCATATCCCTTATGTTGGCCATTTCCACCATGTGCAACAAATGCCACCAAACTGTGTTTTGAAAAGCTATTTTTTTATATAATAGTGCAAATGTGCTATTTCACCAATGCACTCTAATGGTACCAAATTAAAAAGAGGAAAGGAAAACACTTCTTTTTTGTTCTCAGAATTAAACAAAACCTCAAGTATCAGTGGGAATAAAATGTTGTATAAGGTGCTTGGAATTGCCAGACATTTTGTATTCTACAAATTCCTGACATATTTGGCCTACCTGGAGAAGTCTAAAAACACTTTAGATTTTGCTGAGTTAATGTCACACTGCCAGGGCTCTGCCGGTATACAGGCAGAGATGAACCAAAAGCAACACTCAGTATCAAACTGTTTAATTAAAGCAGCACTTAATTTCTGTCTGTCTGCAAAACCCAAAAATAAAACATAAAGATAGCACTCAGCCACAGAATATAAAACAAAAACTAATAGCAAACGCTACACTGTATTCAAAGGGTCTAGTCCAGTGGTCAAATGCTGAGAGTTCAATGAGTAAAGTCCAAGGATCAAGAGTCTATACCGTAGTCAAAAGCCACTCCAAAGATTCAAGATTTCAGGCTTCCAAGAGTTCAGGCAACAGGACAGGATACCAAAAATCCACAAACCTGGGGGAAAACCATGAGCATCCACAGCCAAAATATGACAAATACTTTTCTCCCAACATCAATCTCAGGGTTAGCTCCTTATAACCAGTAAAAGTCAGTTGCAACCTATCTCTTGCATGCCTCCACTCTTAACCACTTTCACCTGTAAGCTCTTGCTTATACACTATTCAGCCCTTTCGAACTAAGACTTACATTAACCCCTTCCATCACCAACTGCTACACCTGCCACCACCAACTACCATCAACTGCAAAACATGATAAATGGCAGTTAACTATTTTCAGCAATAGCTTTATTATGCTATTTGGTGTAGTGTAGTTATTAGTTATTATTGCCATTTGAATGTTTTACGATTCTGTGAGTCACTTTAAAAATGAATCAACTACCATGTCTGTTATAAATCATGGACACAACAATTTATCATAGGATGGTTCCAGACAGGACTTTAATGTGTGCCCAATCTGATTTTTTAAACCCAATTGGGCCCACATTACAGTCCTCACACTGGCCCAACATCCATGATTTCCTGGGGGGGGGGGGATGTCCAGACTGTCTGACAGGGCACTGGACAGAAAACAAAACCCCACAGAAAAGCCTTAAAATTGAAAAATAACTTATCCGGCCACCATTCCTACTTCTCCGGAGCTCTCCTGGGGCATAGAAATGTGACAAACCAGAAGAACTGTGGGGGGGGGGGGGGAGAAAAATTTTCCTCCTCTCCTCCTTCTCCTGCCATGTCATTTCTATGCACCAGGATTCAGATTAATTTGGGACATTGTCCTGAATTAATTCATTTTTACCTGAAGCATCGTTTGGACGCCCCAGACAAAAATCCAGGAGGGTGTGTATTTTCCACCCTGTGTGGATGCGCTCATAGATTCAATATGGGTTGCAACATTAAAATGTACATGTGAAGGGGGAAAGGAAACATGTGGGAAATAGCATGTGTCCAAAGGTTTACTCTAAGGTTTACACAGCTAGGTACGATCTCTTAAAGGAGAAATATTTAAAAGATGCCAAAAGGCCATTAAAGACCAGCATCATAGTGAAAATACTGGAATAAGAATTTGCTCATTGGGTTGTTGTAGGTTTTTTCGGGCTATATGGCCATGTTCTAGAGGCATTCTCTCCTGACGTTTTGCCTGCATCTATGGCAAGCATGGACCCTACAACAACCCAGTTATCCCGGCCATGAAAGCCTTCGACAATACAATTTGCTCATTGCTTTGCCTCAGCTAAGCTAATCACAGAATATCCTTCCCATGCAGCCACAAAATCTCAATACATAAAAAACTAGCTTAGTTCTCCCAAATTTGAACAAGTATATATCAATAAAACACATCACCCACACAAAGGATGTTCACAATTTCAAGGCAGGTAGATAGTCAATTTTAAGAGCTTAGTATTTGTGTGTTGTTTTTCTTTAATACATGGCATAACTTTTGTTCCTGAAGATCTAATGGAAGCTTTCCGTTTCCTTTAGTGCACATGTTTGATTTTGGATGCTAGGTTCCACAAAACATAAAGCCTTTTGTCTGTTTAGGACTATCACGAAAAACTACTGGGAGCCAAAGGCTTTGCTTGTTGTGCCCCCAGCTCCAGAGAATGGTGCCAACTGAGATTCAGGATGTTAATTCCATAAATGCCTCCAAGTGAAGACTAAAGGCATGTCTGCTTAATCTGGCTTTTCCTAAACAATACCACCATCAGGAGAGATTCCCTCTTATGTGCTGAGGGTTTTTAAAAAACCATAAATAGGGCTTCGTGAAACAAATATACATTTTATTCCCTTTGGAAAGTCTGTATGAAACACATTTTTCTTTCACCACCATCATCTACCCCCCCAAAAAATAACCTTAATTTATCTGAGTGTATGAGGCAATATAAATTAATGATAATATTGAGATCCCTCCATTCTGAAACTATTTTTCAAAGAGGAAGAAGAAAAATCTTGCTGCTTTATCCCTGTTCAACTAAAGCTGTTCCAGCCATTTTCATCAGTCCATATAGTTTTGGTCAATTATCTTCTACTGTAAGGCTTTCCTTTAAGGACTTATATACTGATTTAGTAATTGATTTTTTATCTAATTTTTGTAACAATGTCCTCAATGCAACTCACAATAGTAATAAAGGCCAGTGAATACAATGATGAACATACTAAAAATGAATGAGTATATGCCAGAATAAAATAGAATAAGTGATTTTTTTTGTCTTTCCATGAAACCTTGACATAATGCAATCGGTGGTGGACAAAATCCTGTGGGAAAGGATGGGGGCAGGCCTGTTAATGCCAGATATAGGTGTGAAATGTATTTTATTCTCATTTTAATGTGAGTTAACCTTCTTTGCAATGTGAACTTGAGTACAGATATATTTGGATTTTTCCAGTCTGAAAAACAACCACAGAAGTGCATCTTGATCTATCATCTGTCTCTCCATACAACCATTCCATGCATTCTACTGAAAAATATCCCTTGCATGAAACTATATAAGAGAAAGCTTATGGAAAATTGTGACTTTAGAAAAGGGATTTCTATTGATACATTAAGAATCATAGAATCCTAGAGTTGGAAAAGACCTCGTGGGCCATCCAGTCCAACCTCCTACCAAGAAGAATAATTTTATGTTCTCCCGTGTTTCCTTAGGAAATGCCTGTTTTGGAAAAGAGTTCATCCTTACTTTTCCTATTGTATGGCCCCTACTGTCTCCCAAAAGCTACTATTTGTAACAGAAAAGCCTAGTGAGAAAAACCATTGCAGATCTACGCCATGTTTAGGTTATCATTCAGGAGATGGACACCCTTTTGGGGGCACCCTACTGCACTAATATTAGAAGGCTGTATGTGTGAGGGTGTAGGATTCCCATAAAATTAATTGGAATTGGTTGGTGGACTTTTGGATTCAATGAAGCCTTTATGCTTTGAAGCTTGCTCTTAGATAAGCAACATGAAAGTGGTGCCGAACTATAAAGAACTATACAGAAGTGTTTCAAATAGGATCCTATTTGTCTGTGAGAATGTGCTTGCAATCAAAGCAAGCTGAAACTTCATCCTCTGTGTGAATATAATTTCAGCTTTCTTTTTGGAATAAAAAGTTTCTTAAAATCTGGAACACAGCAAAATACTGGCAAAGAGAGAAAGAGGGAAAGTATAGTGGAATTCAAGCAGTCTATCGGCATGATCATATATAGATAGTAGCTTAATGCACAAAGTTCTGCTCCTAATTTCGAACGTCCTACATGGTTTGGTTCTAGGTTACTTACAGGGTCACCCTCTCCTGCACAATCTGCCCTTTAGGACACTGAGGTCTTCTGGGGACCGTTATTCCAACCAGCCATAACCCGACTGGAAACCGCCACCCAGAGGATCTATTCATCGACCGCCCCATCAACTGCTGGAAGGGATCTGACAGTTAAATGAGCTATCAGAATTAATGACTTAACTAAAGACCCATCTCTTCTGGTAGGCCTAACCAATCAATCATGAGTTTTGGATTTACATTCTATTACTGCTATATGTTGATCTTTGTATTCTGTATTTGAAGTATATTTTTTAAAATGTGTGTTTTGATATATGTATTTTATGGTATGTATTTTATGTTGTATTTTGTTGTACCCCATCTCAAGCCATTAAGAGAGGTGGATAATAAATATCATCATCATCATCACCACCATAATTATCATCGTCGTCGTCTTTGCCATCATCATCATCTATTTGGAAAATGAACAATATAAGTTAACATACTTCCAAGGAGGTGGATATCAGTTAACCCAGGTTTCCAAGGCAAGCTTCAAAATGTCATGGGCAAATATGAAAAGCACTTTGATATATCTGACCATCTAACAAATATGTCTGGAAAGCCTTGATCCTACAAGGTGATGTGTATTGGGCCCAATGCAACAAGGTACTTTAGCATATGTTTAATTTGAAACACATGAGTGATCCCATTAAATCAAAATATATCCTCACTGTCTTAAAGCCGGGTTATGTACTTTACGGGATCAAGCACCTTGCAACTAAATTAACAAACAGAACATTTGTCTCAGAAATGTCCACAGACACTGAAAGGCAGCTGCTCAGCGTGAGCAAATAAAGGCCGTGAATGTTGTGGCAGTTGCAAAATACTGGTGGTGACAGTGATGGTGAGGAAGAAGAGTTGGTGTTTTTCATCATATCTTGTAACATGGCTATAAAATGACATATAATTTGGAGGAAGGAAAATAACTCTGGGCCTCTTTCTTACCTACTGTTCAATCCCTGGTTAGCGCCTTCAAAAGAAGGGAAAGGAGCACCATTTAACTTATTTCTCTGCATCTAGACTAGTAAATCATAGCTAATTATTTATAACTTAGAAAGAAAATTCACAAAGCTTAGCAAACAGTCAATTGTTTTAATAGGCAGCAAGACTAGACAGGAGTCTTTTCCCCAATGCTTTTTCTATTTGCCAAAGTAAACTCTGCAAATGTAAAGCCTCTGCAGACTTGTTTTTTCTTCTATTAAAGCAGCTATTGTTCTGTCATTCTCTGTAAATTTCTCCTTTATTCTCTCTTCTTTTATTAGGCTTCTATTCCAGGAGGTAAAATTTGAACGAGAAATTTGTAATGATCACACACACATACCCACTATAGTTGCAATCAGCTGTAAAGGAATGAAATTTCTTTTTAGTATATCAATTCTATAGAAGATTGGTTTTTCCTACTTAAGAGGTCTGTTTCAAGTGACCAACTACCACGTGGATAGATCTTGGTCTTGACTCTTTAAATCAGGGGTCCTCAAACTAAGGCCCGGGGGCCGGATGCAGCCCTCCAAGGTCATTTACCCAGCCCTCGCTCAGGGTCAACCGAAGTCTGAAACGACTTGAAAGCACATAACAACAACAATCCTATCTCATCGGCCAGGCCCGTAGCCAGGATTTCGTTTCGGGGGGGGGGGGGCTAAAATTTTTTTCAGGGGGGGTTTCAGGGGGGGCTGAGTTTCGGGGAGGGGCTGAGTCTGAGTGAAAGAGGGTCTAGCCTAGCAAACCTTTTGTATCATTACCCCAATACCCCCATGCATATGGGATATATTGAGTATGGTGATCAGATCATGATATGAATAAACATAACAGTTTAAATAATGCACCAATAAGGCCTTTTCGTGAACCACCATGAAAATTTCGGGGGGGGGGGGGCTGAAGCCCCCCGAGCCCCCCCCCCTGGCTACATGCCTGTCATCGGCCAAAAGCAGGTCCACATTTCCCATTGAAATACTAATAAGTTTATATTTGTTAACATTGTTCCTCATTTAATTATTGTATTGTTTTTAAGTGTTTTTTACACTACAAATAAGATATGTGCAGCGTGCATAGGAGTTCATGTTTTTTTTTCCAAATTATAATCCGGCCCTCCAACAGTTTGAGAGACTGTGACCTGGCCCTCTGTTTAAAAAGTTTGTGGACCCCTGCTTTAAATGGTAGCAGAGCACATGCATATAAAAGGAATTCTATTGGTAGATTACATATAGTTTGTGCTTGCAAAACTCAAAGGATAGCTCAATACCGGATTTCCTCTTAATGGAGAATGGCAGTTTTCATCTGGTCAAAATGCATCATCTTAGAACACTTGAATCCTGGTGTGGGGGGACAGTCAAATAAAAAAGCCAGGGAGACAGTAGAAACATCACAGCAACATATCCCACCTGGAAAGTAGATTTTTTAAAGTGGTACACTACCAAGATTCTCATCATTGAAAAAATTCAACAACAACACAAAGAAAATAAACAGAAAACAAAAGCCAAGAGGCACAGATTATCCTGTTATCTGGGGCCCTTCTACCCAGGCCCAAAAATCAAAGTGTAGCCCAAAGGGGAATGGCTAGATAACGCTTGCTGAAAATGCATGCTGAATCACATCAGCTGCAAAACACGGATCAAAAGAGTACACTTAAAATCTGAAATCAACCAAAAAATGTGTATATTTGCATCACTGCATATCCATGCACAAGAAAAACATGGATATGCTGGTGTGGACTTCTTCAGTAAATGTGCACATTTCAAAATCCCCAACAGCTGATGAGGGCTGCAAACAGATGGAGCCACAGACACACAGGTGGCTAAATGTAAGCACAAATGGAAAGGAAAGCAATTCCCATGAGAATTCTCTGCCCACTGGCTCCCATCCCACGATGTACATCTATTTCAGGCAGGGCTTTGTTGCAAAACTAAAGTGGAACCAGTGTATGTCATGGGGGCAGCATCATGGAAGGCTTCCCATGTTGCATTGGACCAACAGAGGGAAGCAATGCAGTGGATGCTTCCTGCCATGGGATGGGGCCAAAGATAACTTGGGCATCACAGGGCATGGGGCAATGGGTTCCACCCCACCAGGCACCACTGGACTTGCCACAATCCATGGCAATTCTGGTGGCAAATGTGATGAGGTTATTAAACCCACTTTTTTGTCCCACATTATGAAGCTGTCTGGAAAGGCCCTGAGTGGGAAGATACCCAGTTGTCAACTGCTTGGTCCTGTTTGGTAGGCAGCTTTCCCCTATGGCAAGACAGACTACTGTTAGACATCGCTACCTTAGCATGTCTATAAGGAATATTTGCTAATCTGCATATGTATCCAATAGTTTAGGCATAGCATGTATTCTTATTTTTTATCACTTCCAATTAGTTGGTCTAAGCCACACCCTGTCTCTTTTCACTTAATTAGTGTGAGTTTGTTTCTTTTCCATTATGTAGTCTGCCATTCTCACATCTACATTTTTGAAGTGTTTAAGATCCTAGGAAAGGTTTAATATTAGCAAATCTATTTTTTAAAAATAAGACTAGAATCATAGAATCATATAGTCTCCACCTTCTGGGCCTTCCAGTCCAACCCCCTGCCAAGAAGCAGGAAAATCGCATTTAAAGCACCCCCAACGGATGGCTATTTTAGACTACTTAATTTCTCTTTAAATCCCACCATCCCCAAGGCCTACTGCGATTGTGTGTGATAGGTTGTTGCTCATTTTTTGTTTGTGAACGCTAATCACTTAGCTTCTGAAATATGCTATCACTTACGTTCCCAACAAAAAGTATGAGAAGACAAAGGACCATGGCTACTGCTTGATCTCAGCAGTCTTCATAATTCTCTCTTAGTCTTCTATACTTTGAATTTTCTCTTAATCATTCCTTCTAGGGGTTATGGGTCACTATTGCAGAATTGTTTCTGGAAGTGTGGACCTCATCACAAGGAAATTGAGAAGGCACATATGTCTAGTAAAGGCAATTGTTGTTTTCGATTACCAACTGTCCCGTTTATAGTTCTGTCTTCCCATCACACGTGTTTCCCTCTTCAGTTTTCCCGGTATTGCCTAGGTTCCAAATCATCACACGGGAAGCCTTTTCTCTGCCCTCTCTTTGCGTTACCTTTTTTTTTTTTCAAAAAAAGGGGAAATCTTTTCTTTAAAGGAGACGGAGAATTTACTTACCCCCATCACACAGGATTGCCTTTTCCTGCCTCTAGCTCAACCATGCGCTTAAAGGAGACACAAGGCATAATTCTTCAGATACTTCTATGGGCTACTTTTCTTCATAAACCCCATTCTTAAGATACTTCTATGGGCTGCTTTCCTTCACAAGCCCATTTTTAAGACACATCTATGGACTGTTTTTCTTCCAAAGCCCCTTTCTTAAGACACTTCTATGGGCTACTTTCCTTCTCAAACCCCCTTTTGAAGACATGACCCAAAAGACCACTCACCAGAAAACCCCTCAAAGCACCATAACACAATGACAAAATATGACAGGCAAGTTAGGTACTTCCCACCCCAAGTGTTTTCCAGCTGGAACTATGGATCTGACTTACACTAGGAGCTCAGAATACATTCAGAGCTCTGTCTTTGTAGAATACTTCAGCTGCATTTCAAGGGGGGGAAGGGGCTACACATGAAGCCAAAAATGCTTAGATGTCATGTGATTGGTTCCATGCCTCTCAGTGCTTGAAAAGCAGCTGAAGTGTCCTACGATGGGAACATTTCTCCATGTGATGGGGTCCAAAGAGAAAAAGAGTTCCAGTACAGTTAGGAATGGTCAAACAAATCTATTTAACAGCTGTAATCCTGTTGTTATCACCCAAACCGGGGGGGGGGGGGGGGTATTGTCAGTGAAAGCACACCTCACCATTAGGATTCAAAGACAAAGTATGCTCCTTTACTTTCCCCCCTCATTCTTCCATTCAAAGCTACACTAGATTTTTCCATTTGTATCTCCATATAATTCTAGTTTTCTCCTCTATTGTGCTTGTTCTTACAATATGATTTGCAGATTGGAAAAAAGCTTTTCCATCCTTTACATTCAGCAATTTTAGAGAAAATACCTACTTTCCTGAATAAATGGATGAATAAATCCATACTGGTTTTGCAGTTTATGAAAGATGGGGAATTGATAAGAGTTGCTCCAGCCAGGAATATGCTGGGCAGAGAATGCGGAAGCGTCAAGCCATTGTATTGCCAATGCAATTTGATCTCAACTGTCAACCCTGCTGTTCATTCTTAGGTCGTTCCTAAAGACAGATTTGCCAGCTCTGTTTGATTCTGTAACATGGACAAATGGCAATGGAAATTTCACTGCTGATATGAATTTTCCCTGAAGGGGTCTGAACCCACACTCCCGAGGCGAGACACTAGGCAATAACCTGTTGTAATGGGGCATTCAAATACAGTCATTCCCATTTGAAACCTGGTAGCATTCCATGTGTTTTCTATATTCCCAATGTCAAAGTCATCAATAAACAGGTCCTGAGGGCATGCTTTGGCTAGTGGGGACTGACTTGATGAAGTATGGCTCCGTTATTAACTTGTCAACGCACAATGCAGCTGCATCATTTGTTCACCCATTTGCTTAACTTAAATAAAGGTTGGTGGTTAGGCTTCTGTTCCATTGTGCTCGCCTACTAATTATCAGTGTATTTGTTTGAGAGACAATTAGCCACCTGGTTCATTCTCCCATTGAAGTCGGGTCATCATGAGTTACATCTGCTTTTAGGACTCTTCAAGTCCGAGATATCATAAAAAAGATTATGGCTATGATGATAAAAATCGTGCTGGTTTGAGCATAAGTTATACAGTGCATTGAGGTGCCAGGGATGGTTTTTGCTATGATGTCCCGATAGTTGTGAGTCACAGTAAGACAGATGAGGAAGGAAACTGGTTGTGAGGTGCCAAAACTCCTCTAGCCCACAAATGGCAAGCAGACATATTGTGCAAAGGTAGAGTGATAACAGCAAGGTGAAGTGAGACATCATTTCCTCCCCAGGCTATCCTGGTGCTGTGATAGGGAAAAAAGTGACAAGTAAGCATTGTGTTATATCCTCCATCTACATAAAATAAAGTTGTTCAGACCTGTGGGTGTTTCCCTTTTTTGTTTTTAAAGTGTTTTATAATGCGGCATAAGATTATGTGAGATGCAAATTTAGTTTTATAATCCCATATGTTTGAGTGAGATTCTGTATCTCAGAGTGAGATTTTATTACAGTAGAACCTCATTAATTCTCACTAATGACTGGGAGACCCTTTGCAAATTACTGAATTTTGTATGCAATCGGTTGCCATTAAATGCAGTGTGGTGCTAGAAGATGTTCTGCTACATCCTGAGGGGGATGATAATCCTCACATTTTTACTTTCACTCTATTAGCAGGAAATAGAGCAGGAGTCATTGCAGTGAGTTTGCTCCAGGTGTCTGTGAAATGATTCAGGATGCAATCCTAGGCCTCCCTTCTGTGGCAAAAGCTGGCATGTGGGATTTCACGATGGCTGACAGTAAACAGCCTTTGGGGAATCAAAATTCTGGATTTGATTGTTTCTGGGATTAAAGGTGATCTCTATATTTTCTGTGGAGAAAACTTGCAAAAAGGATATATAATCCACAGCTCATAGGATGTACATATACCATCCCCATGGTTGAGACAAAATGTGTTCATGAGCATATCTTAGGTTTGTGCTTTTTTGATGGTGTGGTGTGCAGCCAAGCTTCTACTGGATAGGCTAATACATGAAGAGGTGACCTTTCCAAAGTCCTGTGACTAAGTTCTTTTTCTTTTGAAGGTTAAGTGTAGTAATAAATTGAGCCAATGTGGTGTAGGGTTGGCACATTGGACTATGGCTCTAGAGACCAGAATTCGATTGCCTGCTCAGCAATGGGAACTCACAGGGTGACCTTGGGTGAGTTATATATTCTCAGTCCACCAAAACCCAATTATAGTTTTGCCTTGGGCATGACATAAGTTGGAAACTACCTGAAGGCACACAACAGCAACAAAGTGACAAAATATATTGCAATATATTTTGATGAACCAGCCTGGACACAGCATATTATTTGAGAACACAGAAATGCTGGACCACTCCAACAACCACCATGTCAGACTATACAGAGAAGCCATTGAAATCCACAAGCATGTGGACAATTTCAACAGAAAGGAGGAGACCATGAAAATGAACAAAATCTGGCTACCAGTATTAAAATTACTACAGCAAAACAGCAGAGAGGAAACAACCAGGCACATCTTAACACCTCTCAACAGAACATTTTCCCAGGCTCTGCCAGGCCTTCAAATGCTAATGAAGGTGGTCGGCTGAAACATTCACACCTAGCTTCAGCAGAGAGCTCTTTGCCCCACCCCAGTCATTCCACAGATATATAAACCCATTTTCCTATTTCCAACAGACCTCACTACCTCTGAGGATGCTTGCCATAGATGCAGGCGAAACGTCAGGAGAAATGCCTCTAGAACATGGCCCTATAGCCCAAAAAAACCTACAAGAACCTAGTGATTCCAGCCATGAAAGCCTTCGACAATATATTGCAATAATTAAATTATAATAATGTTATTGTAATATGTAAAAAAAAACCCCACAAAATCAGTACTAAATTAATTTGAAACATTTAAATGAGTAAACTTTTGTAAATTAAATTGGAAAATTAGGGGAACTGGGTTAAAATCAAGCGATATCTAAACAAATGTAATACAATGTATTGAAATAAATGTTTGTACACTAACTTATGTTGAAGGCATGGTGGATTTGAATTCTTGAATTGCAAGAAAGCCTTTTTCTATCTTACCACATGAATGTTTACATGTAATCAATCAGTATGTGTCTTCATTCATCTATTAGTTGAAATCCTCCTGACGACTTTATGTTATCAACATTCTGTATTACATCAGCTTAACATGCTTTTTGGAGTGGTGTATAGTAATGGTGGAGGGATGGAAGAAAAGACCAGTTCTGCTGCCAAAGAAATGTGTGCACTGCTGTTTCCTACACAGTTCAGGTGCTAGCAGGGCAGGTTTCTTTCTTGATAGAGACAACCTTCAGTAATGTTTGTTTCAAGGCTTGCAGTAGGTTACCCCTCTTACAATAGTATAATTACACAGACAAATAAGATTACAGATGTTTTATGCAACTCTCATTTTTTTCCAAACAGCTTTGTGTTGTGGTTCAGACAAATGAAGATGAGGAGATTGGGATTCCAGAGCCTGGAAGGCCTGGGTGAGCAGTGGATGTTTCTTTCACTGAGGGAAATGAGGGAATTTTAGACCACGTTTCTGCCTGTGAGACAGGGCTTGAAAGTGAAACTGTTTTGGAATTCAGCAGTCAGGGAGTTACACTGAATAGTGGAGATGACTTTTAGCCTACAAGTAGCTTAGCAATTCCTGATAAATGCCTGGAAGGCTTAGAGAGCAGGTGTGTTAGCACATTCAGCTACAATCCAGGAAGATGACTCCTATTTCTTCAGATGCTTGAATAGAATAGGGAGAAAAACATCAAGCTCAGGAAATCCAAAAGGCTTCATGAGAAGGAAGCACAGAGAAAGTTTCACAAGCCAGAAAGTCAAGGTCAAAGAAATGCCTTCATGTTCTCTGGCCCTTAATTAGAGCACATCCCTTTGAGAATTCAGATCAGGCAATGCTGCTAGATAGCAAGGATTTCAAGCCCTGTTTCCAGTTCATGTTTTAGCCTAAGTTCTTGGGTTTTCTGAATTCATGTTCTGATTCTTGTTTCCATGGATTTATGCTCATGTTATAACTCTTGTTTTCATGTATCTTTTGGATTATTAGGATTATTGCCTTTGAAATGTTTTACTCCTCACCAGCTTGGTTAGGTTTTTTTTTTTTACTTATGGACTCCCTTTTCTGATTACCTGTTGGATTTTGCCTTTCTTATCCCTTTTGATGATTTCCCCATTTTATATGTACTTTCTTCAATAAATTGTTTTTCTACTACATATGGAGTCCTGGTTGGTGCTATGAGCAAGGTGAACTCTGGCTGAGGTGCAACACTTTGCTGAAGATGATGAGGTAAGGAAGGCTGGATTAAATAGTTAGTTGAAAAACTTGTGTGCCGATTCTGCTCTTTATAAAGCATGCAAATAGAACAGCATTTGTTACAGGGCTGGGCAAAGTACAGTCTTCCAAACACTATTAAATTCAAGCTCCCATCATCCTTAGCTAATATAGTGCTGTGGCATGTTGGGGGGTTGCAGTCCAAAACCATCAGGAGGGCAATTCTGGTTTACAACAGCTCCTTTAGACATGGCAAGACCTATAGGTTTATATTTTGGCTGTTTTCTTGCTGATTGAATAAAGCAGGTTTGCAAATAAGAATTCTTTATTTAATAATTGCCTGGAGCAAGGTTCAACTGCCCCAATGTACCAATGTGAGAGAAGCTAATTCATCTGAATGGCTTCTCACCCCTGGAAGCACATGGTTCCTACACCTTGCAAACATTTGCCATTTAGGAAAGAAAGTAATGCTTTGAAAACATGAATAATTTGCACAGAGTGAAAATGAAGGACTTCAGCTCATGGGATAAATAAAGCATTTGGGTTGTTTTCCCCTTAAGCTTTGCAACACTCCATTTTGAATTTAAACGAATGATGTCTGCCACACTTTGCTTTTGTCTGAGCCTCTTGGGAAACAGAAGACTCCAGTCTCTCTTCTCTCACTCCAAAGTAATTGAATATGATCTTGTTTTGTACTTTAACTTTATGCAGCAAAGTGGGAGAAGCAAGAAACTGGGACTTTTTAATAGAAGCAGAAAAATACACGGCTTACTTATCCGAACTGTTCCTGCCAAGTCAGGGCAACTGGAGGGTAAGTGAACTAAAGCAGAAACCGCGGAGCTGAATGCCCAGCCAACTACACATGCATATCTATGCACAGTGTGCCCCATGAGTGAGGCCATCACAGGCACAATACCACCTTTTCCATGACCTGAGTGTGGACTTTGTGTATCAGAAAAAAAGTCCAAAGGTCTCATTACCCAAATTTAACCATACAGAAGACTCTAACATGAATTTGGCTGTGTGTGTTTCATGTTGGAACAATTAGAAGATTATTTTCCTAACCCCATCACATGGTTTCCCTCTTTTCACTTTCTTTTCTAATTATCCATTTGCTTTCTCATGACATGGGAGGCATATTTCTCCTCCCACAGTCTCCTCCCTCATTTTCTTTAGATATTATAATTTCTCTTTCAATTCAATTCAGTTCAAAAGGTAAGTGTATTTGTTTTACATTTTAAAAGAGATCTAAATTATTGTTCTTTCCTCCTCGGTCCCAAAACAGTAATGGTGGAAGAAAGGAATCAATATTGCTAATCTCGGCTCCTCCCTCCATGATGACATCATCCTTATGTTTACAAGTGGGCAAGGGGGAATTCCCATCACATGGTAAATTGGGTTCTTTTTTTTTACACATCTCGACTTAGGAAGCGTGGGAAAAAACACACTTTAGAAACAGCAGAATACCTGGAGCTTGTATCATGTGGTGGGCTCCATTGGTAGCCATTTCCTAAATGTGTAGAAACACTGATTTTATTGCATGCAATGAGGTCCTAAGTTTATGGTTTGCTAGCACTTGTATGTACCACTGACATTTTGGAGGAAATGAGAAGCATGAAGTAAAAGCCACCACCAAAATGCCAGCATTTTCATTATGAAGCTATTGCAAACTTAATCCTGTTTAGAAATTATTATTTACTTCCATTGGCTTCATTCCTTCTATTGTCTTAGCATAGATTTAAAGAATAATACTCACCTTGTTACTCAACCTAAGCCCTGTTAAAACAACACATATTTAAAATGCCATACTTGGCACAAAAGAACAGTCAAACGTGCAGTCAAAAGCTTACTGTACCTCTGATATATATACTTTCCCACCTCAAACAAAAGATCTTTTAATGAAGACATCAAAGAATATATCTTTCCTAGCTGAAGGGGAATGTCTCTTGACAAAAGCCAATTAGAGTGAATACATTTTGTTGATTTAGACTTGAAAAAATGTATATTCTTGTAAAATGGTTTTTTTCCCACAAAAATAACAACACCCGCAACAACAACAATTCAGTGTTTTTACTGCTGCAAGGAACCATGGAAACAAAAAGATTTTGCACTCACTGATGCTTGATAGCACATGAAAGAAATGAGAAGCTTTCCCCATCATTCTGTGCATGGTAATGTAATGCTCAGAGAAACTTGGTGCTCGGCTTAAGTAATTGATAGTGTTCATCTCCCCAAACTGTGCTATAGTATACAATATGATTCAGATGGTTTTTTTGAAATCTCTTGGTTCTACTGTGGCTTTCAGTGTCTAATGTTTTCATCTAACTTTATTTTCACGTCTTCCATATCTGCATCTTCTGTGTAAAATACCTGACATTCCCCACTATATTCCTTCATGATTTAATATCAGCTTTCTGTAATAAGTCTTGGAAGATTTGTGCATTGATGAATGTCTTGCCATTAAACTTTCTTACAGCAGAATGTGAATGCAGCCCTTCCAACATAGGATTGTCTCAGGCGAAGCTGGCTTAGCTTTTCTCTGCCAGGTCTTCTCCATCTGATTATGCTATTGGATGCTCTTATGGGGACAAGTCAAGATGGAACTGATACTATGCATCAGATGTGGGACATCTTTCCACCTCATCACCATTTTGGCTATGGTTAATTTGTCTTGTACTTTTGTTTATTATTTCCACAAATCTCATGCATGATGTCCAAGTGTCACATATATATTTCTTTCTTACACTTTCCTTGATTCCATATCCTCAGAGAGAAGGTTCATGGATTTCACTGTGACACTGTGAGCCCTGCTGCCTGTCTGAGCCAATCAGAAAAAGAAAGATGCTCATGTGCTCTGTGCCTTAACCCAGGGCTTGCTGAAGGAGATTAAAGGAAAGAACACCAGAAACAGTGGTTTCTTAAGCCTGATGCCTTAATCCAAAGGAAAAGTCACCAGAAACAGAGGTTTCTTAAGACTGATGCCCTAAAAATGACATTGCTGCTAATGGGTTGGATCATCCTGGATCTTTCAGCTGCCAAACTGAAAGACAATTTTTTCCTTGGCTGAATTCAGGAGGATCCCAATAAATGGAGCGGGGAATGGGGGGGGGGGGGGCACCGAAATCCGGACACCGAAAATTGCATGGGGTTTAACTGAATTGCACACCTCTAGTAGTGTTGAAACCTGTGAAGCCTCTGAGGATGAGGATGAGGATTTTCTGGTTGAGCCTGGTCTTTTTGTGGGGGAAAGCAAAAATGTTTTTTGAAATGATGGGAATGTTTTGGGTAGTTCTGTTGTCGGGGAAACAGGCAATGATTCTCATGAGAATTGGCCAGAGACTGAAGGAATGTGGAGGAGCCAGGAGGGTTACAGATAATCCAGCATTTACAGATCAGAAGGGATAGTGTGAAACAGAGACAAATCCGATGTCCCCAGAGACTGAAAGGTAAACAAAGGGAACCCAGATGTGAGAAAGAGTTATGTCAAGGACAAGAGGGATAAATCTTAAGGAATTGGAGTCAATGTTCAGTGGGGATTTTCATGTGTCAAGTTGCTTGTCTTGGGAGCTCCGGGAAGAACACAGATGAGCTCCCTCTGTCACCTCTAGCTCCCCATGCGGGGACATGAAAGAAGCCTCCCAGAAGGATGGTAAAAATATAAAAAACATCCGGGCGTCCCCTGGGCAACGTCCTTGCAGACAGCCAATTCTCTCACACCAGAAGTGATTTGCAGTTTCTCAAGTTGTTCCTGACTCTATATGTGTGTGTATTTGCATTATTTTAATTAGAATTGTTTTATATTCATTGTTAGCTGACTTTAAAATATTTCATTAATATAATATACATTTTATATTACATAGTGTATTGTATGCCACTTTTCATTTATTGAATAATAATAATACATTTTCCTTGATACCTGCCTTGTGGTGGAATACAACCAAGTCAAAATATTTCAACATAAAATACATACAATAAAATACATAGATAAAAACACATCATTATAAAAACATTCATGCTTTTGAACTGTGGTGTTGGAGGAAAGTTCTGAGAGTGCCTTGGACTGCGAGAAGATCCAACCAGTCCATCCTCCAGGAAATAAAGCCCGACTGCTCATTGGAGGGAAGGATACTAGAGACAAAGTTGAAGTACTTTGGCCACATCATGAGGAGACAGCAAAGCCTAGAGAAGACAATTATGCTGGGGAAAGTGGAAGGTAAAAGGAAGAGGGGCCAACCAAGGGCAAGATGGATGGATGGCATCCTTGAAGTGACTGGACTGACCTTGAAGGAGCTGGGGGTGGTGACGGCCGACAGGGAGCTCTGGCGTGGGCTGGTCCATGAGGTCACGAGGAGTCGGAGACGACTGAACGAATGAACAACAACAACAAACACAGGGTACAAAATCAGCACATAGGAGTAACAGAATGCAAATTCAAAAATCACAATTCAGAGTTGACTGGGTAGGCCTGCTGGAAGAAATAGGTCTTTAATACTTTTCAAAATTCTGATAGCTCATTTAACTGTCAGAACTCTTCTGGCAGGTCATTTTACAGCCCTGAGGTGGCCAATGAAAAAGTCCTCATGGTGGGTATATATCTAGACTTCTTTATATATTTTATCCCATTATTCCTATATGTGGATTAACATGATCTTCCAACCCTTAGTGCTGTAATCATATACTGAAGAAGCCTCCCATTGCACACACACACACACACACACACACATACATACATACATATAATATTAAAACCGTTAAATCTCATTTAAAAGCCAAAGCTTAATTGAGTTATAAATGTCTGATGTTAGAGAAATGTTTTTTGCCTGCTGACAAAAGGCAAGTAGGAACAGGATCATCTTGGCCTTATAGGGATTGTTCCAAAGATTGGGAGCAACCACTGGGAAAGTCCTTGTTTCTACCAAACGAGCTTAGGAAGATGAAGGGACATCCTAAGTGACCTTGTCCAAATCACACTTTCTCAGCCTCAGAAAAAGGCAAGTGGAAACTTCCTTTAAACAAATTCTGCCAGGAAAAATCCATGATAGATTCGTATTAGGGTTGCCATATATCAGAAATGACAACACACATGCACACACAAAAGTTTTAAAATCTCCTATATTGGTATATTTTAGGACTGAAGTTAAAAATCAAAAGTCAACTCAGGGTAAATCAGAAGCAAATAAATCTTTACACATCAAGGCATTACATTGCTCTCTTCTTATTTTTATTTTTTTGCCCTTTTGAAAAAGAGATTTTTTTAAAAGTTGAAATCACGATCTTACTGTCCTTAAAAAAACACAGTGATTAAAACAGTGTAAGCCCTTAGCATGCCTTTTTTTAACTGCATATATTTCTATAAAGAAGAGTGGGTAGTTTTGTTAGTCGGCAGGATAAACTAAATAATAAAGTGGCTGATATGTTTTTATGACCAAAATGAAACAAAATACCTGCACTTTCAGAATCTCTGAGGCACCGTCTATATAATGGAGTCATCTGCAGAAGCCAGAACAGTTCCAAAAGGTGGGTTAGGAAAAAAGGTACTATTATAATAGTAATTGAGCAAGAGTCCCATTGTGCAGTGTGCGATGCAAGGGAAACACCCATCCATTAAATATGCATTTGCAAAGAAAAACATATTTGCAAGGGAAAATGGAGTACAGTCTCTCCTCTTCCAAACTGAAAAAAGGAGTTTTAGTGCACAAGCAAGCAAAATACAGATTCATCGGATTGAGCAAAAAGAATGCTCATCCATTTCTGCAGCAATTTGGAACAATCACAACATCTATTTATCTATATGTCTATCTTTCTGTCTCATAGTTTAGGCCAGCTTGTGAATGTCTGTGCATGCGTGTAAAATTACATACACATATACCTACTCAAGGAGTGGTTTTGTTCCATGTAACATTTTAAATAGCTTTCACTCCCATATGTGGTAGGGGTGTGGAATTCTGTTAAAACCTGCTCTTCTTTTGGTATCTGGATTTTGGTGGATCCCCAGATCCATTTTTCAGGAGCCTCCCAAATTTGGTCACGAAAGAAATCTCTTTTTCGATCTGGCAACCAAAAGATCTGGGAAGATGCGGCCCATTGACGAGAATTCCCTTTCCATAATTTTTAGGGCATAAGTCTTAAGAAACCACCCTTTCTGGCATCCTTTTTCTTTATATCCTTCAATAAAACCTGGATTAAAGGCATTGGACTTAAGAAACCATCCTTTCTGGGATCCTTTCTCATTGGGCCTCTTCAAATGTGCTGCCTGTGGCACCCACCCCACGCCCTGCACCATCCAGGCTTCCCCTTCATCCCCCTCATCACACAAAGGGAAGTCTAAGCCTCAGCAAGCCGTCTGGGTTAAGGCTTTAAAAAGGGAGACACGGCTATTTCTCCTTCACTCAGCCTTCTTTCCTAAGCTGCTTCAAGCCTCAAATCGACAGGGTTCACGCTTTAAGGGAGAGGTTACCTGGCTATTTCTCCCTTCAAGCCTCAAGCCGGATGGGTTCAGGTTTTAAGGGAACTTGACTATTTCTTCCTCCACTTTCCCTTCTTTCTTCAGCCTGGGTTTCTCATTGCCAGAGATGGCCTGCACTGTCCCGACCCTCTCCCCTCTCCATAACATCAGGAGAAGCCTCTTTTAAGCCAGTTCAGCACATATGGAAAGACAGGAAGCCTCCCATCCTTCCTGGGATCTTTTCTTCTTATATCCTTCAATAAGACCTGAGTTAAAAGCATCAGACTTACGAAACCACCCTTTCTGGAATCATTTGCCCTCAATACCCTTTCAATAAAGCTGAATTAAGGGTGGCCCCCTTTTTAAACACTTATTTCAGTGGGAGCCACACCACCTGACACAGTGGGTTAAAGCACTGTGCTGGCAGGACTGAAGACCGACAGGTTGCAGGTTCGAATCCGGGGAGAGGCGGATGAGCTCCCTCTATTAGCTCCAGCTCCTCATGCGGGGACATGAGAGAAGCCTCCCACAAGGATGATAAAACATCAAAAATCATCCAGGCGTCCCCTGGGCAACATCCTTGCAGACGGCCAATTCTCTAACAACAGGAGCGGTTGCTCCTGACACGACAACCCCCCCCCCCCCAAAAAAACCCACCTGACAGAGCATTAACTATTCTTATAAAAGATATAAAATACTTCCTCATTTTATGGCAGCTTTAGAAATGGTAAGTTACATCCCCTAACCCACATTTGATGCTTGCCTTATGTGTGAAAAACGCCATTGGTAGCAGTATCTTAAGTGTGTAAAAATTAAACTGCTTATTTATTGCTATTTCAGTCAAAAAGCTAGCCAAGCCATCCAGAGTTGTGAATGGCAATGAGAATTTAGATCACCGAACTGTCCACCTCAGAAGACTGCTCACAACAGAAAAATGGAAGCCCACCTTGGCTAAAAGACATGCCATGGATTTCTTCTGTTCTGATTGGCTCAACAGGCAGGGCATATAAGGAAACCCTGTGCGGGCACGTGGCTGACTCTCTGCGCTCCATATGTAGCCGAAAGACACAGAAAACAGTCTTTTTCAGCAGCCACATGGTCTGTTGTGGCTGGAAAAAAATGCAGCGGAGCCTGTGCCGTTACACTTGGCTGAAAGGGCCAAAACAGCTGAAAAACAGATCCATGCATAACCCTAATATGTGGTCCCTATTGAGACTTGTGTCATCCAGTGTAAGGGGATATTGTAGCACTGAACAGCCGCCCCCGACAAGAATGATTTTTTAATATTCCATAAGAATGTTTTTTTTAATATTCAAGAACATTTTTGTTGTATACTAGGACATATTATTGTTGTTTATCTTGTCCTATTGCAGGGCCAGTATCAACAACTGATAACTTTTATTTTAAATTCATATCCCACCTTATATCATGGAATCTAAGGATCACATGAAATAACATTTGTCTGACCAATTTAAAACAACGGCAGACTGATGGCATATTATACCAACAATTTAAAACAAGACAGTTTCATAAATTCATGTGTAAATCTAGAAATTTTAGTCAAAAATTGACCCAAAAACTTGGCTTGATTTTACATGCAAGTACTCTAGTTTAACTCAGACTAAAAAATGAAACATCTCCATCTCTGAGTAGAATGGCAAAAGGATGGAGCTTAATCTGTCCCAGAAGAACCTAGGGCTTTTCCACACAGCCATATAACCCAGAATATCAAGGTAGATAATCCAAAATATATGCTTTGGACTGGATTATCTGAGTCCACAGTGCCATATAATCCAGTTCAATGTGGATTTTATACAGCAGTGTGGAAAGGCAGCACCTAAAAGAAGAAGCACCCTCCTCTATTCTCTCTGCCATGATGTCACTTCTGGCCTTTTAAAATGCTTGTGTGGGGAATGGTGGTGGTGGTACCTAGAGGTGGCTGACCCCTGAAGCGGTGCTTCATCCACCCATGTTTCAGTAATATATATCAGATCATTTCATTTATCCACAGTCAAGTAATGGATGGAACATGTTCCATTATGGCTCAGTCTGGCATTCAAATGTTGCACCAGTAGAGTTGAGGGTGCCATGACAGGATCTTGTGGGATGAGAAAAAAAGTGAAACATAGTCTAGATTTCAAATATCTATTACACTTTTCACATAGCCATCATATCCAGTGAAGACCTCAGCGGGCTCATGACACATTGGTCCTCTGTCCATCTTTAAAATTGCAGTTGGCAGCTTAAAACTCTGATAACAAGAATGCTCAAGGTTCACAGTCTTGGGAGCCATAACCACATTCAGCTGTATCCACCTCAAATCCTCTTTCGGACCTTATAGCACGAAGAAGAAGGGGCATGAAAAGTGGGGTTGATGAGATAATGCATGACCCCTTGGCTTGCTACTTATATTAGAATACCCAAAGAGAGTGTAAATCTATATTGAAACTCATCATACGCACTGCATCCAGTCCTGTGTTCTGTTATTTCCAGAAGAATGGAATGGGTTAGTTTTATTTGAGAACATGGAATGTATCGTTGTTAAGTCAATTTAATCAGTTTTAATAGGAATTATGGCTCAGATCACAGGCTTCAAGCCTGCCATCATCATGCCTCTTTAATTGCTGTAACCTATACATTTTTACTGCATGGATACAGATGCTTTGAACAAATTCAGTTTCAATGAGCCCAATATGTCCCCAGTGAAAAACAATCCATGCATACTCAAGACTATATACTGTTATGATAATGAGTAGATTCGTTTTCAAGGCAGTAGATTTTCACTAAGTCTATTGGCTTTTTATTGAAACCAATGGATTGTCTTGAGAAACCATTGCATTTCAGTTCAGACGTTATGTGGAATTGATGAATTTATTTATTTTTGTTTTGTCATAATTAAACTCATTGACCTGAATCACAGAACTGGATGTTAAATGAAACCAGACCATTTTCCTAACTGCTACTGAAAGATGGTTTAAGCCACTGAATACATTTCATACTCCAGCAATTCAGAGACTGCATAATTCAGTAAGAGTTTGCTATAGGAAACATGTTTTAGATTTTGTACTACCATGCTTTCTCTTGTATTGGAGTATTAAGTGCAGTTGGTGGCCTTGAATTTCTGCTCTTCTGAAAGATTTGATCACTTTATCAGTACATCTGTTGATAAATGTAAGATAACTCTTTCTTCTTCTATGCTATGAAATGACTGACAAACAACTGATCTTCAGTGTACAGAAATACTGACCCAAACCACGATAGTGTTCACAAAAGGCAAAGAGTGTATGCATGCATGCATCTGCAGTAACACAGAACATCAGAAGGCATAAAAGTGCAAAGGTGATGACACCTCATACCAGAGTCTCTAAGCAGCTGTTTTCATAGTGGGCTGGCAAGCCATATTCTCCTCACTCTTGTCTTGGATGCTGACATGCATGTTTGCTATGGCCTTTAATGAATCATAATTTGTGCCTTCCTTCATGTTGCTCGGTGGATTATATGTTAATGAGGTGATGACTCTTTTTTTAGTTATATGATTTCATCATATGATCAGATTTCAGTGTCCTAGGATACTTTGGCCCCAGCAGGCATGTAGCCAGGGGGAGGGGGCTCGGGGGGCTTCAGCCCCCCCCCCTGAAATTTTCATGGTGGTTCGCGAAAAGGCCTTACTGGTGCATTATTTAAACTGTTATGTTTATTCATATCATGATCTGATCACCATGCTCAATATATCCCATATGCATGGGGGTATTGGGGTAATGATACAAAAGGTTTGCTAGGCTAGACCCTCTTTCACTCAGACTCAGCCCCCCCCCCAAAACTCAGCCCCCCCTGAAACCCCCCCTGAAAAAAAATTCAGCCCCCCCCCCCCCCCGAAACGAAATCCTGGCTACGGGCCTGGGCCCCAGTTGAACCACAGAGCCCCACACTGCCCATCAGACAGTGCAGGCTCAATTCCAGTGGGGTTCCAGGGCTCAGCTAGGATGCAAGCATCCTATGACACTGCACCGGCAACAAGGGAGCCTCCCAGTGCTCTATAAGGAACAACAGGCTAACATGGGGAGAAACCATGTAGTGATGCTTCTCCACATGTGATGGGTAAGTGTCACTGCTGGCCAGGTGGGGTGTGAGGTACAGGGATTGCCCCACTACCCCACTGAATCACCACAGAGGCAGGTGAATCACCATTGGGGACCCCATCAATGTGATGAGATTCTTATTCTGAACTGTAAAGGATTTACTATGTACAAGATATTGAACACTAAATAGTTGCTATAAGACATAGACATTCACAATAAAGAAACAAAGCAGCCAATAAAATCTTATGGATATAACTGGAATTCTCTGTTCATTTACTTCATTGAATTCACTGGTGCATGCAGTTTCTCAAGTCACTCCTGACACAAAAAAACAAAAACAAAATTGGTGCATGTGTCTAAGGCACCTTCCACACAGCTGAATACATTCCCGCATTATGTGCTTTGAACTGGAATATATGGCAGTGTGAACTCAGATAAACCAGCTCAAAGCAGATATTGTGGGATTTTCTGCCACAGTGGAGAGAGCCGTGGAGAGTGGGAGCCCCACTAGAATCAATGACACAAATGATCAAAGATACAGAAGAGCCCAGCAGCAGCTACCAGCTCTCTGGATATATTCCTTCCCCTTTTATTACATTAGAACCCTTTAACAAAAGTGTACTGTTGTGCATTATCCTCTATACTTGATTCTTTGTATCTTCTTTTGCCTCCTGTCTTTCTGCCTCTCCCCTTCGCCTTTTGCAGCTGGTCCGGTAACTGCATGGCCCTCAGACCCCCACAGCCCTGGAAGCAGGGCTTTCTTCTTTCCCTCCTAATATAACATCCCTGCACCTCAACTAACCCCTTTGCCAACCCTCGCCCTCATGGGTGCCCCAGTTCCCGTGGTCGGGAACCCTCGGTATCCACAGACCTCTGTGGATGTTTAAAAGTAATATTTTATGTTTCATAAAACCATTTGAGGATCAAGCCACCAATCAAGCTCAGGGAACCCTTCACCTACTCATTGTCATCTGGGAGTCCCCTCCAGCTCTTCCTGGTCACCACAACAATGGATAAAAGCACCTATTATCTCTACTCATACACCAGGCTATACAAGGGACAACAGGATCCTGATACCAGGCTACCTGTCTTTCGTGCAACTACCTGGATATAATAAGAACATTAATTACCCAGCACATCTGCCCTGATACCGGGAGGTCATGTCCTACCTACCTAAGATTACATTTCCCCTTTCCCAGGACTGGATTATCTAACCCCATTACTTTGGACAATACTGTGATCTATACTACAATGGACATGGGCACCGTGGGTGGCCGACCCACCTTAATGGGTCTCTCACAAACACAACAGAACATTTGCATAACTATCAGGTACCTGATGGCCCCACTTTGTCCTGAAAAAGGACAAAACTATTCTTTTGTCTCCTGGACCATCCTGACCCCCCCCCCCCCCAGCCATTGGTGAGTAGTATCCACCAATCAGTGCGAAGCCTGCTCCAGCTGGGGTGTGAGCAGGAGAAACAAAAGATTTCTCTGCATAAAAATATTTGTTTTGCATATGTCAAGTATTTTGGCTTCCTTTAGCAGCTTACTGTGAGCTGTCATCCTTTCCAGTTGGATTGGATGGCTCTATGGTTATATTCTTCCACTGTTGAGATCTTTTGATTGGAGAAAATTGAGTTTATAGTCTCACCAGGCATGGATCCACGGGCGACCCACTGTCAGTGCTAGCTTTCCTCTTAATGGACCTCAGTATCCGCGCTTCGGGTTTCCACTATCCGCGGCCCAGATTTCACTATCCACAACTGTCTTAAATTGATCGATTTCAATATGATGATAGTAAGTAACACTCTCCGAATCAAATGTCTTGAAAGGCCTTGTCTAAGACTTTCTGTTAACATTTTAATGGCCAAGATCATACAGCATCATCATTATAGTTATGATGGATAAGGTTTTGGAGCTCATGTTCAGTTGTTTCTGATTGTAAATATGACTCATCAAATAGGAATTCAGTTTCAATAGGAAACCGAAAGTCCTATAAGCTCTAATCAGGTTGCCAGTTTTCAGTTAACACTGAAGTCCTTTCTGTGTGCTACTCTACCTTTGTTGCATAATATAGACAATGTGTTATGTTATAATCAGACACTGCTCATCACTATGGCCTTGCAGCTGTAAAGCTGTCCTTAACAATAGAAGCGAAAGATCATTCAAGGGAATACAATGGTGCAAATAGCCTGGCAGCCTTTCTTGATAGGTCAAGGACATTTAATGAGCCTAACTAGGTAAAAAAATGAGACAACATTTCAAATCAGTTATGATTTGTAGCAACAGGGAGGTTTTACTTTCTGCCCCCTTGACATTTGTTTTCTTTAAATGCAACCTGTCCCCTAATGGCCCATTTGGCCTGGATTGGGATCCAAACAGATATATAGACAGTATCTACAATATTGTTGAATTATGAGCTTATCTTCAATAGAATGGCAAACTACAACTGTGATTTACAAGCTTTTCCTTGCGAAGATGGGGTGGCAGAGAAAATGAATGATACAGAAACAGCAGGAAGGTCTTGTAGAGATTCATGTTGCTTTTGAGACAGTGAGCTGTTTATGTCTTTGAAGATAAGGCCTCTGATTCTCCAAGAAGCAACAACTTTGGCATTTGACAAAGAATAGAAGAGCAAGTGGCAGTTTGTTCCCAAACTGTATGGCATTTTTTTTGTTAGGATTGTATGCAGTTTATATCAAAACACGTCAGCGCAGAAATACAAATACAGGCTAATGCTTGAATTCTTTTGTTGTGCTGAACCAAAGCCAGGGAAAGTATTTATATATAAATCCACTTGTGAAATGCATAACCCTCTCAATGTGACTTATATGTCGGAAGCTTAAAGAGAATTCCTCTGATTGACAGAAAGCACTGCTCTTACAATGTCGGCATGTATTACTGTGCTTATGCCAAAAATAATAATAATAAAGAAATAATATATATACATTTAAAAATCCCCCTTTCATCGATGTGCTAGTTGTCATTATTGTTGGTATATTAGACACCCTGTCTTGAAAATACTTAAGTTGCCAGAATTGTTGGGATGCTATAAAATATTAGACAGGTAAATGGATTCTGCAGCCTGTCAAGTTTACACTAAAAGGAGGATTAAGTTTTCAATATTTGACGTTACTACCCAAAATAGTCTAGGGTCAGACCTGCCTTTGATTGAAAGGGTAAAAGCCCAGAGGAAATTAAAGACGGCTTCTGCTATGGAATCAGTCAGTCATCTTTTTCCCACCAACCCACCATACATCAAGCAACTGACAGTTAGCACATTCTCCAAATAGATCTGCAACAGATTACAAACGTCTTTAAGTCTCTGGCACACAGGTGTTATGTGCTTTTATAGAATAGCTAGGATTAGCGCCGGCAGTAGGACTACATGAGAGAAAGAAGAACAAGTAAGACAAATGTCTACTATGCAGGCTTTGCCCAGCAATGTAATCTTCAGCATTAGTAACAGCAATGTTCACACTTTCCCTTCTGACTCTGTCATCATTATCACATTTCCCACCCCTTCTGCAGATTGCCTGTGTTAGAATTACAAGGCGCTTGACCTCTTCTCTCAGATCATCAGATTTTTTTTCTAAAGGGGGAAACCAAAATAATTACACTTATGTAACGGAAGCAAGAGGAAAGGGGATAGAAAGGTTGTGGATTGCTGGTATATAACTGAGGTGCATGTCACAATATAAATAAAGTTGTGGGTGTACAACTTGGACTTGTATGTCCCTTGTGTATACAATGTGGCCAGATGGCCAACCATATCACTTGTCCTTGGGATTTGTGGGATTGCAAGAAAAGCAGAGTACCATATGTCTCCAACCTAGTCCAATTCACCCTTCCCTGTTGCTCTGTTACCACTACCTTCAATAAATAAAAGTCCAAAGATAGGCATAGCACTTTAAAAGAGTGAGGTGACCTTATGCAGGTGTAACCTTTGCCTTTCCTAGATTTTAAATATGACTATGAATGGAACAATTTGGTGTAGTGGTTTGAGTGCACCATAAAGAGAAATACAATTTAAAGACATAAAAGAAGTTGTATTGTCGAAGGCTTTCATGGCTGGAATCACTCAGTTCTTGTGGGTTTTTTCGGGCTATATGGCCATGTTCTAGAGGCATTTCTCCTGACGTTTCACCTGCATCTATGGCAAGCATCCTCAGAGGTGAGGTCTGTAAAAGAAGTTACAGTTAAAATGCTTTAAAACTATCTATAGAATTGAAACTACTTCAAACAATTGATTTAAAAACAAAGAAGTCAAGTATTACAGGACTGCAGCTCTGGACACCAGGGATTGAATCCCCATTCAGCCACAGAAGTCCATTGAGTGAATCCCCACTTTGAACTGGATTACATGGCAGTGTAGACTTGGTCCCTTCCACACAGCCCTATGTCCCAGAACATCAAGGCAGAAAATCTCACAACATCGGCTTTGAACTAGATTATCTGAATCCACACAGGTATATATTCCAGTTCAATGCAGAAAATATGGGATATTATTCAGCTGTGTGGAAGGGGCCTTAGCCTCAGAAGAAAGCAAAGGTAAAGCCCCTCTGAATCAATCTGACCAAGAAAACCCCATGGATATTAACCTTATGGTTTACATAATTTGGGAAAAAATTGAGGTGACACAAGAACAGCAGCAAAGTAACCTTGTAACCTTGTTCACCTGCTAATGAAAGGAAGGAGCCACTTCACACTAGGAGTGGGTTCCATCAATGGCAACACTAGGGTTTGTTTTTTTTTCCGTGTCAGGAGCGACTTGAGAAACTGTCACCCAGTGAGTTATTCTTTTGACCTTATCAGATGTGCTCCTTTCCCAGTTGCTCTCCTCTTTTCTGACAGAGCCCATTATATGACACATGCATACTTCCAGCTGGGTTCCACTGGGAAAAGGGAGAGGAACTGGTGTATGCTGCCCCCACAGCAACACGGGAACCTTCTTGTGTTGCCTTCAGGACAATGGGGGGAAGCTGAGTGGTGATGGTTCCCATCTGATGGAGTTACTGGTAAGTTATGCAATGCAGGGCTTGGAGTGACAGATTCTCAATGCCCCTGCTGGGACCTAATGAGTTCACCATGATGTGTGTGATGAGGTCCATTGTGTCACTCCCATTCCCACCAGCTCTCTTGGGACATAACAATGCATAAACACACAACCAGCACGTATCCAGCTCAGACTTCCCACTTACTTACTTTCTTTCTTCTCTCCCCTGCCTCTTCTCTTTCAGCCTACTCATTCTACTACTCTTTACACCAGCCCAGCTATTCCTCACAAACAGAGCCAGTCAAACTCTGAGTTGTGAGTGCAAATTTAGCTGAGCCACCCCAGCTGGGCTTGGAGGCAGAGGAAAGAAAAAGGAAAGAGAAGTGAGGCTGAGACATTCCACTGCTGCTGCTGCTCTGTGAATGTGGTCATTCTGGCTAAAGCAGAAGGTGGTGATGTTCTGTCATGTAGGGATGAATGGTAGCAGTGATGGCAGAAGAGTTTTGCACTAGCTGGCACCTTCCATGCTACAACTTTCCCTCAGCAATAGCAGCTAGCCATTCACTTGATATTTTGGTGCCATCCAGTTTTGTGTACAATGAAACATGATGCATTGCCCCCAAAATAAATTATCATTTGATGAAGAAAGTTTGTTGTTTTGGAAACAATTCAATCCAATTTGCAACTGAAAACCAATATATGCAAACATGCACATATTAAGGACATGGATATATATGAATGCATTTATAGAAATGATTTCAAAAAGTGCACAAACCAAGACATGTATGTATAAAAATGCATAATATCAAAACATGTACACAATTTGGCGCTAAACCTTTTGAACAAATTTTGCTGCATTTTCAAACTGATGTGAGCACAGAATGCACTTAGAGAGAGAGTGTTTCTCTCCGTAGACACACAGGTCCAAATTAATGAAAGGTATGCACATGTAGCATATACTGAAAGGCTGGATTCCACTCATTGCTACTTGAAGTGGAAAAAATGATGCCACACAATCACCGGCACCCTGATAGTGAGACCAGGTGAAGTATTTCCAGCTTTTGTTCTATAATGGCATGCATGTCCTCTGTTGTAACCCCTTCAATTCTTGATTTTCAAGATTCTTATAAACTTTTATCAGTAGTTGCTGATGGTTTATTCATTAGATCTGGATGTGACACACACAATTTTCTCCTCAACATTCACAGTAGCTCCTGACTTGACATGCCGAACACTTCCCATAGCATGAAATGTTCCAAAGCCATCTAAGGTGCAAACATTTGTGTCAGAATCAAACACGTAAATGCGCTTCGTTAGACAGTAACTGGGGCATTGAAGAGCACTAACAGCTCACACTTTCTCACTTCATCATATCCTGAGCACATACCAAGGTTATGAAGCATGTCAATTAGCTGTCTTGAACCAAACCATCTGTGTAGCATCACTGAAAGCCCAATTTGCATTGGAGATAGGAACACATTCGGAGAAGGAGCTGATATTACTGCATGTTCAATGGTGTTACACTTGTGCTTTCACTAATCAGTGTCATCACATTTTACCTTCCATCACCACTCTAGATTACCAATTGTAGTGTGTCAGAAACTGTCATTGCTATCAATCCACATTTCTTCATGTGATTGATATTTATCAGAAATAAATATTGCTGGTCATACAGTCATTCATAGTGGTAGTCTCAACTGTGCACTGTGGTAGTCATCAATAGATTGTGAATAGGGTTTTGCTCTTTTCAGTAAAATACACTGTTTCTCTTGATATTTTAAACTTGTGGTGACTACAATATCACTATAATGTTTTTACAGTTTGTGAAACATATTTTTGTGTAACATGAAAGGCATATTGAGAAACTTGACTCACATCAGTGGGAGTTGTTAAAAGAGTATAACATTCATTATGGCTTTCTATGAAGTCACACAGTTGAGCAAATGTGTTTGAAGCTGACTTACATTTGGTTAGATCATTACACCACTGTTGTCTATCTGGACAGCCAGCAGCTCTCTGGTATCCCAGAAAGAAATTCTCAGTGTCACCCACCACTACCTGTTCTTTTTAAACGGACTACCAGAATTGAATTGAGAATGCCCTGTTTGGAAAGCAGGTTGCCTTCATGGAAAACAGGTTGTCTACTTGGAAATCGTTGGACAGTCTCACCCAAAAGTTGAGTTTGGTGCTAATATCACGATGCTGAATCTTGTGTTATACTCACAATAGCATTTGCTTCACCTGCATTGGACGAAAAAAACCCATTGTCATACAAACTAAACTCCTTGCTGGTGCTTTTCAGTGCTAATCTTCCTGATGTCTTTCATCTGTATGGTTACAACTTTATGTTTTCTTTTTTATTGGACCAGTTTCATTCGCCTTAGGAACTTCATCTTCCAAAAAGAAGCATTGTCTTTTGAAGTCAAGTAGTTTCTTTGATATCCTTGCACAATGTCAAAACCAGTATTTCTAAATTTATCTCTGTTGATGAACATCCTGGCACAGGAACACTTACAGCTTTTCTACATGTGAACTACATTGCACAGTCTATATGCAAGATGAGATTACTGGGGCCTTCCAAGTCTTGATGTATCCCATCATTATGAGGGTGACTGGCCCTCATCAACACTGCAGAATTATAGCAGTATGATATCAGCTCAACTGTCATGGTTCCATTCTATGGAATACTGGGATTTGTGGTTTGCGACTCCAGATCTTACTGACAGAGAAGAGTCAATGTGTCACAGAACTACAAATCCCAGAATTCCATAGCATTAAGAACCTTTTGTTTTGGTGGTGGCAATGGATGCTCAGTAGGTCAACCATAAAGCCTCATGTCTCCCATCACACCTCGGAAAGATGGAAAGATGGGTCGAGCCAGCTCAAGAAGGCTTCCTCCTGTGTGATGAGGCAGAAAGGAAGCTGGGATGGAGCTGGTGCAAGTGACAGGTCCCTTTGCCCCATGGGCAGGTGCCACTGAGATCGCCTCAAACTGTAGTGTTACCTGATGATTCCAGCAGTGATTCCTAAGAATTCCAGGGCTTCTAGGAAGCCTGCAATGAAAAGGAAGGTTTTAAGACGAATGCCGGATGGAAAAGGTCCTAAGTCTTACCAGTTAAAGTGGTGTCGAACTGCTGTAGTATGGATCCGGCCTCAGTTCACAGAAGTTTCAAAGCCCTTATCCTTCTCTGTCAGAGTCACAAATTTGTCACTGCTTCAAGGTTTGCTTAGAAGATTAAACTTCATAGTCCAGTATGATTGTTTATTTTGTGCTGGTGCATTCATTTTCATGACTGTTTACAATTATGGAGTATTTTGAGACAATAAAGAATACAGAGATGTTGGATAAATTGTTTCTGTATTTATTTGTTCATATTTAGAAAGCATGTAGATCGGACAATTACATATTAGCAGGGGAATAATATCACATATTTGACATATTTGTCAAAAATGATTGCTATTTGGTGGGAGTTGTAACCAAATGATATTTATACTACTTTTACACAAAAAAATAGCTCCATAACTACTACTCTGACCTTTGCCCACTTCTTCCTAAGTGATTATTCTAATGGACTAAATTACTCATGTGTTTTAACAGTTCCCTTGAGCAGGTGGAGATTTGCTGTTTAATGTTAAATTTGTTCTCAAGTTATTGCAGGATTAGAGCATACTTATCACTGCCTAGCAAAGCAATAGTATGTGGTTTTACTTTTTTATTTTTAAAAAAACCAAACTTGTAATGTCTAACTTTTTTTCATTTTTGCCATAACACCAGCTGGCTTATAATTAACTGCTGGCATCATCAATATCTCGTCAAAGTTAATGAGTTTTTTAACATAATTTTAACTGCTCTGAAGAGGTTATGGAATTAAAAAGAGAAAAATTATTTATTCACAGAAAACAGAAATATTAGACATCTGAACAGAAGCGATGAAAAAACAGAAACGTCAGAGTTAAGGTCAGAAATGTACTCCCTTACTTATTTATTTATTTGCTTATCCACCTTCCAACGCAAGTGCCAGCTGATCTAAAATATTAAATGTAACAGAATGGATGGCACGCTTAACTCATACTCAGAAACACTGATATCATTCTAACCATTAAGTAATTTGGAACTGCTAATAATAGTAGCTGTTCAATGTCAGGATTTAAAATGGGAAATACTAGCAGATTATAAATCTGGTATAGCAAATGAGTTATTTTAATGTCCCTGGAGAACCTTGCAGAAAAAAATAAAAATATTATTTAGGCATATGACATAGACACTGTGAACATAATTAAAGTATTTCTCAAGGAAGCTCATTTCCCTTCTTTTGGTAACAATGTCTTCATAAACAGTGTGTGCCACTCTTTCTTAAATTAAATTAAATGCACAGTTACTTTTGGGATAGATCAATATTCAAATATGTCTAAGCTGTTCCAGACACTTACGTCTATAGAAATGGTCACCATATCTATAGCAAATGCTTATGTATATAGCAAATGGTATCAAATGAGTGGTATCTTCAATTAATTTAAATCCATACTTAATTTGGGCCTTGAATGAAGTGAACTGTATCGATACCTCTCTTTTTGTTGTGTATGTGGATGGAATCTGTACTTATTGTTGCAACAGCAACTGATAGCTTCCAGCTCCATGAATCCATCCTGGGTTAAAGGAGTTATCCAATGTGCTGAATCCTATCACCAAAATAAAATCCAGAGAAGATTCAATGCTCCAGTGACATTGGAACAACCAGCTGCCACTGGATAAATGTATTGTATATATCCTCATGTGCACAAAAATAGATTGGTTGTGTTTCAATCTACAGGGGATAATTGGCTATCTGAAGTATTGTTCAGAGCACATCCAGGCTAAAAATAAAACCATTTGGTTTTCATTCCTTTACAAAATATTGATTTAATATCTTCTGAGACTGTCAGAATATTGAAACACATCTTGCCTTAGAAATCCTTGCATTTTTGAGGATTACAACTTCAGAGAAGAAAATGTCTGCACAAAACCTTGCACTTGTTTGGGAAGATAGACATTGCTAAAAACATATGTCGGAAGAAAAAAGCTTAAATCTTGGCTTTGGGACCAAGTATTTGGGCAGCTGGCTGAGTAGCAATTGTAACAACTTATGAGAACTATCAATAAATAGACCTAGACTGGAACTCTGGATTATGATTTGGAGTGTTGTAATATTTTAATGGCTAATATTTTAATGTATTTATAATTATAATTTTATAGTTGTTTTATTTAATCTTAAACTGTTTTTACTGGTGGTTTATGTGTTGGCATTCATCCATTAATTCAATAGGTCTAGTATAGTTGGCTTGATGAATGCAAGGCTGGGGTAAAAACTGCTGGAAGAAACATTAACAACCTTAGATATGCAGATGATACTACTTTGATGGCAGAAAGCAAGGAGGAACTGAGGAGCCTTCTAATCAAGGTGAAAGAAGAAAATGCAAAAGCTGGGTTGCAGTTAAACATAAAAAACGCGAGATTATGGCAACCAGACTGATTGATAACTGGCAAATAGAGGGAGAAAACATGGAGACAGTGACAGATTTTGTATTTCTAGGTGCAAAGATTACTGCAGATGCAGACTGCAGCCAGGAAATCAGAAGACATTTACTTCTTGGGAGGAGAGCAATGACTAATCTCGATAAAATAGTGAAGAGTAGAGACATCACACTGTCAATGAAGATCCGCATAGTAAAAGCAATGGTATTCCCCATAGTCACCTATGGATGTGAGAGATGGACCATAGGGAAGGCTGAGCAAAGGAAGATTGATGTTTTTGAACTGTGGTGTTGGAGGAAAGTGCCTTGGATCACAAGAAGATCCAACCAGTCCATACTTCAGGAAATAAACCCCGACTGCTTATTGGAGGGAGGGAAATTAGAGGCAAGGATGAAGTATTTTGGCCACACAATGAGGACAGGAAAGCTTAGAGAAGACAATGATGCTTGGGAAAATGGAAAGAAAAAGGAAGAGGTGCTGACCAAGGGAAAGATGGATGGATGGGATCCTTGAAGTGACTGGCTTGACCTTGAAGGTGCTGGGGGTGGTGACGGCTGACAGGGAGCTCTGATGTGGGCTGGTCCATGAAGTCACGAAGAATCAGAAATGACTGGATGAATGAACAACAAGGTATAGTTGGGACACATAGTTTGATTTAGATCTGAGATTTTCCCCTGACTTCTCCCATGGCCCTAGGAGGACCATGAAGATTTTTAGTAGGAATATCAAGATGGACAAAAGGAAGTATTTCTTTAGGCAGTATACTTCACACTATGAAATTTGCTGCCATCTTGAATTACTTGAAAAGAGAATGGAACAAAATGATGGAAGAGAGGTCTACTAATGGCAAATAGTCATTATGTTATCTGTGTACCCCTGGTATCACAAGCTATGTGTCCGTCATAACCTGTTGGTGCAACATAACAGTAGGAGAACAAGATTACCATATTTACTTGAATCTAATGCACCATCTATTGTAATGTGCACTTCAATTTTGAGGTGCACATTTGCCATCCATTTTGTGCCCCTTCCCAGCTGGATGCAAGCGGAAGCCATGCCCTTCCACTTTCAGCCTTCGCTTGGTGGTGGTGGGGAAGCTGCTTCTCCTTTACCTCTCAGCTGAGAGGTGAGAGAGAAGCCAGCTGGGAAGAGAGGGAAGGGGTGCTTCTTCTTCTTTGCCTCTGCAGAGAGGTGAAAGAGAAGCTGGCTGAGAGGAATAAGCTGAGGCTGGTGTACTCGCCAGCCTCAGCTTGGTGGAGGGGCACAGCTTTCCCAACTGGCCTCCTTCACAGCCTGAATGAGGTCAGTTGGGAAGCTGCATGCTTCCACCAAGCTGAGAGTGGCAAGTTTGCTAATCAGCCTGACAGAGACATATACACAAGGTTTAGGCTTGTGGTTGTAATGCACCATCGAATGTGATGCACATTTCCATTTTGGCTAAGCATTTAGCTAAAAAAAGATGTGCTTTATATTTGAATAAATATTTTGTTGTGAGCTCTCCATAAGGATAGATATTTATATTTTTTGTCTGAACCAGCAGGATTCCTCCTATATGGTAAAGTAACTGATGTCTAGTCCCTCCAGTTATTATGAACATGAATGAACTCTGCCCCAAGACCTCTCTACCAGTTGTATAGTATAAAATCAATGGGACTTCAGTCACGACCAACTTGTCCCATTGATTTCAGTGGAATATTAGTATGACTAAAGTAGTGTAGACCCAAACTCCCATGATTAAAATTTATTTATATCTTGCATTGCATGGCTAACACCCTCCCCAATCTTTTGTCTACCTTCTTATCATCAGGAATTTGATTATTATTCCAATTATGTGCTCCTGTGTAATCCATATCCGTGAGCTTCTAATAGATTCCCTAATCTTATTACTTACTTAGACGATCCCTCATTGTCCGAGTATGATGGCCTTCCAAGTGTAGGGTTTTGGCGGTGGATATGTAGGTGACTGTGGAGCCCTATTCTTGACCCACATGTTCTTCCACAGTGAGGGCATCTGTTTCTAGGAGGAAGGTGGTTCTGATCAGGGTTGGCTTGACATGCCTTCCTATTGGCCTGTTTCTCACTTTTGCCTTCTATTCATGCCTCTTTGAATTTCAAAGCACTGCTGGTCACAGCTAACCTCCAATTAGGGTGCTCAAGGACCAGGGCTTCCCAGTTCTCGGTATCTGTGACACAGTTTTTAAGGTTAGCTTTAAGTCCATCTTTAAGTCTCTTTTCCTGTCTACCAACATTCTGTTTTCCAGTCTTGAGTTGGGAATAGAGAGATGGTGATCAGTCATTCGGACAATGTGGCCAGTCCAGCGGAGTTGATGGCATAGGAGAATGGTAAATATCCAGGCCCAATTACATGGAGCCTATGGCTCAGTAGTAATTTGATAGTCCCTTCCCACTCAATTTAGGAGCCACAATTTAGCTTCAACTATGCATCCTTCAAAAGGCCAAATTAAGAGTATTACATAGTAATATATCACATTTCTTGTGTGTGTATATACCTCCAATAGCATAGCAAATTTTACTATTATTTAACCTGAACCTCTTAGGATGACTGCCATAGATATGGGTGAAACGTCAGGAGAGAATGCTTCTGGAACATGGCCATACAGCCCGGAAAACTCACAACAACTCACTTAATCTAAACTGTTCTCTAATATGATGGTGATCATGATGTCCAAATGTTGAGGATGAATGCTGGGCATTAAGATATATAGGTGAATATATCTTTACATTTATTAAGTGAAATATTTCATCAGAACATCCTGAGAAAAGATTTTGTAGAAAAGTAGTTGAAATTAAGTTTTCAGTTCATCGTTTGACTGTGAGGTTGCTTCTTTTTCAAGTGAAAGAAAAAAGTCTACTAACTATTGTAAGAGAAAATTTACAAGAGGAGACCAGCCTAAGACATTTGGTATTTGAGGTGTCTGAACTGCACTTTATAGGATCTTAACAGGTTAGCTGAACGGATTCAGGGCAGACTACATAACATATATTTCTTAGGGGGGGGGGGTGTGGCTTGGAAGAAGTGCTACTTTCACATAATCTGGTATCTCCCACTTGAGGCAACTGGCTTCCTCTCTCTGATTATAAGGCCACTACTGGTATAATGTGGTTGGAATTGCCACCCCAAGGTATTTTTTCACTCCACAGCTATAGCCCTATGATTTCACTGGCAACAGCACAGAATTCCAGTATTTATGGTTTAGGGAAAAGTACTTAGAATTCGATGCCAGAGTGCTTTAGAGCACTCATAAGCAATGAATCCAGAGATTCCATAGGATGTAGCCTTGGCAGTTAAAGTGGATTTATAGTGCTATGCTTGAGTAGTGTGAAGGTACACAGTATTCTTTTGGTCTAAAAAATAGAATTTTGGGAAGTCTGGAGGACTACAAAAACAGTGGTACCCTAACCATCTCTGTATTACAGTATTTGGGCAAAATAATCTATTGAGCTTCATATCAAAGTTCATGGAGAAAAGGGCAAATAAAATGAATTCACCAAATTCGTCTTTACTAGAGAGCGGTTTTCTATTTTCTTCTTCCTTTGTGCAACAGCTGTTTTTACCAAGCTGTCATTAGTGTTGTTGCTATGTATTTTTGGTTCCAATTGGTTGTTTCATGCATACAAACAAAAGAGCGTACAAACATAGGCCAGCTTACTGTAAACTGAGATCAACAGAGGTAGTTGCTTGGTGTAAGTGGTTATTACTGAAAATGGGTATCTTGCATTTCGATTTGCAAGACTTTTATTGCCATCACAATATTGATCAAGAAGATAGAAACACCCTTTCAAGTTTCACTCTCAACATTTCATCATGATGTTTTTAAAAATTCTGGTACATTGTTCTTTTAGAATTGAAAAGAAAAACTCTGGTAATTGATAATGTCTGCACCATATTTTAATATTGTATGCAGACACCCTCTAGTTTTGAGATTTGTTTTGCAGATGAGTTAAGAAACAAGAGAAATCTCCACAATGGAAAACTGAGGGCCCTTCCATATAGCCCTACATCCCAGAATATCAAGGCAGAAAATCCCACAACATTTGCTTTGAGCTGGGTTATCGGAGCCCACATTGCCATATATTCCAGTTCAAAGCAGATAATGTGGGATTTTATTCAGCTGTGGAAGGAGCCTGAGGTTGCCTAAAATCCATACAAGTTGTTGAATATAAAATGTTCAGTTTTATATTCTTCTACCTTGAAGAGGGTGGAAATTATGTAGCCCTTCATAAGGTGTATACAGCTTCCAGCATTCTTTGAAACAAGCTGTGCTATCTGGGTGCTAAGACTTATAATCCAGTAACTTTTGGGCGATCTTCTAATTCCCGTACCTGGCCCAAGTAGCTTTAGAAGTAATGCAATGCCATATTTATACTATATTTTGTTAAATTCCTTTCTCCATACAAAAGAGGATTTTCAACCTCTTTTACAGAGAAAAGGAGAATTGCTCCCAGATATTCTGACATGCATGCAGTGCAGTTGGTCCATTAAAATCTGTGCAAAAAGGTCTAGATTAGAGAAAATAGCATATAATGCACACTTTGAGAAAAGCAGCATACAAAAACATACATTTTAGCTCATAGGTCAGGATGATATGGAGCAGTTCAGTTCTTATTGAAATTCATAATGGATGAATTCCTTATTAATCCTTTACATGAATAAAAGTTGGTGACATGTACATTCTTCTGGGTTGTTGTAGGTTTTTTGGGCTATATGGCCATGTTCTAGAAGCATTCTCTCCTGATGTTTTGCCTGCATCTATGGCAGGCATTCTCAGAGGTTGTGAGACCTTAGAACCTCTGAGGATGCCTGCCATAGATGCAGGCAAAATGACAGGAGAGAATGCTTCTAGAACATGGCCTTATAGCCTGAAAAATCTACAATAACCCAGTGATTCCGGCCATGGAAGCCTTTGCCAATACATTGAACAGTCTTTTGTTTAGCCCGAACTTATGCATGCTTTCTTTAAAGCAAATCACTGACATTCAGTGAGATTTCCACTGAAGTTAATGCATATTGGGTTTCAGTATTTGTGGTTTAAACATTTTTTTTTTAAAAATGGCAGTTTACATAAGAATGGCTTAGGTCAATATATCTGTCAGCCAGACGTGTACAAGATGCATAATGTCTACTGATCGCATTACAAAGAGATGCAGGTGGAAGGAGGACATGAACAGGGGCCATGCTTATACATCTGAAGACAGAATTTGAACAATTTCATTTTGAATGGATTGCATGTTTGTTTGGAATAACTTCATTACCATTTGTGTTCTTTATAAAATTAAAAGAGGTCTGCTTGTTTTGCAAGCGTGCTATTTTTAAATGATGCAACTATTAATCAAGGAGTAAACCACATCTGGGAAACATTGACTAACTAGAAATCTTTATGGTAACCTCAAGTCATTGGTGCAGTAATAATGACAATATATGAAGCTAAGCTAGAAAAAATAGTAATCATGACTCTGCTCGACAACGGCTTGTGAAGTGGAGTGTTTTCTTTATGGATGTTGAGATTAGCAACAGAATTGACACGCTGAATAAAAGAAGAACAAATAATGAATACAAACTCACAACAATCAAAATAATTTTATTACTATTCTCAGACCCCTGGCCATTCTCTTCCTATCCTCATACCATACAAAGATGCAAAGCTTCCCATCTGCCCTTTTTCCTGGAAATTAGTGTGTGTTGTAATATACAGGTGCTACAAAGTTCAATTGTAATGCATTTCCCAGGTGAACTATGCCTGTGTACATTTTCAAATATTGTGAGACACAATAGTTCTGTGGTGAGGCAACATGGTGTAATAGTTTGAGTGTTGGACCATGACTTTGGAGACCAAGGTTTTAATTCCCATTCAGGCATGGAAACCCACTGGTTGACCATGAGCAAATCACACTCAGGACTCTTCTACACTGCCAGATAATCAAAACAGAAAATCCACACTATCTGTTTTGAACAGGATTATTTTAGGGCATTTCCACACAGTCCTATATTCCAGAATATCAAGGCAGAAAATCCCACATTATCTGAGTGTAGACTCAGATAACCCAGTTCAAAGCAGATATTGTGGAATTTTCTGGCTTGATATTCTGGGTCATAGATCTGTGTGGAAGGTCCCTTAGTCTACGCTGTCATATAATCCAGTTCAAAGAAGATAATGCGGATTTTATACAGTTATGTAGAAGGGCCCCCAGATTCAATAGAAGGCAATGGCAATCACTCCCAGGGAAATTTTGCCATGGATACTTCATGATAGGTTCCCCTTGCAGTCACCATAAGCCAGAAATAACTTGAAGTTGGAAAATAACAACACATCCGTGGTTGAGTATGCTAAATCATAGTTCTATGATATTGCAGTGTGAAAGGGCTTCAGGAAGACCCCAGAAAAAGGATGGGCAAACCATAGTTTGCCTATCCTTTCCCCCCCTAGTTGTGTATGTACTCTCCATTGGTATTTTTTGGGCCACAGCCTGCCCTCCAGGGGGTCAAAACTTATATGGACTTTCGCCTTCCCAAATGCCCAAAACAGTCTCTAGGAAGTTGGATGCCACTTCCAGCATATTAGAAGCACCTGCCCACCAATCTGCCCACCCCCATCTCTCCTCCTGCGGTCAGTCTTAAATCTCTTTCAAGATGAAAATCTGACAGCAGATGGAAAAAGGTGAGAATGTAGATCATTGGGAAAGGGGTCAATATAGTTATGCAGCAGCTACAAAATTATGAACAATCAAATCTGCAAAAGAGAAACACTCAAATGTATATGTGAACGATATTACATTATTTAAACATTTAATCCCTCCTTAAAGGGCTATCTGATTTTAACTTACTGACTCAATCCAGTTCATGTCCCATTGAAATTTCTGAAACAAATTAGTCTGGTTTAGCAATGGGGAGGCCTGGAACAAACTATGAAAAATGGGGGGGGGGATGGAAAAATTGGGAAAAAACGGGAATCCTGGACAAAACCCTCTTTCCTCCCCAGTTTTCCCAGTTATTTTACATGCTTTCCCATCTCTAGTCAGGAGAGAGTCTACTGACCTTAATAGTATTAAAGAATGACCAACTTACAATGATCTAAGAAACATATCCAGCTATGTATTTTTTATATTTATATTTCATTCTTTCTCTAGGGATTGCAGGCTGGCATACGTAAATCCCCTCTCTTATGTTTACAACAACTATAAGTGCAGTTGACCCAAGATCAGCCAGTGAATTCTATAATTTGCTGGTAGCTTGAACCTGGATGTCACAAGTGTTATACCATTTCGACTTCCTGTGACAACTCTCTTAGAATATATATATATATATACACACAACATTTATAGCCCGCCTTTCTCAACCATATGGCGACTCAAGGCAGGTTACAGATTGGCACAATTCAGTGCCATGCATTCATAAAAGTGCAATTAAAAACAGTCAACATAATATCAAAACATATATAAAAGCCATTAAAACATGTAGTGACCGATGTCATCTTGTTAAAATTGTTTTCCAGTAACATCGTCTGGCCATTCCATGTTCATCATTCATAGTTTCATGTTATCTATTCCGCTGCATTCTCAAAAGCTTTCATATTATTACTGTTACATACCTTCAAATCCAGTTTATGAAATCACTGTCATAGTGTTTTCTCATCAAGATTTCTTTAGAGGAGATTTGCCATTGTTTTACTCTAATGCTGAGAATGTGTGACTTGCCCAATGTTAGCTACTCAGTTTCCATTATTGAGTAGGGATTTGAACCTTGGTCCTCCAGAGTTCTTGTTTAATACCCAAACACTACATCATACTGTTCCTTCTTATCACATCACAATTCCTGAAGATATCTGTGGTGCTCACGAGTCTTCTTCTCATCTGTATTTGATATGAATGAATGTTAATATTAAGATGAGAAGCTTAGAGGAATGTTCAACATTGAAAAAAATCAACACATGAGACTAGTATTCCCTCTTTGTACACTTTTGCCATATTTTAATGGAGTTGTATTTGTCCACTTCTGTTCTACCCTCTCAGAAAGAGGGTACAATATCTCCTACCTATGTTCATGGCAGAAAACCATAAGATGCTTAAACAACCCAGCTGTTATTTTTATTTACTATATATTTATTTCATTTATTTACTACTAGCTTGGGGACCCAGCGTTGCCCGGGTTATTAGAGAAAGTGGGTAATGGTGGTTCTGTATGCCAAGTTTGGTCTTTATTGGTCTTTGGATAACGGCTGCATTATTTTCAGGAAGTGAGTGAAGGTACTTGAAGTCCCATCATCCATGGCCCATCCTCCTACAAACAGCAGCAGGATATAGAGTGGGTCATGGGGGCTCTGTGTGCCAAGTTTGGTCTTTATCAGTCATTAGATGAGGGTGGCAGTGGTGTCAGTAAGTGAGTGAAGGTACTGAAAGTCCCATCATCCAAAGTCCATCCCCTTTCAAACTGCAGCAGGATGTAGAGTGGATCATGGGGGCTCTGTGTGCCAAGTTTGGTCTTGATTGGTCATTAGAAGAGGGTTGTAGCAATGTTTTGAAGGTAGTGGAGGTACTTGAAGTCCCATCATCCATGGTCTATCCTCCTCCAAACTGTAGCAGGATGTAGAGTGGGTCATTGGAGCTCCATGTGCCAAGTTTAGTCTTGATTAGTCATTGGCGAGGGTCTCAGTGGTCTCAGGAAGTGAGCAAAGTTACTGCAAGTCCCATCATCCATCTCCAAATTTTTCCAAACAACACCAGGACGTAAAGTGGGTCATGAGAGGTCTATGTGCCAAGTTTGGTCTTGATCCATCATTGGATGAGGTTTGCAGAGGTCTCAGAATGTGAGTGAAGGTACTGGAAGTTCCATCATCCATGGTCCACCCTTCTCCAAAACTGCAGCAGGATGTAGAGTGGGTCATGGGGGCTCTGTGTGCCAACTTTGGTCTTGATTGGTCATTAGATGCAGCAGTCTTGGGTAGTGGAGGTACTTGAAGTCCCATCATCCATGGTGTGTCGTCCCCCAAACTGCTCCAGGATGTAGAGTGGGTCATTGAAGCTCCATGTGCCAAGTTTAGTCTTGATGAGTCATTGGCGAGGGTCTCAGAGGTCTCAGGAAGTGAGTGAAGTGACTGCAAGTCCCATCATCCATTGTCAAATTCTTCCAAACCGCACCAGGATGTAGAGTGAGTTATCTTGTCCCCACTAGTAATGCTTGCGAAGGGGGTGGGACTGAGAGTAGGGCCTCCCCAGAAGATCTTAACACTCTAACTGGCTCATAGAGGGATATATGTTCAGACAGGTAAGTTGGGCCAGAACTGTTTCGGGCTTTATAGGCTAAAGCCAGCACTTTTTCTAGAGAAAAGACAGCCCCCACTATTTATACCTGGCGCAATTCTGTACCAACAGAACATAAAGCAAAAAACAAAAAAACAAAAACAAAAAAACCCCTGAAAATACACAATATTCACCATTAATTTATGATGTGTTATTAGGTACTGAACAAAAAGGGAAGAAAAACAAACAAACTGACAACTCCCATGCTTTTAAGAGAACTTAAAATTACTCTTTCATTGAAGAATGTTTCAAAGAGTATAAAAAATTAACAGAGCTCTATATAATGTGCAAGTTAAAAATCATACTCTTATATGACAGCACCTTCATGTTCTTCAAGTGTATCATTAGCTCAAAAGGTCCCACAAAGGGTACACAATCCATTTCTTCAACCGAGGAAGTGTTGTTCATGCTGCAGAAGTTCACTAGGTATGCAATGTGACTTGAACTATGTGGTGTGATTGCACCCAAAGATTGACAGTGGTGATCCTGGTATTTCAAAGACTGGGGGAATTTGCAAAGCGTAGGAGGAGGTGTTCTGCTGAAATTATCAGTCCCTTGGGGCTGCCTTCTGTCAAGTGCCATAGTCTGGTGCACCTCAGTTTTCCAGGATGCTGCCAGTTCCTATTCTGTCTTTTCTGTGATGAGGAGAAACATTTATACCAGAGGAGTTGAAAGGGATTACTTTCAATGTTGCCACCTTTTCAGGTTGACCTTACAAACCACATTCCATAGAATGCTTTCAGGGTGAAGTCACAGCTACTGATCAGCTCTCTATTGGATGTCACATGGAGTGAAACTGTAACTTAGATAAGTGAGCATCCCATTAGTTGTTTCTGTGGCATTGTGGGAGAGATAATTGGCATGTGCCACAAAAATACACACACTCCCTCAAAAAAATGGAGCCACAGTTGTTGCAAATGATGACCCAGTCATCATTCACACCACCTATGAAAATCGTTGTAAAAGTAATTTCAGCCATATATGTCAGAATCCTTATACAAATCTGTCATTCCCATTTTAGTTATGTTTCTTGGAAGTCCATTGGCATAGTCAATTTGTCTGTCTTGTATTGTGTTGGGAGACTTTTTTTAACTTTCTGTATAAGTGTGGCTATTTTGTACAGTTTCTTCTTTCTTTAATGCATCTCTTTTTATGTGTATCACCACTGGCACACGTGTGCATTTCTTCCAAATTCACACATGTTATGAATGCACCTTTTTCAAATATATCCATGTTTCATGTCATTTTTGTCTTTGCTGAGGTATATAATAATCCTGAGCAATGTACAGATTTTTGAGGTGAACTCAACTTGTCAGTCTCAAAAGGTGAGAAAAGATATGATCACAGTAAAATGCAAGCATGGCAATGTCTCATCCAGCTCTATCCTTGGTTTTCACCAAGTCTACAGATTAGTATCAGGGATGATATGCCATAGAGTCCTTCCAGTTCATTAAGAGCACAGTTATCCTTATGTATAAACAGTGTGAGCATGGCCTGAGGAAAAATACCATGAGAAGGAAGAAAATAAGAAGCATACTTAGGAGAAATCTCTCTCCCTAGAGCAAATTCTCATATCCATTTGCAGCATCAACAGATGGCTTCTATGACTGGGTGCAGAATCTGCAATGAGCTTTGAGCTTCATAGAAGTTGTCCTAGGTGTTGAAACTATTCTGGAGACAAAGTTTAGATCCTTGGATAGTTCCTTCACAGTTCCGGCTAAAAGATAGAGCAGACTGACCATGCTACTGAAAAAGAAGCCACCAGTTGCCCTGGTTTTTAGTTGAGTGAAATTGAACAGAGCCAAATACTGCCTTGGGGACTTCCTACTTCATCCATTCAGAAATGTTGTGCTCAGACATTAGATGAAGTAGGATTTTTTTTCTATATATAGGTGTATGTGTGTGTATGTAAGTACAAAGATAGAAAAAAATATGCTGACTCTTCTCTGGACTGAAACCAGAACCAGAATCACCTAGTTATGTATTGGCTTCTCTTATTTAAGCAGAGAGTTACACCACAATTGAAAGGTTGATGGAGGAACCTGTGTGATGTAGCAGTTAAAATGTTGGACCAAGACTCAAGATAGGCAGGTTCCAATCTTCAGTTAGCTATGAAACACAGTTGGCTATTGAACCTCTCAGCCCAGTTTACTTTCTATTATGCTACTCCTGAAAAAACTATGTCCAAAAGCCGATATTTATTTTTGTTCTCAAGTCACAGCTGTCAAAACTGACTGTTTAGAGAGAGAACCAATGGAGCATTGTGTTTTCTTTTCTATGGATTCTCTCTGGTCTCTGTTGACTTTCACTGAGGGCAAGACAAAGAAGTTTGTTGATTTCCTGTATGTTCAGTAGATTCTGTTAATGCAGGAACAGGGAACACCTGCACTTACACACTTACAACAGGCACATAACATGGATTGTAATATAGGGACACAAATCCAGATGGCAACTTTGTTCCCACATTTACTCTGGGAGCAGTATTAGGGGGGTCAATAATATCATCCACAGTATTAGAGGTGCATTTATTGTCTCTTCCTTGATATGATTGTAGGTCACTCTGTGTCAGCAATGGTCCTTTACACTTTACTTTGGACAAATAGGGCAGTCTGTGCAAAAGGATAAATGATCAAGAATGGCAGTACCCAAAAACCAGTTGCAGAATCAATTGCAGGAAATGTTAATCTTCCTGGACATATATTTGCAGTTTGCAATCCTTGAACAAGGAAATTACAGCCTACCTATCTGAATGCATCTCTTCCTACGAACCCTCCAGGAAGTTAAGATCATCTCAGGAGGCCCTGCTCTTGATCCCGTCTGCTTCGCAAGCACACTTGACAGGGACGAGGGACAGGGCCTTCTCTGTGATGGCCCCTCGGCTGTGGAACTCCCTGCCTAGGGATATTCAGCCACCTCCCTCCTGACTTTTCGGAAGAGAGTAAAAACCTGGCTCTTCGAGCAAGCATTCGGAACCCTGGAATAAATAGTCAAGCTTGAGATGGAGAATGACCCAGGAATGGCCAAGACGATGAAACGGATGAGGATTGGAATGAGAGGATATAGCTCTTTTTAAATTGTTATTGCATTGTCTTTTTTGTCTAAATGCACTTAGGAAATGCACTTAGGAAAACTAACTTTTGACAAGCAGATTTATTGTGTTTTGTGCACCCACATTAACTATAAAGATTTGAAAGACCTGAATCATCTCACTCATCCCTTTGAAAATGAAGGGCATGGGGCATGAGTTGCATCTTTTAGATCCTATGACATTCTATCTCATTTCCACAACTGCATAAATATGCTTTATACTTAATGATACCCGGCATGGCATTTGAACAAGTGAGTTTATATCTGTGAAAGCTAATGCTAAAATTAAAACCAGTTAGTCTTAAAGGTGCTGCCCTGTTTTCCCCCCTCCCTCTCCTTTTCTCCTTTTTATGCTGCTAGACTAACACTGTTACTTCTTTGAAGCTACCACAAGATCTGAAGTGTACAAAGGGGGAATGCCTGAATAACACAACTGACTTCGTCTCCTGGATGGTCATGAAATCAGAGTCAAAAGTCTGGACACAACGTACTGTGTGACATCTCCTTGTTGATTTCTCATATATTTCCAAAGCAATTCTGCTGTCTAGTTTAATGTAGGAGGGAAAGAAACCTGTCTTTCTGTCAACACGGGCCAAAGATTAGCTGAAAATAAATGACAACATGATGATACGATATTTGGTGCATTCGCAAAGTCCCAGCACTTGAAATGCTGAGAGTCTCTGCCTGCATTTTAAAAGATCTCTAATATATATATATATATATATATATATATATATATATATATATATTGTTCAGTAGATATATATATCTATCTCAAAACTACTTTCATGTAGGTGTACAGATGCCAACTATATTTTTCTGGCAAGGCTCCAATGCCTTCAGAACTGCAACATTGCATATGACAATCAAATAACAGGTTAGTAGTTGGGCTTGTTCATTTTCTCATTCTCTTGGTCACCATCCAATCATCATTTCATGATTTGTTTCCTGATAATGTCACTGAATAGAATCTGGAATGATGAAGATAAAACCACACGTGTTTTTAAATGCAAAGGCAGTTTACTATTTAAACACTGGGAGGTGGCAATATCTGTCATTTAATCCATTGTCCTATTTTTAGTTACTGCTGAACAAAAATCTAGCAAAATGTTGTGTGTTTTTTTTTAGAACTGACTGTGCTTGAGGTGGAGTTGCCATATCTCAGGACACCAGCTAACATTGCAGAGAATGGTTATGCTACTCCACATTGCAAAATTATAGCAGTATGATTCCACGTTAACTTCCATGAGAAGATTGTTATCCCAGAGATTGCAGTTTGATGAAGCACTACAGCTCCCTGGATGAGAATCCTAAATACATTTTCTTGATTTATAAATCCCAGGATTCTATGGTATATTGCCATAGTACTTGAAGTGGAATCATACTGCTATAGTTGTGCAGTGTGAAAGGGCTTCCAATCTCAAAGGGAGGAGTACTAGCGGGACAGTTAGGGTTGCCAGTTTGAGCTAGCCCTCTCTGTTGGTGCGGCAACTCAAGAATGGCCAGTATTCATGAGCCAGGCCTATAGAAGATTTGCCTCAAGTCTTATGAGAGAAAGGCCTTTAATAAGAGATTACAGATCATCTGAGATAACAGATATCACAAGAGCCTTGACTCCCACAAATTAGACATGTGTGACCTAGTGACAGCTAATCTTGGTTAAGGTGGCAAAGGTTATTAATGAGGAAAAGCACATCAAGTTAGGAGAGGCTGCAGCAGTTTGCTTTTGCCTAAAGCCTTCTGGAAAGAACAAGATTCTGCTGCCTCCTCTCCCTCTTCTTTTGCATTTTGCATCCAATTTGCAGCAGTTGTGGGGTTTTTTGTGTCAGGAGCAACTTGAAAAACTGCAAGTTGCTTCTGGTGTGAGAGAATTTGCCATCTCCAAGGACATTGCCTGGGGGACACCCAGATGTTTTACCATCCTGTGGGAGGCTTCTCTCATATCCCCACATGAGAAACTGGAGCTGACAAACAGGAGTTCACCCAGCTTACCGGATTTGAACCTCTAACCTTTTGGTCAGCAGTCCTGCTGGCACAAGAGTTTAACCACTGGAGGCTCTAGCAATTGTGGTAAACTCAAGATGGAAGGAGAAAGTGGAGAAGAGAGAAATTGGAACAACCTGTGTTCTTTCTAATTCCAAGCATTTTGGGAAAGGGATGCTCATCTTGCACTACATTTTGAGGGTAGTAAATAGCAATATTTCTGTATATGTTGTTATTCAGGGATAATGAGCTAACTGGTGCAAATGTATAAACAAAGCTGTAATTAGGGTTGTGCTATATAGAATGGGATACTTCTAAATATCTTCTTAATACTTTGGACCAGCAGAGAAACAAAAGGGATTGTGTCATTCTGATCAGTCCCTCACCTAGCTAACATGCTTTGAGTGGAAACATTCAGCCACAACCGTTTTAATTCCCTTCGCCATATCTTTTCTGCAGTAGCTTCCTGTGTGACAATACGAGATAACTCAATTAGTACAAGGAGATAAGGGTATATTAGAATTCTGTGAGGAGTATGTTCCTAAACTGAGTCCCTAATGCATACAAGGATAATGGTAAGATAAAACCCTGGTTAATTATACTGAACAGGCAGGAAGAAAGTCACAACTAATCATGCTGTAGTTAAGGAGGTTTTATATATTTTTCAAAAAACAAAACAAAACCCTCATACTGGTTGGGCTGTCTTTCTTATTTCTCTCACAATATCAAGACTACAGGGCCTAAATACTCTTTGATATGTAGATCCTATTCTCAAACAGCCACCACTTGTAGGAATATTTTTGTGCCTTTGATATTAATAGTGTTGTGGAAAACCCGTCTATGTATCCTTATTAGCACCATTCCCTTGCATAGAAAACCTGGGTGGTTGAATTGTGCCTACTGTATTGCAAGTGAAAGTTAGTCACCCATAGAATCATAGAATCATAGAGTTGGAAAAGACCTCATGGGCCATCTAGTCCAACCCCCTGCCAAGAAGCAGGGAAATTGCATTCAAAGCACCCCTGACAGATGGCCAGGCATGTAGCTGGGGGGAGGGGGGCTTGAGGGGCTTCAGCCCCCCCCCCCCCGAAATCTCGTGAAAAGGCCTTACTGGTGCATTATTTAAACTGTTATGTTTATTCATATCATGATCTGATCACCATACTCAATATATCCCATATGCATGGGGGTATTGGGGTAATGATACAAAAGGTTTGCTAGGGTAGACCCTCTTTCACTCAGACTCAGCCCCCCCCCCGAAACTCAGCCCCCCAACCCCCCCCGAAAATTTTTTAGCCCCCCCCCCCCCCGAAACGAAATCCTGGCTACGGGCCTGCAGATGGCCATCCAGCCTCTGTTTAAAAGCTTCCAACCACACTCCGGGGCAAAGAGTTCCACTGCTGAACAGCTCTCACAGTCAGGAAGTTCTTCCTAATGTTCAGGTGGAATTTCCTTTCTTGTAGTTTGAAGCCATTGTTCCACATCCTAGTCTCTAGGGCAGCAGAAAACAAGCTTGCTCCCTCCTCCCTATGACCATCCTCTCACATATTTATACATGGCTATCATGTCTCCTCTCAGCCTTCTCTTCTTCAGGCTAAACATGCCCAGCTCTTTAAGCCACTCCTCATAGTGCATAAAAAAGCAATGGTTCCTGTACTTACAGGAAGATCCATATGTAAGCTGAATTGTCCAAATTTGGAAATGTAAAAAAAAAAAGGAATCACAGGGGCAAGCTTGTTTTCTGCTACTCTGGGGACTAGGACACAGAGCAATTGATTCAAATGACAGGAAAGTAACTTCCACCTGAACATTAGGAAGAACTTCCTGACAGTAAGAGCGGTTCAGGAGTGGAATACTTTGCCTTGAAGCATAGTAGTCTCCTTCTTTGCAAGTTTTTAAGCATAGCCTGAATGGCCATCTGTTGGGTGTGCTTTGATTGTGCGTTCCTGCATGACTGCGGGTTGGACTGGATGGCTTCTATTGTCTCTTCCAACTCTACCATTCTGTCATTCTATACACAAGTAAACAAACTTTCACTCATCTCCAATGAAGTGCTGGTAGTCTTCATGACATATGGGGACCTTTGGTAAGTACCTGCCTTTAGCTCTACTTTAGACAAAGTTGGAGTATACTCTGGAGATTGCAGAAAGCTCTGGGGTATACTGGGGCTTTGTTGCCACCTGGATAGCTGAATGGAGTCCCTTTCAGTCCAATGCAGTGCCCAGATAGACACAGCCACCATTTCCCTTTCCCTGCGCTTCTCATTGCAGAGGAAAGAATGACTCATCCTCATGTTGCCATTGCCACTCTTCTCTGGCCAGAACCTCCCTGCAAGCACATGACAATTGTCTGTTGCATCTGCTGATGTCAGAATGTGGTACCCACAAAATTAGCAAGGAGGAGAGGTCTGTTCAATCATAGCCATCAAGGAGTGACCTGGGCACAAGAGGTTGGACTGACCTGGGGATAGGCTGGATTATCTGGCCAGTGAACTGGGATTCATCAGGTACATACTGGATCTGGGAAGTTTGGGGCAGAAATACCCCAGAGTAATCTGCCCTGTGTAGATATGGCCACAGAAATAAAATGGCAAGTAACAGAGCAGGAGCAGCTAGAGTGTGACCCTAGGATAGTTGAGCTAGGAATGTAAAGAATAATAATATTTAAATGGTTGTAAAATGTGTTAGTCAAGTCCCAATAAAGCCTGATAAGAAGAGTCCTGGACTGATGAAAATCTTTGCAGTTTGAGACTTATTCTTTACAAAATTTCTTTTTTCTACAAGAAACACATTTTTAGCACAGAGAAAAATATCTGCAGAAATATTTTCTGTGTCAAAAGTGCCCGTTCTGGTAGAGAAAATAATATACTTGGGGATTTGCTCTGCATAAACCTTACATGGATTGTTTGCACAGAAAACAACATTTATTTCTGCACAGAAATATTATATTCTGTGCAGAAAATGCTGTTTCGTTGACAGAAAAATGTCACAACCTGTGAATAGACTTCAAAAGCAGAACAGTTTTCTTAGACTTTCTTGTAGTTGGAAAAATTATTAACATTGCTCATTGCTCCCATTGAGACCTGACTTAGAAAAGAATTACATTTCTAGTTTATGCAACCATCCTCCAACTCATCCCAGAGTCCATGAAGTCTTGCACAAAGGGATGAATTGCCTCTCCTGCAAGCCTCTAGAAACAGCCATTAATCTTTTAAATATGAACAGTTATTTGCCATTCAATTTTCAAAATAGTTTCCCCTGTACTATTAATATAGTTCTCCCTTTGTTGTTTTTTTGTTTCCCAAAATTAGAAATAAACTTTTGGCTAATGGCTACCTCTGTGCCCCTTTTCTTAGAGTGAAATTCAGCTCTGGACTTTTGGTCTAAATGAAAAGACTGTGAATCTGACAATGCAGACTTTGAACATGAGTTCTTTGTGTGTATGTGTGTGTGTGTGTGTGTGTATGTGTATTCATTATTCAACTTTTACCAAAGAAGACTGCATCTATCCAATGGCCATTGTGGCTTAGATATGGACAGACAAAGTTGAGGCAAGCAGAAACCGTTGAAAAATGCATTGGCAACATAATGAAGATATTCTTCATTAGGATACCTAACTGTCCCTTGTCAAGAATCCACCATCTGGACGTGTTCTAACAATATTTCTTTCGGTATTTCCAGTTGGGCCATTGCTACGGATGATGCATAATTGCTTTTCATGTTCAATTTGTTGCACATAATGTTCCTTTCTAAAAGGAACCAGTCTTTTTTTTCCAAGGAAGCAGCAAGAAACTTCGTTGAGCAATAACACCAGTCTCCTCCATGCCGAACAACATAATGTTGCCTGCTATGTTGGTTGATATGCCTTTTATTTAGCTTGATGTTAATTTGCTAAACATTATTTTGGTGCATGTGATTGTGGAACATAAAAATGCAGTAGGTGGTTTATAGGAGAGGAGTTGCAAAAGAATGCTCAGCGCGCAGAGCTCTCTCTGCATACGATGCCTATTCTCGAAAGGGATGAAATTTCCCTCGAGCTAGAAAGAAAACTGCTAAGTGAGGTACACTATCAGCTTTATGGCTTTCTTTAACCTGCTCCTCCCACTGGTGCATTGTGGTGGGTGTACAACTGTTGCAAGTAGGTGGCACAGCTGTTTGCTTTGACTGGCTCAGTACCTTTGGGATACTCACAACACAGTTAATGCTGCAAGATGAAAATGGCATTTATACTTTAATAAACCCCCTCTATTTCTTTGTTACAGGGAAAGAGAGAGAAGCCAGCTTGATGCTATTGAGTATTAGCGGAGCTGCTTAAAACAGCACAGTGGTGGCAAAATGTTTGCAAAAACCCCAACTAGTATTTGAATGGAGAACATCAGTTTATTACCACTGCAGTAGATGTTAACTTTATGAAGATTTCCTGTGCACCTGCCTGCTGCTACGTCTTTAACATACATGCATATTTATATGGCTTAGGCAACATATGCTTGATGATTTTTGTCATTTAGGTTTACTACAGTATGGAATAGCATTTTTTTTAAAAGCTAAGATCTAGTGATGGAATTCGTTGAGCTCTGAGGAAAGGAGAAATGCACAAACATTTCTATGCAATAGACTGGGTTGGGGAGAAAGGCATTATAGGTATGTCAATGAATATTATCTACACCCATAAAATGGGGAGTGGTATTATATTTTCCAGCAGGCAAAAACACCGAGAGAACCAAAAGCGATGGTAATTGGAATGAGAAGAGAGATGAGTAGATCTGTCAAGTCCATTTCAGCAGCCTCTTTCTTCTTCCCATTTCCAAGTCCCTTCTGTGCCAGTTCTATATGTGAATTTTAAAAGATACTTTATGTATCACTATGTATTTTTGAACGTTTTTCAATTTTTTAAAAAAAATTCCTTCCGTCATTAATGTTGGGTCAAGAATACTTATATGTACAGGCAGTCCCCGAGTTACAAACACCAGACTTATAGTTAAGAATGGGGGTGAGACAACAGAAAGTGAGAGGAATCTACCCCTTGGAAGAGAAATTCACTCCTGGAAGCATTATTATGGGGAAAAGGTGTCCCAATGGAAGCTTTATCACCAACCCAAACAAGTCATTTTTTCAAAATCCAATGATCACAGGACAGAAAGTGAGGGGAATTTTCTGAACAGGGGCACAGAGAGCAAACCAAACACCACAGGGGCATTAACCCTTTCCCATGCTATCTAAAGTGTTCCCCCTCTCTTTATATATATGGCTGAAGTTGGAGGTACACTTCTAAAATGGACCTGTTCTAACTTACATACAAATTCAACTTAAGAAAAAAACCAATGGAAGTTATCTTATTCTTAACTTGGGGAATGCCTGTAAATTAAACAGAATAGAAATATGAGATAATTCCCACTGGATCAAACTGAGATAGAACCAGTATCTGTTCTATCTTGGAGTTTTTCTTGGCAAAATTTGAAATTTGCCTCTGGCTTTGTCAGTGGGTGAGAGAGTATGACTTTCTCAAGATCACTCAGTGGGTTTCCACTGCCAAGCAAGGATTCAAGCTGATCCCCTGGAGTCCTAGTCCAATATTCAAATCACTACGCCATTCCCATATTACATGGAGGGAAACTTCTATCCCTGGCTGTTTTATATCTACAGTGGATAGAAAAGGCTTGCGTATAAAGAAGCGGTGAAATGGGAAGGAAATTATGATAGAAGGGGAGAGCAAAATAGGGCATGATTTAGGGCCTGAGCATATCTTGTTTACAAGATCCATGGTCATCCATGATTGAGTTTATGTGTGGTTGTAAAAAGGGGGCAGAAAAGATTATCTGATCTGAATGGCAACACCTCCAGCCTACATTGTGTTTTCTTTGAACTCACAAAATGATCATACAACACATTTTTCAAGCTTTAACAAACAGGATAGACAGCTCACAGGGCTCTTGCTGCTGTATTGATTTATCTGGGCATATATCTGGATTTAGTCAAAGAGGTGTTTTGCTCACTTGGATACAAGTTGTTAGTATTCTCTGGGCTCTGCTGGGTCAGATCTTTGTCCACAGCAAATACACACCCAGGAAGCTGTTTGTTCTGTTGGGGTACCTCAATTTTGCATATACTATGATCTCTCCAGACATGTAATTCTGCAGTCTTCCACCTGCAGTTCCACATGTAGATCACAAAGAGTTTTTTTAAACTTTCTGAAATCAAGTGGACAAGGGACTCTTGATCAGATAATCGTGACCCTTCCTTGAGAGTTCATATTCTTCAGAAGATGAAGCAGACTACTGTTGAAGGAGTCGCAACACATAAAAGGAGCTTCCCGTCACATCCAAGAGGAAAAGAAGAGTCTCATCCATCTGGTCCATTCCATTCTTTGCAGACAAAGTGAAAGGCTACAGACAAGGCTTACAAAAAGAGAACTGGTGTGGGACTCTGCTAGCAGGCATTCTTCAGTGTAATTGTTTTGGCCTACTGGCTGTCATTATCATTCTGGGAAAACACTCTAGCAAAAGTCTGTGCCTCCCTTATGCTGCTGTAGCAGATCTTGGAATTTTACAAACTTGCTTCTCAAACATTCTGCTTTTCTGGTCAGACTTGCTGTATTAATGCATTTGGCATATGGTCAACAAAACCTGAGGTTGGATTTCAAAGATATTGTCATGTTAGTCTGGAATATCAGTCTGTAAAGGGATCTCATAGCACCTTCAACAAGAGTAAGTAAGTAAGTAAGTAAGTAAGTAAAAAATTATTTATATCCTGCCTCATTTCCCCATTTATTGCCATAAATACATTGATCAATTAAGCACTACAAATAAACACTACAAACACTCAACCAGATAACAAATCACAATCCGTTACAGATTCATGTCTGAAAAGTGAGCATGTGGCAGTCAATCACGCCTCCTCCTCTCCTATTCGGCATCACAGTTGAGTCTTTTTGATTTTCCTTTATTTTCCTGATTCTTTTTATTTAGGGGGACTGAGTTGGAATTGGCGACCTGAGGGATGGTGGGTGGGGTGTGTGCATGTGTTTGCATTTGGGGGCTTGGAGAGTCATCCTTTTAGCTTATTTTTCTCCTTCCCTTCCTCTCCTTCAGAAAATACTTTCAAAAGATAATAATTATTAATAGTAATGCCAGCAAACAAATGAGAAGCCTACCTCTCTTCTAGAGTATAAAGTAGAAACAGCTTTAAGGAAGCAAAACCCCAAGCAGAATGGAGATTGCAGGCAGTAGAAAAAAGTTTTTTTAAGGTAGTCCAGGGAGGATAGCTCCACTGAGCTCCAGGTCATTGCTTTTCCTTTCCTGGACTTCCTTAAAATGCTGCTGGTGTGGGATGGGAGAGAAAGCGCACATACCTGCCTCTCCTCTAGAGTAGAAACAGCTTTTAGAAACATTAAAACCAGTCTCCTTTACAAACAAAAGAGAAAGGCCCTAGAAAGAGTGGTCTTAATGAAGAATATGGAAGGAGAGGTTGTGGGAAGGGAATTCCCCTCCATAATGGGCTGGATAGGGTGCTTTCTTAACCCTGCAGCTGACACCCAGGTTCCCTTGAAGGGAAGAAAGGAAAGGGAAGGGAAGCCTCATAAGTTCCCCATTGCCACCAATGGGCCAAAAAGAGCCACTTTTTTTGGATATGGAATGAAAACATCCATTCAGGAATGGCCTCGTTTTCAGGAGGTGTGGGAAAATGGCTATGGGGGGCTTCCAGTATCCGGCAAGCAGAAACAGATCGCAATTCACCCGAAATGCACAAACCTAATAGCAGTGCAGAATAGTACACATTATAACACTAGCTATAACACCTCAGCCTCATGACCACCCCAACTATATCTCCTTTCTGTTTCCCAGCAGCATCACACTACATTCCAAGAACCCCTTCCACCATTCATATGGTTTTCTGCTTATCTTATCTTTAGACAACTTCTTTCTTCCTGTCTTTGTCCTCCAACAACTATATTTAATACTGAACCTCATCACCATACCCAAAAGAGTTTTGCATTTATATGGCTATTCACACACACAACATGGAAATGTCTATTTCTAGACACTTCACTCCATGCATCTAAGAAAGTAGATTTAGTGAATGGAGACTTATGCTACCAACTACATTACCTTGGGTAGTGTCTAAGATTCTGCAAACTTGAAAAAACTTACACAGTCAGGAGAAATTTCAACAGTCCACAGTCTACAATCTACAATCTACTGTCTAACTAGATGCCCTGACATTTTATTCTGTTAAGAGGTGCTCTTTTAGTTGAATGGTGTTCATTTATCCAGCTGAAGGTGAGATATTTCGTTTTATGGACTCTTGGCCCAAATTCTGGTTTTGGCTGCAGCTGCAGAATTTGATAGGAGTTGGGTGGGTTGCTACTTACTTCTTGTGGCTGTTTTTTTGGGATGAGGATGGATCCAAATTGGGAGTGCCCTTCAGGGACGGAATTTAGAGATGTCCTTCAAGAACGTTGAGGCTAATACTGCTTTGACATGCCCACTTTGAAGGCTGCAGTTGTATCTAATTTCTTGATATTGTTACAGGGAGGGAGAATTTGATCAAGCATTAAAAGCTTTGAGAATGGAACCAATTGCACGAAGAGGTAGTGGAGTCTCCTTCTCTGGTCATCTTCAAAAAGAGGTTGGATGGCTACCTTCTGGGGAATCTTTAGCAGGAGATGTATTGAGCATCGTAATGGCCCATGAGGCTCCTTGCAACTTTATAATTTGATGACTCTATGACTTCCAAATCAGTATGATGAAACCAAATGCATATGTGCAACCATTTCCAGTTTCTATCTTTCACTGAATTTTCAGCTTGGGTTCTGTGGGCAGAAAATTGCTTCTCCCAAATGTATCCCTCTTCTTTACTGGAGTAATGAACAACACACAGTACTTTGAACCTCGCAACCTAAGTTTCAGTTTGTATGAAACCTCCTTTGGAGAAGAGATGGGAAGCCAGAGTGTTTCACCAGTCATACTGAAATCCCTGAATGTGTCCACTCAGTTGTCCATCCCCAGCTATGGGCTTTCACCATTGGCATTTGTTTGAGGAGGCTGTTATAGGGAGAGACAAAATGGAAAGTAAGGCTATTCTGCCAACCCTAGTAAAAGACTTCTTCTTTCCCCTTTCTTTCCTACCACCATATTTTTCCTTTACTTTATGTGTGTGGGAACTGTCTTGCTTTCATCGGTTGTATGCATTTTGTTGTGGGTGAGTTAGGCTGAGGAGTGGGATACAAATGCTTTAAATAAATAACATGTGACAGAATGTTGGAAGAATGTGATGGCATTTTGGCTTTTATGTGTACAGATAATAGATATTGCATGATTTGTCATCCTTGACTCAGGTCGCTTGACAGTGTGCTCTTAGGCAAAAAGAGAGGGTAGGAATTCAGGCTGAGAAGAAAACGTAAGAGATGCAATATTGGATGCTTTATTGAAATTCATCTTCTTTCTGCTGCTCTCTTATTTCCTCACTAGTTTAACATTTCGGTTTGAAAGAAGCAAGGAGGTGTGTGTGCGTGTGTGCTCCTTTTGAAATTATGCTGGTGGATTGACAACATCCAAGCTGGCCTTTACCCAAAACAGTGCAAACCTGCTGAGACGTTAAAACCCCAGACTGACACTCATAACAGAACTACAGTACGCCTTTCACTAACAGCTCTAGCAGGTGCCGCCACAATAAAGAAGGCAGCAACCCCATGAACAAATATTAGATTAAAGAGATCAATCAATCGGTATCTTAAATTCGAGTGCCAGCACCATCCAACCTTTTTTAAAAAATGAAAAAGTTATTTTCCCCAGCTCTTTGTTAACAGGTAAAGAATTAGTGGATTATTTCGTTCTGAGAAAAAGAGCGCCTTGGGAGAAGATGTCGCCTCTGCATTTTATTTTATTGCTTTCTTCAGTGTCTCTCTGGATGTTACACAGGGAATATTTGTAAACTGACAGCATGAAACCAATTGAAAGTGTAGTGGCTTTTTATCCTGGACAGACATTACTAAGTGTGATGTTTCTTTGTAGAAAAGTGAAAAGGAAGTGATTATAATATAACTGCTAAGTAAAGGTAAAGGTTTCCCCTGACATTAAGTGTAGTCGTGTCTGACTTTGTGGGGTGGTACTCATCTCCATTTATAAGCCAAAGAGCCGGCCTTGATCATAGACACCTCCAAGGTCATGTGGCTGGCATGAGTGCATGGAGTGTTGCTACCTTTCCGGCGAAGCAGTACCTATTGATCTACTCACATTTGCATGTTTTTGAACTGCTAGGTTGGCAGAAGCTGGGGCTAACAGAAGGAGCTCACCCCACTCCCCAGATTCAAACCGCCAACCTTTTTGTCAGCAAGTCCAGCAGCTCAGTGGTTTAATCTGCTGCATCACCAATATGCTATATCCAATATGCTATAGGATGACGTTTATAAGTTACAATATTTGAAAATATTATCCTCTGCTCACTTATTTTTTGTATCTTCCCCGCCTGCTCCCATGGATTGCTACTGTCAGGCTGTTAACCTATTAATTGCTTCTTTCCTATATACTCTGTTGTTTGGTAAGCTTCATAAATCAAAATCTTACCTAACATTTGAAAGATTTTAGATGCCGGTGAAGCTTTATCCTGAGAGTTTGACTTTGTGTCTCTGCTCTGACTCATATGCCAAAATAGTACACCACGGCTGACTTCATGAATGGGAATGGATTCTAGACAATTGTGGCTGATCTCTGGCAAGTCTTTGGCAAAGATTTGTTGTATAAGATGATGTTGACTTGTTTGGCTCTGTCAATACAATAATAATGTTTGCATTTCTGAAGTCCCTTTGTCTGTTCAAAACATTGTATATGAGGTAGAGGTGGTGATAATGAAATGGTAGCTAGACTTAGCCCAACTCTTGTATGGTGCTCAGCTGGGCCCCTTCCCCAGTTTTGCCCCTTTAGAGCTGGTTCAGTCAAAGTTTCTGAGATCGGCCTTGCAGGTCCCTAAATGCGTTTCTAATGCCACCCTGCGACTAGAGACGGGTTTTATGAGAGTGGAGGCCAGGGTGTGGGTGGCCATACTCAACCTCTGGCTCAGACTATCCCATGCACCCTTTGGTCTTGCCCCACTAACCATGAAGGATGACTTCCAATCCACATGGAAGCAGGCAGTAGCATCCAAAATCTCCTCATTGGGATTTTCTCCAGGTCTACTACTCGCAATGGATTACAATCAAGCCAAAGCACTTATTAAACAACGTATCACAGACACAGAGCAACAACTAGATCTGGCCTCGGTTCCAACCTTCCTTATCAATGAAGACAGCAGATATCTTTCCTCCCCTATGGCATATTTAACAAACTTAGAGGTTCCCATTCATCGAAGGGCTTTCACCCTGGCTCGATGCCACGCTCTCCCATCAGCTGTACTCGAAGGCTGCTACCGGAAGATCACTTTCCCAGAGAGACTCCCTGTAGAACGGGCACTGGAGGAGCACAATAGAACATGTGCTCCTCCAGTGCCCGTTCTACAGGGAGATCCGTGCCAGGCTTATCTCACCTCTGTTATACAAGCACCCAGGCCATTCAGGACAATTTTATACTTGCAGATATAAATTCAGCTACAACCTACAATGTTGCAAAGTTCTGTGCAGCAGCATACAAAATCCGTCAGGGAATGACTAGTCCCAAAAGTTAACTGTGTGTCCAGTAATCTTCTTCTCTGATTTGGTGATGGATCTGGGCATTGTATGTTTTTACCCTGTTCCCCCTTCCCTTCTGCTCCCTCACCCATATTGTGCTTCAGTCGTTATATTTATATTTTTAAAGTACCAAACATACCAAGTTTGTATGAAAATGTGACTATTTTCTGTGCTGGTCAATGACCGAAATAAATGATTTGATTTGGTAGCTAGACTGCCACTTCTAGTTCCTGTCTGTTCATCCATCCATCCATCCATTTGATTTGTTTCTCTTAATATGGCCCCTTTATGCAGTAGGATGTTATCTCAGAAGTACAAATGAACATTGGTACAGCCTAATGCACATTTGGACAATCTTGTCCAGATATGCATCTTTACATTTCACCAACGTGGTTTCTTCGTTCCTGTGCTACATAACTAAGAATATGTAAAGTTATGTAGTGCAGACCATGGTAGAGGAGTCTTATAAAGGAGGAGGAGGAGGAGCAACAACAACAATGGCAAGAAAAGGAAATACTTTAGAGGAGCAGATATGCCCTCTGCAAAATAGATGTTAGTATTGTTCCATATGAAACACAATTTCAGGCAACTTTTGAAAAAAACATGATGTTTGCAGGTGCATCCCTGTCTTTCCAAAAGAAAGAAATCGCCCTGAGATATCTTCATATTTTTTGGGATTTGGCAGATACCTCTCCTCCTTCTCTTCCTTTACTCCATTCTCACTTTGACAGGTTGTTTCTTTCACCTAAGTGATGACTTCATATCAGATGTTTTAAAAGGTCAGAGGGAAAAATTATTTAGCAGAACACCCCCTTCACAATGATGTATGATAACTGTAAGGCATGTCTGTGAGGACCCTGCTCCTCTACCATTAAATTGGGAAGTGATGAGAGAAGAGAAAGTAATTTCAGCAAAACTCTGTAGAGACACCATTACCAGCCCATTACCACTGCAGACTAATTGACCTGGAGGAAACTGGAGATTTCCCCCTTTGACACATCTACAGTGTAATATTACTATGCTGGAATAATATCAATGCCAAACAACACTATGGTAATTTTTCCAATTTTATTAATAATATAGAACAAGTTAGGATCTTGCTTGTATTGCTCAGACAAACTATTTCATTAACTGCATTGAACAACCTGTATCAGATCAGTGAGATTTCTTGCCACAAAAATCATGTGCCGATAAAAATAATTCCTCATTTCAACTCCAAAGAGCAAACAGTCCCATGCAAATCACATGCAAATCCTGTAATCGTTCACATGTGTTGCCATGCAAATGTTGTTTGGTGATCAGTCCAATCTCTATCAAGTCCAACATTTCAAATACCAGACTTTCAGATGCTTTCAGGAGTCCTCAATCAACAGGCCTATATCAAGACCATTCTATTCTATATCTCCAAGATTTGATATTTATTTATTTATTTATTTATTACAATATTTATATTCTGCCCTTCTCATCCCACAGGGGACTCAGAGCGGATTACAATGTACATATGCACAGCAAACATTCAATGCCATAGACACACAGCATATATAGACAGGCACACAGAGACTATTTAACTTTCAAGCTTTCATGAGGGTATTCCGGCCACCAGGTGAGCTGTTGCTTCACCATCCATTTGTGACACTGATGGAGTACTTCCTAATTCTTTGCTTGCTTGCTGGAGATTTTATGGCATTGTAAATTAGTTAAATTAGCCTCCCCGCATAAGCGGTACCTAAATTTCCTACTTGACAGATGCAACTGTCTTTCAGGCTGCAAAAGTTGACAGCAAGCTACACAATGGTCGGAAGCTCACTCCGACCCAGGCTGACCTTTCTGTCAGTAGTGATCTTAATGCGGCTGACTCCCAGTCAGCTGAGCCGCAGGTATATTGTCATAATTGGCATAATATTTATTTATTTACTACATTTATACTTTACCCTTCTCACTTTAAAGGAGACTCAGAACAGCCATACAAGAAGGCAACAATTCAATGCTGCATAACATACATGCAATAAAATGACCATATATATTAAAACCAAAGGGTTAAAAACACATCAACATTAAAACCAATGATTCAAACCTCAGAGTCCAAAATCATAATCCATAATCATATGAATCAAACAACAGTCCTGCCAAGACTATCATGGTTTCTGTTTGAGTGACTTGGATAAGCAGTGACCTTCCAGATGACTAATTCCCATGAGCATCATTCAGCATGGTCAGTGATCAGAGATGATGGAAGTGGATGTCTCGCAACTTCTGAGTCATGTGGATTCCCTACTCCTAACCTAGACAATGGATAGACTTTTTCAAAGCAGTATAACATGAATGAACAATAACATTGCCATAACTTAGTATCAGTCACCAGTCAACGCTTGCATGAAGACTGAAGTGTCACATTGTTCTCAGTTCTTCTTGGCCAAAAGAATCAACCAGGTAGGAATTGTTGTCTGATGTCCAGGACAACAGAGCATCAGGTCTCCACACTGTACACAGAACTACCCCATTCTTGAGTATATACGTTTAAAGATAGTTAAATGTAGCCTTATTAAATTCTTGTTATTTAATTTCATTTTCATGAGCCTTTCCGATGAGGTTGTTAGGCAAGGAATACTCAGAAATGGGTTGCCATTGCCTTCCTCTGAAATATAGCCTACAGAACCATGTATTCTTTAGTGATTCTCCATTTCAAGTACTGACCAGTCCAAATCCTACTTATCTTTTAAAATCTTTCAAAATCAGATGTGAGTTAGGTCCTTTTCATTGTCACACTTTAGAACAAGTTGTTCATTTCACTGACATTGTCATAGTTTCCTCTGTAGTTTAGGCTTTTTACTCTACTCATGCTTTTTGTGATTTTTAAAACAATGCAAGTGTATTTAACAGCATTTAACTGCTTACATTTTTCCATCCAACAATTCCTTTCATTAGGCCTTTTTAACCTCTTTCCATTTTCTCTGAATTTTGTATTCTCTAAACCAAAGTGTGTATGAGTAAACCTTCCCTGTAATTTTAAATAATTAAGATTCTCCTTGTATCATTCCCATTGCCCTCTGTTGTACTTTCCCACTTGCTCTAATGTCTTTGTCATATTAATGTGACTTGCAACCAGCATCATCTTCACAATGCATCCTTCTAAGCAGCCTTGTGTACAGCAAAAAAGTAATTTTCTGTGACCTTTGTTTCTGAGCTCTGTTTGTACAACTAACACTTCATTTATTTCTTTTGACTGTGAGTTCAAAATGTTCTCGGCAACTACCAGCAGATGCCTGCCCTTGTTTTCTGTTTGTCCATCATTCCTCTTCTTTTCAAATGATCAGGATGCAAGTGCCATTATTTATATAGCTACAAAAAGTATGTTAGCTAAGGAAAGCTCCAGCTTTTGCAAGATTCTAGGGCATGAGAACAAGAAAAGAAAGACTCCTTGTCTGGGGAGAAATTCCACAAAATGACCCAGTGAGAATCAAACATGTACTTTCTCTCACAAGCATTCTTGTTGTTGTTAGGAATGGAAAGGTAACAGGATAAAGATTTGAGAGAGGGAACAACAGTGATCCACACTTCACCATGTAGAACACTACAATGTTTGTTGCAGTCCTAGTTGGATGATAACTGCTGGATGCTGTATGCATTCTTTGGATGCTCTAATGGATTACTCCCTGAAGATATAGTTGCCAAAAGTTCTACACAAGTTCAGCCACCCACTTATTTGAAAATATTCAAAAAATTCCAAAAAGCAAATATTCATTTTATCATTTTAAATAATGGGCAACATTTCAATACACTGTTGTATATAATGGGATTTAAGCAGCCACAGATGTTGGTATCCACAGTGGGTCCTGGAGCCAAACCCCAGTGAATACTAAAGGCACACTTTTTATGCCTCAAGTCCCCTCGGGAAATAGAGCGGAATACAAATAAAGATTATTATTATTATTATTATTATTATTATTATTATTAAAACCTGTTTTCCACATTAATTTCATGGGAGACTGAGCAGATTAGAAAAGAGTCAATGAGAATCACTTTGCACCACAGTCTGAGATTTATTCTGTATCAGTTTAGTTGCTATGGTCTTTCCCCAAAACCATGTGAACTAACTTCAGATAAGGTAATAGAAGATCAGGATAATGTACGGACCTTTGTTGATTTCAGGCATTTCAACTTTCTTATCTGGATTTAAGCACAAGAAAAAAGTATGGGTACACGGAGGAAATTTTTTAACTAGGAACAATATGTGGCATGGCACCGTGCCGTAACTGTTCATGTGGGACATAGCTCTTCAGGCACCACCGTTAGCTAAACATTTTCTCATTTTGTTGAGTTTGTGCCCCATGATATAGCCTTAACTGTTGTTCAAAATCATATTTTAATCACTGATAAAACTAATATATCTAACATAGCTTCATACATTTCGTCCTATGATTTCTATGTCTCATCTTTGGTTGATTATGGAGATATTTTTTCCTTGTTCTTATCTTTTGTGAAACCTTAATCTCTTTTATTTAAGTCAGAGACTAGATCATAAAGATCCTTATGTATATTTTACCTATTTGCATTGCTTACCCTCTCATGGCAAAGCTTCCTAATCTTGTCTTGGGCTGCTGGATGAAAAAGTCCTCCTTTAAGAGTTGTATAGAAGAATGAATTTCAGCTGGTGTTTCCTGTCACACTTATGTTCCTCCTTACACTAAATCAGTTAAAGGTAGAAGAACACTGCCCTGTTTTGCATAAGTGAGTTTCAAATCCATTTGTGCTTAAACAAATAATAATAATAATAATAATAATAATAATAATAATAATAATCTTTGTTTGTACCCCGCCACCATCTCCCCAAAGGGGACTCGGAGCGGCTTACATGGGGCCAAGCCCTAACAAGAATTACAATATAACAATACAAATTGCAATCAAATAAACAACATAACATTAAAATATAAAACATCAAAGCATATAAAACAATATACACAATACAAAGGAACTAAGCATAATGACAGAAAGACAAAGAGCGGGCTGTATGTACATAAAATGATTTGTAATATTCAGAAAAATGAAAAAGAGTATGAGTGAGACCTGAAGGCATGAGTTTTTATCAGAGACTTTTGTATGCTACATAGGTTTAAGTACTCCTAGGAGTTTCTGTTGCAGAAGCCAACAAAGCATAGGTATAGAGACCTTGAATTATTGTGTGTGTGAAAGAGAGAGAGCAAGTTTTTTTTAAAATCCCAATTATTGTTTCTATTGTTTCCTATCTTATCTTGAAAATCCATACAATGATTTGTTTGACCCAGAATATTTCCCCTCAGAGATGTTTTATAGCAACTCCATTTATTTTAACTTGGTATTTTCCAGGATGAAATAGATTGGTTTAACTATCTGGCTGTTTCTGCTGATGTTTGTGTACAAATGGCCTCTTGAAATACTCCACTATATTGGTTATCTGAAAGAAAGGAGACTTTCATGGAAATTCTCCGAAGACCAATTCTCCAACAGTTTCTGACTTAGGTCTTCCCATTAGCAAGACTGCATATTTTGCTCTTTTACCCAATGGCCTTATTTCTGGATTGCTGCTACAATGTGTTGCTGCAAGACTGCTGACAGCCTACTACAATTTTAAAGTCCTTTGCAATGTTATTTGAATCACTGCAACCGAGTTCAGTGTGCAGAAGGAGTTTACACCGAACTCAGGGTGCTTTCCCACAGCCTTTTATACCAGGAACATTCCTGGGCCCCTGGGCCCCTATCCCCCCCCCCCCAAAGTGCTTGCTTTTGGAGTGGGTGTCCAGATGTTATCCCAGAACTTTCTGGAAGAATGCCCGGACACTCTAACCCCCTCCCCAAAAGCCCCCCAAAGCTCTTTAAATAACAAAAGAATTTACCCGGCCTTCTCTCCCGCTTTTTCCTGGTGTGTCATTTCTATAAGCCAGGAGAGCTTCGGTAGCCCTCTAATGGGGACCAGGTAAGTTCTTTTGCTTTTTAAAGGGCTTTTGGGGGTTTTGGAGGAGGGGGTTGGTTGCCTCAAGGTTTTCTGGGTTAATTTAGCCCAGAAAATTGCAGGACTAATGTCTAGATTGCCCCAGAACTTTTGAGGGAGCAGTACAGACACTGGAAGTAGTGAGTTTATCCCACACCGTCCAAGAAGATGTGGAATAAGCCCACTAACGAATTAATTCACCACATAACAGGATTTTCCTGGTTTGTGGTGAATTAATTCAGGTTTGCCCAGGATGTCATCTGGACAACCCCTTTTAATTGCAGGAGCTCCAGTGTTAAAGGGATTGTCTGGATGAGCCCTCAGGAACAGAAGAAAAGAGAAAGAAGGAAATCTTCTTGTTCTTCTATAGCAGTGGTTCTCAACCTGTGAGTCCCCAGGTGTTTTGTCCTACAACTCCCAGAAATCCTAGCCAGTTTATCAGCTGTTAGGATTTCTGGGAGTTGAAGGCCAAAACATATGGGGACCCACAGGTTGAGAACCACTGTTCTATAGGCTCTGCATTGCAGAATTAATGAAGTTTGACACAATTTTAATTGCCATGGCTCAATGCTTTGGAATCCTGGCATTTGTAGGCTGGCAAGGCACTAGCAATTTTCCTTTTGACAGAAAAAGTTAAAGTATTCCATGATGTCATAGCATTGGGCCGTAGCACTTAAAATGGTATCAAACTACACCCCCTAGTAGGGTCAAACAAAAGCAAACTGTGACACCCTTTCCTAACGTGTGTTATTTATTACAACAACTTGTGTCACCTTGACCACACTATTTGCTGATATTGCTTGGACAGTTTTGATCTAAGAAATATTGTAGAACATGAGGCCTTCATTTTCTCTTCCTCAAAGAGGCCTTCCTTTTCTTAAAAACAGGTAGGTTGAGAAAAAGAGACATATTTTGCATTTTCTCAGAAGAAAAATTCTTGGATTAACTCACCCTAATAATGTTTCTATGAAAGTAAATTCTAGTTGATTACGCAGTACTAAACTCTTGGAATACATGGTTATGACTATAGTGCTGATAATAGTCTTTGTCCTTTCCCTTATCACACACAGAATAACTCTTAGATTCCTTGAAGACTGTCCAGCACAAAATAACATGTAGGCTCCTGTGTATACTTGCTTCCTTTCTCTTCAAAAATCATGATCTTTGGCTACAAGCATTAAACATTAATAACACATCTTCCCAAGAGGGCAGATGGGTTGACTTTTAACACATTTGGAATTGCATTGTAAAACTTTTTTAAAGTGCTTGTTATGACTTTATCAATAGCAATGGTTTGATACTTTTCATATTACAGCTAAAAAGCAGCCATATATTTTATTGCAAGAAGCCCTTTTGTTATTGAATTGATTGGATTCATGAATGTTTTGGGATTTACAGCTATGAAAATGTATATTTTCTGGCACTACCAAGGAACACTACCATTGGTTTGACCAGCAGGGGTCACTGGGGGGCATGAGCTACAGCGTGTGACGCCATCAGAGGGGTGTGACACCGGAACAGTGATCTATAAAATTGTGCAGTGTTTTAGCCTGCAGTTATAGCCTCAAAAACATTTTCAAGAGCCCAGTTGACATAAACTGCACCAATATACTTATAAGGCTAAACTCTATACTAATTTACTTTTCCAGCCTTATAATATGTATGCGTTCTGGTCCAGGCTGTTGTTATCTAGAAACAATAATACATCTAACCATGTTGTTTTGTTAACATGTGCTACAAGCATGTACTGTTGTTTACATTGCTGCTGGGTTTGTTTTAGGGTCACTGCTTTTGTCAAATGTTCTGGTATTTAACTACAATATTATAATATGGTCTGGTATTGGAGGAAGTCCATGGGGGTGACTCCATGAGTTACTGTACTGGGTGACATCAACTCTAGTGGTGCTACTGATTTGATCCCAGATCAATCAACATGTCACAGGTATCCTGTAGAATGAGAAATGGCTTCCACAGCATAATGATAGGGACTGTTTTATTCTGTATAGTTGCTGTGGTATGTACAGACAACTCTTACCCAAAGTAAGATTGGATCTACACTGCTATATAATGCAATTTCAGAATGCAGATTAACTGTATTGAACTGGATTATATGGCAGTGTAGATCCAGCCTAAGTTTCCAGTGTGAAATGAAGAACCAATTGGACCCCCTTTTTTCCAGAGTTGGTGAAGTATCCCCGAAAGAGATATTCTCCTTTAACAATGAGCTCTTGCCACATTTCCTGTTTGCAGTGGCAGTGATCCAAGCAATGCAAAATAGGTGACCCTACCAATGTTCTCACTTCTCCATAATGCTTGAGATAGAAGTGCCCTATGTTTGGGAGAACAATCTATTCACTCTTTGTGTATGCCTCTTCATGTCATCTGTTGACCTATAGTAGCCCTGTGAATTTCATAGGGTTTTCTTAGGCTTTCCCAGTTCCATTCTTTGAAATATAGCTCACAGCACCTGGTTGTCTCCAATCTAAGTACTACCACAGCTGAACTTGTTCAACTTTCAAAATCAGATAGGATTTGGTGTCTTTGGAGTACTTAGCCTTACTCAATCAGTTCCATTATGGTACTTTTCATTACATTATTTCCCCCCCTCTGCCAAACGATGTGAGTTGATTTCTCTCTTAATGTTTTGGAATCTTTGGCTCAGTCTGAAGACCAGAGGGAAACTCCAAACCCACTTTCATGTTGATGATCCTGACTGGTGAAAAACAATAAAAACTATAATATGATTTCCTTATTTGCACCTGATCTCCACAGTTTCACTTACCCACACCTTGGAAATGTTTGTGGGGCCCTCTACATCCCCCAGCACATGGTTTCAGCCCAAGCATAGTCAAAATATAGGGTTTGCTATTATCCATGGATTCAGGCATACATGGGGGCTTAGAATGTATCTCCTGTGAATACCGGGGCCGTACTGTACTTCCTCCAACTCAAAGATGGACTCCTGAAATGGAAAGGCTACAGATTACAGTTGTGTTTAATTTTCTCTTCTGTTTTTGAAATGATGTGAACAAATGACTTCTGGAAAATGTGGGAGAGGTCTCAGTTGACTATAAATCCTAGGACAGTCAATCTCAAATAAGTGTGTTCTTCTAGTACTATATTTGGTTCTGTCACTTTTATTCTCCCCCTTCTTTTTATAATAAGGGGAAAATAATAAATATGACAAATGTAAATTCAAATCTCCTTCAATATAAATTATTAGTTAAGTATTTAAGTAACATTACCTTTTGGGACCTGTTTGCAGGTTAATGTACTGGTTAATTTTGGAAATTATTTTTCCAACAACAGGTATTTTAATAAGATAGGATCCTGATAAATACCAGGGTAAGATATATGTTTGACCCTTTCAGAGAGATAACATCTTTGAAGCGAGGAGAGGAAAAGAGAAGGTTAAATATACTTTTTCTGGTAAGCTCAAAAGCATACTACTGTGACTTCTTTTTGCTTGTCTGTTCTTCATTAATAACTTTTGCTAATTTGGCCACACTGGGATGTTGCTTGACTGAATGTGTCCCTATTTTTGCTTATGAAATGTTGGAGGGATGCTCTGATTTGTTGGTCAATTGTGAAAAGCCACTGTTTTGCAGACATAGAAAGAAGAATAAATATTTAACTGGAATCATTTGAAAGAGACTGAAATTTAAACTAATAAGACATTTCTCGGAAAAAGAAACTACGTATTCCAAACAATCTTGCTGTGTACTTCCGTCCCTCCAGCACTTTAAACAACTGAAAACAAAGGTCACCAAGCGATCCACCCTGTATTTGGTTCATAATACAAAAAGAGAGATAAAAATGAGTGCGTAACTTCAATGGCAAATTGCAGGGAAGAAAACAATCATCTCGATGATGAGTATGAAAAATACAACAATCAAGTCTTTGTGGCAGAGTCAGCTACTTATAGAGTGTCCTTCCCAGATGCAGATGCTAAGGAGGAGCGAGAATATTTTAACATGGACATTTCATTCCTGCCACAAATGATATTACCATCCATAAAAATAATGAAACCAGACCAGATGTGGGTCAGCAGATTCCTGTCAAGCATTGGCAATAGGAAGTCATAGCCTCACATCTGTGAAAATAGCTTTCATCGGGCTGATTTACACCACATGACAATCTAGCCTGCTTTTCTTCCTTTGCCATTTCTAGCTCCTTGATGCAATATTTATTGTTAGCAGTTGCTCAGCCTAACAGAAAATGTTTTCTCTCTTCTGCATAGCATAAAGAAAGGCTGGTTAGTGGTTAGTACAATTCTGATCTCTTGGAGCACCCCAAATATGAATAGAAAAAGGAGAGGATTAGGTATATTGTTGCTATTAAAAGAGCTGTTCCTCTCTTTGCTCTCATCTTTTTCCCAGTTACATTCCAAAATGGAGGAGAAGAATGAGGAGAAGAAAGGGAAAAGTACCCTAAAGAATCAAAAGACTCACAAGTTGTAACACTGTGAAGTTGAAGTTCAGAATGCGACCCATTTAACACATCATTAAACTGGTCAAAATAGCTGACTGATTTTATCTCATTTTTCCTCACCACACCATTTTCCATTTTATCATCACAACCACTCTCTGTGGTAGATATGATTGAAAGAGTAAGAGAGGGCCTTCTTAGTGATTGCTCCTTGGCTATGGAACTCCCTCCCTGGTGAGATTAGATCAGCCCCCTCCCTCCTGTCCTTCAGAAGATGGGAAAAACTTGGCTGTGGGACCAAGCCTTTGGGATAGTGCAATAAGGAAATAACAGGAAACCATCTGGTATGACTGGTTTGAGATGGTTTTAACAATTAAAGTGGCTACAACTGATTTTAATGTTTGTATATATTTATAGTTTGTTTTATTCTGGCATTGAATGCTTGCTGTTTATATGTTGTGCTCCACCCTGAGTCCCCTTCGGGATGAGAAGGGTGGAATATAAATACTTTAAATAAATAATAAATTAATAAGATTATGATCATACCCTTTTACTTTTTGGCTGAATGACAATTGGAACCTGGGCCTTCCCAAACCAAGCCAAAGACTTCTTTCATTGCACTGGAGATGATTATCATGTTATGTTTATTTATACCCTGCTTTTTTTGTCTCCTCAAGGAGACTCAAAGTGGCTTACATTATAAGATACTGGATTTCAGTCACATTTAACTGGATTGTTGGTGAAACAATGTCTTGATCTCTGCATATGCTTGTGATGATGAGTATTGGTGACCATTTCCATAGTTTGAGAAGTACTTCCTATTCCTTTTCAGATGTCCCTCTCTATCATCATCATCATCATCATCATCTGTTGTTGGTTATTTATTTTGAATTTTGCAAAGTTGTCATGTAGAAAGTGAATTTTCGACTATCATCAGTTTAATAATCTGGTTCATTGTTTCCTGTTCTTACTTCGAATCCTCCAGCATGTATTCAGAGGCTGAGGAGAAAACCCACTTGTGTTTGTACATAAAGTTTTCAAGACCAGTGTAGAAGCAATAGGGGGCACAACATTTCTGAAAATCAAAAGAAAAAAAGATTTTTAAAAAATGTGTAAACACACTTTTATATGGAGCACATTACCACTTTACATAAAGGCATTTATATGGGGGCATATTACCACTTTACGGTTCCTGTATGCTTTGTATCTAGTGATACAAATCTGCTGGGCAGCTATTGCTGTTGCTTCTTTTGTGTTGCCACCACAAACCTGGAAATGGCACCTACCTGATGCAAACAGAAACATTCTCAATATTCCAGTTAGTAGATGAGAGAGAGAGAGAGAGAGAGAGAGAGAAATGGGCTTGAAAAATGCCTCTGTTATTGCCTGCAGTCGGCTCTGAACATTGGCATGCTATTTTGTTGATTGTTCTGCCCTCGGAGATGGCACATTTGAATCCCATTTGTGACTACAGCAGCGCCAGTATGGGATTCAGTTTTGGATCGTCATAGGGTTACAGTCCTGCTGCTCCCATATGAAGGACATCAGAGGGTAGGGCTGATAAACAGACAAGGCAATTTAAAGAGAACTCATGGCAATCTTTTTCCCCTCCTTTTATCCTTCCCAGAAAGATAAAAAAGATAAGAGTGTGCTGATATGTGAGCGCACTGGTTCTATTCAGAGGAGTGCTCTCATTTCTCTCTCCCTCTCTCTGTTTTTTTTTTTAAAAAAACACCCACCGTGCCTGAATTCCCATTAATGCAAAGTTCAGATAAAGCTGATGAAAAGCAGCTGCCATCTTGATAGTTGCCATGGCAGATGGCATCAGCCTTTATGCTTTTATCAGTATTAGTATCAGAACACACTCTGTGTTCCAAGCTGAGATAAAAATCATTGAAGCTGTACCTGGAAGAGGCAGATCAACACGGCAGGTCCTGAACAGTTCTGAATCTTTTTCATAACAGACTGCATGAAAGCCTGAGACGACACATCCTTGTTATTCATTAGTTCAGCAATGCTGATGGTATTTGGTAAACTTCACAGGGAAAGCATCTTTTCTAAAAAGCTGTTCCCTCCCATCCTCCTCTTCTCCCTTCCCCTCCAGGAATGTTCAGGCTTTGTGAAGAAGAAAATATATATAACACATTTAAGTCCTTTGTTTTTTAGTATGAACATACACACACGCTCAGGTGAATGTGGAAAGTGGATGTGCGCTATGTTCCCATAAGGTGTGCCCACAGCGCTTTGAACCCAAACCAGGGGTACTTCCAAGACAGATGGTTCCCAGAGCAAGCAATTGAAAAGTCTTCAGCTGTTATTCCCTCTTTCTTGCTTCATTAGAGCTTTCCCCAGTAAGTTAAACAAAAAGAAATAGAAATAGCTGCCCTGTTCTTAGTAATTTTTTAAGACTTAATTTCCCAGAATCCCACAGCCAGTATGATCACTGGCCATGTTGGTTAGGGATTCTTGGAGATGCAATACAAAAATAATGTTTTCAAACTCTCCATTTGCATCATACAAATTAAATCTATTGGCCTATTCAGGCCAGGATTTTTGACACTGACTGGCAGCTGAGTAGGCCAAACCTGAGATGTCAACTGAATCTGAGTCCACTACATACAAAGCCTGTGTTTCACCACTAGACTACAACCTTCTTTTTCATGTCAGGTGCAACTTGAGAAATTGCAAGTAGCTTCTGGTGTGAGAGAATTGGCCGTCTGCAAGGATGCTGCCCAGGAGATGCCCAGATGTTTTGATGTTTTACCATCCTTGTAGGAGGCTTGTCTCAGGTCCCCACATGGGGAGCTGAAGCTGACAGAAGAGCTCATATGCACTCTCCCCAGTTTCGAATATCCAACTTGTTGATATTCAGTCCTGCCAGCACAAAGGCTTTAACCCATTGCACCACAGGAGGCTTTGACTACAACCTGATCCTCTCAGAAAGAGTAATGGATAAACATGAGAACGTTTAAAAACAAAAGATGAGACTGTGTAGATACCCTTGCTCCCTTGAAAGTCAGACAGGTGAAATTAAATGATGTATCTGGAAGCACCACAAGTCAGTCCATTCTCAATAACAGCAATAAAATTAGAATAATACTATTAAAGAAATCAAAGTTACTGACATTTGGTTAAAATACAGTAGGGAGGTGCCCATGGGAGATGTTAAACTGATACTGTATATGTAGTCTCCTCACTTCCACCCTTGTAGTAGAATGAAGAAATACTGTATATATTGGTGGTAAAATGTTGGAGCTCTGCTTTAGCAAATCAGTCTTGATCTTCATCCATGCAATACAAAAATAATTTGTCCAGTGCCACTCCCAAAATTTTGTGGTCTGAAGCAGAGGAATAAAAGGACCCTCTCATTTACCCAAATTTAAAGAGATATCATCCAAAACCATCTATGTTCTTGATAGAAAGCACGCCTCTTTGTCCCAGACATAAAAGACACAGGAATATTACTCTAATAACCAAGTAAAGACTTAACAATCTTCCAGTTTTTCATAACACATGAAATTTGCTCCTTGATGGGGCTGTTTCACCCTGCCAGGAGTAAGGCTGGCCCTGCCTTTGTTGTTTCCTTCCTTTGAAAATTATCTGTATGTGCCTTGGTAATCCTCCTTGAAGAAAACAACTCTTGGATTGTGTTAGCCTTCTAAAACACTTTCAGAGTGTACAGGAATAGCTTCTTAAGCGTTCTACCCGCAACCCTTAACCTACCATCCCACCTCATGTTTCCTGCATAAGTATGTGCATCTAGTAATGTTCTTTTGCTAAGCAGGGGGTGCTCAAGTGTTCATTATGCAAGTGTTAGCAGTACAGGCTGGTAAACCATTTGGCTGTTGGATTGGTGTTGAAATGAATAATGAATGGGGCAAGGGCACCAGAGTTATTTTTAAAAACATTTGCTCTCTCTATGTATAGATGGTTTGGAGTCACTGTAGTCTTCACTGCTAATTTCAAATCTTAGTAAGCTTCTACCTTGCTAAGACAGCTGTACAACAGGCTCTCCAATTTTGGGGCGAGAGGGGGATAGGGCACAAGACCCTCATAAAAGTGGGTAAAATTAAATATTTTTTTTTGCCTGACAGAACATTTCTATAGAAATGCACTGGAAGACCTAGAGATTCCTGGAGATGAGTTCTCTCTAGAAATATCAATATCATCTAATGTGTCTCTGCAGTCAAGCTGAAATTGACCATCAAGCCATCCTCACCCTGCAGGACCTAGATATTCCTAGAAAGAATATATTAAATATGTGAAAAATCAAATTCACAAAAGTTAAACCTGCAAATGTGGCAGTAGGGAGAAATATCTCTGGAACATTGTAATACTATTTGGGGTGTTCCTAAGATGTAGTAAGTTGCAGAGAAGGTTGCTTGGTTGTACTTCCAAAATCCCAAGTGATTTCTCCCACTGCCATTTCAGACCTAGCCTACTAATTTCATGTTCCCTAGCTATTTCAATCTCCAAGTTCTTTCTGTAACTTTTTCAAAACTACAAAGAGTCACTTGCTCCATTCATGCTCTCACAAACATTTGGAAGTATAGCTATTTCTACTATGGACAAAGTTGTCCATGCCTGGCATGTATCTGTTAAAGATGGAAACCATCTAGGAAAAAAAAGAATGGGCAATGAGAAACGAAGGAAATTGACGTGTATGTCCCCATATACAGGAAACTCTGCTGAGAAACACAGAGCAGCTGTTGGATTCTCCATAAGCCCTTTAGGTTTTAATTGCGTCATGGTGTCATCGTTTTACTGTTTTATTGTTTCGCTTGATGTTTATTATTTGCTTATGAGTTTTATTGTGTATTGTATGTTGTTGTTGTCGGCGGCCTTCGGGAGATTTTGTGGGGTATAAATAAAGTTACTACTACTACTACTACTACTACTACTAATAATAATAATAATCCAACCCAGGGCCCTTCGATCTTTGGGGAGGCAAATATTTTTAATGTTTATGTATGCATATAATGAATTCTTGTCCCGGCATTGAATGTTTGCCGTATATATGCTGTGCTCTGCCCTGACTCTCCTTCTGAGTGGGAAAGGGTAGAATATAAATGATAATGATAATGATAATAATAATAATAATAATAATAATAATAATAATAATCTGCTTTCTAAGGCTATAATGGCCCCAAAAAGCCAGGACTGATTGCATTGCTCAGGTGGGGGAATATGTTAGTAACCTATTTTTCTATACCAGATCTGTCCTCTTGCCAACAGTTCATCTCTTGACACATTGACCAAAGGGAATTCTGTGAATGCTCCTCAAAATTTCAAAAATTCTGATAAAGCAATGCAAAGTGATGACACAACATTTCTTGCCTAACAGATAAATATACTACGCAGGAATCACACAAGACATCCCTTTTACTCAAACCCTAAGCCTTGGAACTGCAATGAGAAGTCCCATTTAAAGATCTACTGTGCAATATATATATATATATATATATATATATATATATATATATATCCCCCCTCCTGGAAACTTATAAACCAAGAGCCCAATCCAAAGCTGCTGGCATCTTCTTCTTACTTCCATGGGATTTCAAACAGTCCCTAAATATATGTCAAGAGACAACAGGTGGATACAACAAACAGAATGGGGGAGAGCAAGTTAGCACTGAGATGATTTTGATTAGCATAATAAGCAGCAATCACAGCACACCAGCTGCCTAGCCATTGTCAAGTGTTTTGTAGGCATTGTGGAAAAAGGTGACTTTTAAGAAGACATCTGAAGGAGGAGAATGGCTCTGCAGATTTCTCCCAAAACTTCTTTCATGAATAAAGGGCAATGAGTAGAATTCATTCGAGTCCTTCAAAGGGAAATCATGTTCATAGACAACACAGACTAGATGTCCTAGTGAAGTCGTTGAGCAAGGCTTGGTGAGAAATAGCCAGAGTTGAAATAAAAACACAACAGGGTTATAGCTTCATTATAATAATTTAGGTAGACTATAATCAGTGTGGTGTCACGAATGGAATAGACAGCATTGGTTGAGTGATGAATTTCAATTGGTGGCCTTGGCAGTAGGTTTCAGGAAAAGTTACAATGTGAAACTAACATGCTGGTCTCTTTGAGGGAAGCCCAGGATATCAACATGGATTAGTCCAACATCAGCACATAGCATCACTGGGCAGTTACTCCTGGCTCATTACTGTTTCAATTTTGCTCTTTTGGATTTTTAAAAACATATTAATGAAAGCTCTGTAGGCACTGGACAAATACCAGAGTTTGAACAAGTCACCTTTTTGAATTTCACCTTCCAGAGTCCAGCAGTTAGAATGGGCACTGGTTAAAGGGATACTGGGAACTGTAATATGAGCTCAGTGTGAAGTCTATATCAAAAGCCTAGAACAATTGACCATGTCAAGGTCAATTCAGCCCTGTAACATTATGTCTTAAATCTGTGGATGAAGGAGTGTCCAATGTCCCTTTCTGTCCTGGCTTCATTATCAACCAACTCAGCAACTTATTCCCAACAATGCTGCTGGCTGGGAATTTTGGAAATCTGTTGCTGTCATTGCTACCTCACTTTGATACAGACAGTCCATTCAGATTGAAGAAATACATCTACCATCATTGGCGTGGGGCATCTGAATTCATGTGAAGGGCCCTCTAGAACCAGCCTTCTTTGTAGCAAGCACTATTCTGACTCAAGCAGGGGTGCCCCCACTTCTGAAGCACTTCTCAGATCCAAAAATACAAAAGGGAAAGTGGCAAAGAAAAGAAAAGGCAATAAAAGCAAAATACTCTAAAATGATCTTGTCATTAATGCAATAATTAATTGGGAGATGTAGGATGAATTTGTCCAGGGATAAACTGTATATGCATGTATTTGTAAAAGAGAGTGACTGACTGACTGACTGACTGACTGACTGACTGACTGAAAGAAAGAAAGAAAACTGGTAAAGGTTACATGTTGAATAACTCTTAAATGAACACAAAGTGTGCACAGCCCATCAATTCTTCTCAAGTGCCAAGAAAATGGTTGACGCCTGATCATGGTAGCAACCAGATGGTCCATTCATTGGTGGGACTGGGTGATTGGTTGAGGAATTGTTTTCTTTGTGTATAGTACTCTATTTATAATTGCTAATGTTAATAATGGTGATTTCTCCATCCACTTGTTTTTATTATGCAGCAGCTAAAGATGTACTGGGATTCCTCCTTACTACCATTCCACAATCAGCACCCAGCTTTGTTGGAAATCCATGATTCCTGAAAGTCAATAGGACATTATCTTTGAGCTCAAGGTATGACTTATCATACATGCCCTGTTTTTTGTGTGTTTTTTTCTAGTGCTTTCCTTCTCTCAACTGAGATACTAAATCTCAAGGTCCCTGATCATCAACTTCTTTACTTTTTTATTTCATTACCTGCAGAACTGGGGTGGAATTCTGTTGGTAAATAAATAGCTAAATGATGAGTAAATAAGTAAATACAATTGATTCAATGATTCTACTTTAGCTAAGACTAACCATGAGATATAAGCCTTGAACTTTAGCAGTGGCATCCCCTTCCTTCCCTCCCGTCTTCCCGCCCTCCTTTTTTTCTCTTCCTATCCTGTTTGGGAAGGCATCTGAAAATGTTGACTGGTGTCATACGCCATATGGACTGTTACATTTACCGTAGTGACATAGTGGGCTAGAGTGTGAAAGGCAGGTGTGTGTGTGCTAACACTGATCTCAAAATCAGAAACACATACTAGGTACAGAAAAACCCATTTTCAAAACTGACTTTCTAAGTTGAGGCTTCAAAAATATGTGTCTCCCTATTTGGTGCAATGGGAATACTTTGCATACACAAGTACTTATTTTACATGCATAAATATATGTTATGAATTAATTGGGAGGTGGCAAGCATGCTCTGGGAAAAAAAGGAGTGCTGGAAAATTCCTGTGCTTCAGAAATGGACTTGTTGATCAGATGATCGAGGTTAGATGCCCAGTTCTGTCATTGAGATTTAAGATATATTCTGATATACTTGTACATTGAAACAAGTCCTAATGAAGTCAGTAAGACTGATTTCTGAGTAAATATACATAGAATTATTTAGAAAGCGGTTTTATTCATGCTGTTGAATTTTTAGGAGTGATTTTACATCCATATTGAGCAACTGATGTTAGTGCTTCTCTGTATACATGACTCATGTTCAGTATTCCAATATTATTATCTCAAAAACACCAGAAATTATAAGATATCTATTCTTAAAACATTTTCATTTATAGCCACATGTACAATGAAGCACCAGCTTGACATACAGAGTTAGGAGATAAAAGGGGGCAACACAAAATGTGCTCTACAGAGAATTGCAGTCAGTGACCAGCATGATTTTTTGGGTGTGAAGTTCAAAACCTTCATCACATTTTTGTCCTCATTTCACTCACTGAAAAAAAATGTAACTTTGCTTATATGTCCCTCCCTGCTCTCCACCGCCTTGACTCCCTTGCAAAAATCTTTGTCTGTGTTTGTTTGAATCAGTTGTGGATGATACAGCAGCATAATCAGCACTAGAACTATGCTGTGCGTCACTACATAACATCATGACATATCTTCTGTGGAACATTTTTTTGTCTGCACAATATCCGCAGGACATGATTTAGAGAAATGATTGCCAGTTGTGGAGATTTCGGTGATGGTGACAGCAGAAACAGCTACATCTCCCTAATGCCAAGTGTATATCAACCTCTGCAAACCCTTTCCAGCTTACAGCATATGATCAACAATATGGAGAATGGCCATAGGAATAGCTCTTAATCCTTTCAAACAGAGCAACTCTTGTTTAAACTAGGAGCAACCATCTCAGCTGCAATTTAGGAAGCAAACAAACAAAAACTTTATTAGTCACTTTCTAGCATCCTCTTTGGAAATGATTTTTGTGGTGGAATCCAAACAGCACAAATATTCATCTAAGAAGGATTTCCAGTGATGAGGATTAGGAATTCTATGCTCTAAATAGCACTTGTGCCCTTACCCTATGCTGACGAAAAGAACAAGAATAAATGTATAGATAATGGAAGGTGTGATGTTTGAAAACATTGAACTTCAAAAGAAATGCAGTCATTTCTAGTAATTAATTCCACAATGGGAGGTAATATAACTTTTTTGTGGTTTAACTATAATTCTAGGTAGGATGTAGCCTCACTACACCAAAGAAAAGGATTATCTCGTAACTCAAATGCTGTCCTTGTGGTGCTCTCTCATGCTCTTTAGGCAGACAGAGAATGTGTTTTGGACCACAAGTCAGCAGGTGTGGCATTTCATACCCAAAACAAAAAGAAATGGAGAATTAACAATTTTAGTTGCTATTATGTGCCTTCCATTAGATTCCAGCTTATGGCAACACTATAAACATTTCTTTTCTTGTCAAGGTTTAGTCAGAAGATGTTTGCAATTATCTTCCTCTGGAGCTGAGAGAACATGACTTGTCCAGGATCAGCCAATGAGTTTCCATGGTTGAGCTGTGATTTAGAACTTAGTCCCTCAAGGTCCAAGGTGTAGTAGAGCACATTTTAAAAAACGAATCAACTACCGTATTAACTAATTCACTTAGCAACTATGGAATATAACTATTGCCAATTGTCTTTTTAAAAGCAGATGTCTAAACTCTGATTTTAATAAATACAGATTTTGTTAATACAGTATGATCCTTATACCCACCCGGACTGGTAACTGTGGTTTGGGGCCCGCCTACCTTTGTGACCGTATCTCCCTCCATGTACCATCTCAGGCCCTCCGATCTTCTGGGGAGGCCCTTCTTTCGCCCCTGCCAGTTTCACAAGGTTGCCTTGCAAACACAAGGGAGAGAGCTTTTTCCTCTGTGGCTCTGGAATTCACTACCTGGAGAAATTAGGAAAGCCCCTACCCTAGAAACTTTTAAAAAGAACCTCAAAGCCTGGCTCTTCCGATGCACCTTTGGTGAATAAGTATTCAATTCCACATTATCACTGGAGTATACGTCCCCCACTCATGGGAAAGCCTGATTCCACAACCCCCACTATAATGAGCCCTCCTCTGCACATAATTTGTTTCTCTTTTATCTCACCCGAGTTTTTAACTAGTTTTAATTAGTTCCTCTTTTAACCATTACATGTAGCCCGCCCATTGTCACTGTGTTTGTGTTTACTGTAATTTTATATTGTTATGTATTCACATGTTTTATGTAATTATGATGTTGTTGTTTATTGTTCGCATTTTCGTTTTCTCTTTATTGTAATTGTTGTTTGGGCTTGGCCTCATGTAAGCCGCTCCAAGTCCCCATCGGGGAGATGGTGGAGGGGTATAAATAAAGATTATTATTATTATTATTATTTCACCTGACCACAAATGACAACATATGTCCCTTTTAGGAATTTTCTAGGTCCTCTGGGCCATTGCTTCTTACAATGTGGGTCCCAACTCCAAATTGAGTACTCTTAGCTCAATTTTGGTGTAATGAAAAATTTGGCAACAGTAGAAGGTTGGCCAAAAAAGCTATGGCATTGGCTGGTCCATGAGGTTACAAAGAGTCAGAAGCGACTGAACAAATAAACAACAATAACAAAAAGTAAAGCATCACTCAACAGTAAAACACCACTCATTTACACAAAGCTATTAGTGACAACATGCAGTGTTTACAGTGGACCCTACAGAAAATGCTTCAGGCGTACTTCACAAAAAGGAAAAGCAGCCCTCTTAGCATGCCTTTCAAATGCTGATTAATTTTCAGAAAATGTTTTCTTTTTATGCCTATTCTGTATATTTATATATCCAGGGTCATGTAAAAATTTCTCTGGCACAAAAAGATTACAAGTTAAAAAATTTAAAGAAGCCCTGCTTTAAGAATACTATGTTATGATTCTGCCAGAACGTACCATAAAGTCATTCTGGACTCCTCTAGGGGTTTTCTAGGTCCTCTAGCCCAACTATGATAACTTCTGGCAGAAGTGGTTCATTTCAAAAAGGTTCATATAATCTTTGATTTCCTGTTTCCATGGGAAGTTTTGTAATGTATCCTCCATGAATACGGGGGGAAAGGGTATACGAACATTGTGGTACTGAATTAAAAAATGTAATTTCCATGCAAAGCATCCACAATTGCTCTGTAATTGATTTGAAGGAGAAAATGTCTTTCCATGATAGACATTGTGTTTGGCTTTTAAGAATGAGATTCACAACAGTGATTCATTGAAATAAATATTTTAATTCTGTCTCTGATCGAATGAAGCTGCTGCCAAACACTGTTCATTTTACTGCCTAACAATATGAGGCTCTTCCTGCACTCAGTATATCTCTGGAGAATTTTTAAACCTAGGTGTTCACAAATATTTTCCACACTTTCCGATTTAGAATTCAAGAAGCAAATTGAAAACAGCCAGCAACACCCCTGACAAGCAGTGCTGCGTCTCAATCATACTCCTTTTTATTTAAGTGGTGCCTTTATTTGCACAGATACACCAACACAAGCTTTAGTTCAAACAGTTATAGTGGGCGCTGCAATAATTTAGGCTCATAGTTCAGAGGAAAATAGAATTTTGTCCCCTGACATTTAAAGAGCCCGCTTTATTACTGAAATTTCTTTCTATTCAATTCAAGCTGCCATCAAATGGCCCCAAACACTTAAAACATGTTTTTTTATTTAAAAAAACCCAAAATCTTTTCATGTTGTGAGAGCCACTTATGTGTGCTTTGTGTCTTTTTGTTACTGTGGTTGTTAAATACAGTTTTGCTGTGGAAGAATGGCAAAGTATCCTTTGAGCTGTGCCTTTGGTTTCCACTAATGTCAGTATTATTCTAGAGGGCTTTCGTTCAGCAAATTTCCCCCCCAACAGTGTGACAATCTCTTACTGCAGCTCCATGTGATTTGTTCAGGGTTAGCAGCCAGAGAGGCATTAATGGCAACGAGTACAAATATATCTTTCTTTGGGACCACGACATGAAATATCCACAAATAATACCCCCCGCGGTGAAGAATTCTTCTATTAGGCAAGCAAGAATTAAAGAAAGCACAAAACAAAAATAAACCAAGAAATCTGAACAAATGCTTTATCGAAACTATACTTTTAAAAGAAAAGCACTATTGACATTTTGAAGCAAACAGTAATAATTGATTTATCACTGCCCCCACCCCACAGATAGTATGATTGGCTAACACAAGCTGACCAGATTTGCAGCCTTAGCATCCAAGAAGATTTTTGTGGCTAGGGCAGCAGGGTGGTTGGGGTACAGCCAAGAAATGAGGCAGGATTTTTGTTACCACTGGGCCACCTGCCCGCCTTTTCTGGTGTCTGATGGTGCAGATGTCAGGGACCATGGAAGAGTGTGTGCATCGGGACTGCCTGCAAGGGAGAGGAGGGAGACGACTGTGAAAAACCTGGAATGGCTCAGTACCCGGACAATTTGTAACAGACAACAGGAAGGTCCATTAAAAAAAAAAAGGAACTGGCCTGATGAAACTGGGGCATCTGGTTGCCTTAGGCTAAAAGTACTTTCAGTATTTTTTACTGCCACTATAAAGTAAACAATTGTTTAATTAGTAAAAATAAAAACGCTACTTACAGGACGCATGAACGAGGGCTTATTTTCTGCTTAAGTAATACTGAATTAAAAAATGGTCTCTTAACATTTAGTTAACTCACAGAGATGAAGAAATGCAAAGAGAGCCATTTTCATCTTCATCTCTTTTTTTAACCCTCTCGCTTAAAAAAACATCTTGTAGTCAGAGCATGTTATGAATTAATGGAACAAGGACTGGGAAAGGCTACTGTGTGCTGGAAGTTGTTGGGCACGGATGCTGCAGCTCAGGATCCCCTCAGGCAAACCAAGCATGAGAGCATGTACAGTGCACAGTATGTTTGCTTCTCATGAGGGTACTGTAAAGTCACATTAGCTCTCATGCCATGAACTCCCTTTCAAGCAGAAAGCCTTCCTGAAGGAGAACATTAGTTCCCCTTGTTTCAACATGCTTGTTGTTGGCTTACACCATCCTTATGCCCATGCCATCCCAACCATTTGGACTAACAACAGCATAGACTACTTCATTGTAAGGTGCAGCATGTGTGAAGGGGGGGGGGGGGGGGTTTGATGTCAACATAACCCAAAGGTATTGTGGCATCACTACAATACAATATAGTAGGAACAGGAATATATTTCTCAGAGCAGAGTATTCTGGTCTAAGAAAAATGTCCATGCACCTACTATATTGTATTGTAGTCTGAACCATTATGCTCCAATAACTGGTACTGGAACAAAAATTTATAGATAAATGGTTCTTGCTTGACACTAGTTTGGGTGGAAGGCAGACCCTACTCTGTTTTCCTTAGAAACCTCTTTTCCTGGCAGTTATTTGCTCACTTCTCCTAGTTATGCCCCCAAAATAACAATAGGAATTTTGAGGGTTATTTTTACCCCATGAACCGTACACAGATTGGCCAACAGTTTTGGATCGCAGCTTCCACAAGGTTTTGCCATTGACAAAGCTATGTGTAACTGGACAGATAAATGTAACTCCCCAATGACTTATACAGTTCAAACTCCGAACAGAATGGGGCTCTTTTACCATGGTATAGCTACAGAAGGAAAAAAGCTAAGCAGCTCTGGGTTCAGCATTGTAAATCAACCCTTCCTCCAGCATTTCACAGTTTCTGTTATATTGTGATTCCTGGTTTCAATGAATCTTGAAGCTGGGCTATTTAGAACATAGGCTTTTGATTTCTCCTTTTTGCATTCTGAAATTAAAAAAAATCTCCACAATCTAATACTTCTGCAACATACCTTCACATTCTCAAGCCAGTCTTCTCCAGATGTGATTGGCTACAGACAATGGTGTTTTTGTAAAAAGCGTGGAGTCATTGATCCGTAAGAAAATCCACGTTTGCAACCAAGAAAAGAGGCCAGTTTCTCCCAGCCGTCCAAAAAGACACACTTTAATTGTCTCACGGTCCAAACAACTTTCCTTGACTTGGCCTTTTGGCTTCACTTTCTTTAAACTCTTTATATCTATAATCTTGAGATGTAATTCT